>NC_082356.1:14464595-14802581 GCF_027477595.1 Haemorhous mexicanus | reverse complement strand
CATAGAATAAAAAATGCAACGGAAGAAAAGAAAATTGATAAAGAAAAAGAAAAACCCAGCTGGCTAAGGTTGCCCCAGCAAAGAGAGCCTCCTGGATCAGCTCTCTACTGAGCTCCAGCAGTGCAGCCAGCCAAGCCGCAACAGACGAGGCCGAGGCCGAGTCATCCATGCCCTGCGCAGCTGATCTTGCAGCCTCTGGAAGATGGAATATCGCCCGCTCGCTGTTGCTCGGAGGACATGCAGTGTTTCAAGTGCCAGCTCGGACACGGCACTGCTCATGTCCTCCGTCAGGCGTTCGAGGGCTGCAAGAGACAGGAACAGAGCCACGGTCAGATGCCGGATCTGTGGGGAGCCAAGGAGAGCCCCGTGCCAGGGCCATGGCAGCCGACTCTTGCCATGGCCAGGAGGGAGCAGGGACCCAGGGGATCAGCCCAAAGCTGCCGGCGACGAATGGCACACGTGGCCCTGAAATCTCTGTGTGCTCTGCCCACGGGAGCAGAGCCCTCAGAAGCTGGGGCAGGGTTTGCAGCTCCCCCTGCTGTCAGCCCCTGTTCTTAGCCCGCTGCCCTCACTCACCACTGCAGATCAGCTGGAGCTCTTGCTGCTGCCCCCTCAGGTGCCGCCCGGCCATCCCTGTGAACACAGAGCCTGTCAGGGCCCCAGCGGCACAGCTCCCTGCCGGCGGCGCTGCCGGCGCTGTGGCCACACGGCCTGCTGGCCCGGGGAGGGAGCCCGGGCTCGTGGCTCACCCATGAACCTGATGGCCGCCTCTCGCAGGGGCTCCTGTGGGCTCTGCAGGTAGCGCAGGGCCCGGCGCAGGTGCTCGGCCGCTCTGCTCGGGTCCTCTGCCAGCTGGAGAGAGCGGCGGGAGGGAAGGAAGGGTTGGCGCGGGCTCAGCCCCTCGGCCGGGCGCTGCCTGCGCCCAGCCCCGGCCTCCCCTGCCCGCACAGCCCTGAGGCGCGGCCAGCAGCCGCCGGCGCCGGGCTCCCGAGAGGAGGGGCCCGAGGGCCGGCTGCTGCCCGGGGAGCGGCGGTGCCGGCCCGCCCCGCAGCGCCGCTGGGCCGGGGCTCCACAGGCACCCGGCTCTGGCCCACGGGAGCCTGGAGAAGAGCCCGCGCGGCCTCTGCGTGCAACAGCGGGCAAGGGCACAGCTGCCCGGCCCGCACACTGAGCATCGCCCTCGGGGGCCTTCTCCAGGCTGAGGCTGGGCATTCTTGGCAGTCCTTACCAGGCTCTCGCCGAACCTCCATATCTGATCCACCTGTAGCACTTGATGGAGATCCCTCCTCTTCAGGAATCTGGCTGAAGAATGCAGCATTTCCCGGGAGGCCTGGGGAGCAGCAGAGATGTGGAGATGGCCCCACAGGCCAGGGCACAGGAGCGTCCTAGTGCCAACAGCCCCTGGAGGAGGCTGCAGCCTGCAAAGTGCCAGGACAGGAGGCAGCCCAGGCCCCTCCCATGGGGACAGCAGCCGGCCACAAGTCCTCACCTCAGCTACAAGCTGATTCTCATCATGGCAGTGGAAGTAGAGTGGGAGCAGGCTCTGGCGCACGTGGGACTTCAGGGCCTTTCTTCCCTCTGGCGTTAAGAAGTCCAGCATCTCTTGAAAGATACACATGGAGCTCAGCTGCACCTGGCTATCATCCTGTATGAAAGCAAGGGCAAAAGACCTCAGCATCAGCTTCTCCAGGCCCCCCAGGGCACCGGGCTGCATCTCCACAGGGCACCGAGTGTCCGGGCAGCAGCCAGTGGCCGTGGCCGTGGGCACAGAGCCTTACGCAGTCAAAGAGTGGCAGGAGCGCCTCAGCCAGCTGCAGGGCGATGGGGGTGGGTATTGGGGCACCATTATCCAGGAGCAAATATCGCAGTAGAAGAATGGTCATCCTGACCATGTCACTATCATTTTCCTCCAGGAGCTGCACAAGACTTTCTGTCAGGCTCCCCATTTTTTCAGCCTGTGTGGAACACAAGTTTGTGAAACACCACCCTGCTGCCGCAGGGCCCAGAGGCCAAAGGCCTGTCCCCAAGCACTCGGGCAGCTGAAGCGGGAGGCAGGAGAGCTGGGAGCAGCTGCCCCAGCGCCCAAAGCCCAGGCAAGGCCAAGCAACTGCGTTGCCCAGCCCCACGCTGCCTGCACGGCTTCAGCCACTGTCCCCTCCTCACCATCAAGGGATTCTTGCCCAGCACTACGAGGCCTCTGAGTGCCAAGTAACGCCTCGCCCTGTGCTCGCTCTGCAGGTTCTCTGATATGATCTCCAGAACACTGTCACTGCATTCCTTCAAGTCCAGGCACTCGAGGACCTGAAAGGCACAGGGCAGTGACAGGGGACTCGGCCAGCAGGAGCCCTCAACCGCACAGGGCTGGGCCCAGGCAGCAGCACAGGGCACAGGCACCGTTCTGGCAGCTGTGGCTACGAGAGGGCAGAGAGCTGGGAGGCAGCTCAGCAAGGCAGTGCTGGCCTTGAGGCTCACCTCCACAAGGAATGCCAGGGCAGGGAAATCCCAGTATGGCATTTCTTTGCCGAGCAGGCTGAGCAGGTAGAATGCAATCCCGGAACAAAAGTGTATGGCTGAATGGCAAATTTCTCTGACAAGAGCAAAAAGGAAACAAGACCCTGAGCCAGTGGGCAAACCTCTGCCAGGAGTGACTCACAGATTTCTCATCTTTCCCCATCAGCCTTCCAGCAAGGAGACCTGGGCCATGTGGGAATTGGTTGCTCATGGGCACCCTCCTCTCCCTGCCTTTTCCAGTGTGCTTGGCCATTCCTCAGTGACAGGGCCCTGTAGCCCACGACCACGGGGACTGATGGGGGCACCTGGGCACAGAGCACAAATGTCAGAGGCAGTGGGGAGAAGGGGTCTCACCTGGCCAGCAGAGCCACGGCAAAGTGGTGGGTGTCAACAGAGAGCAGCGTGTCCCAGCCACACTTGCGTTCCATTGCCACCACCACATCCTCACACCGCAGAAGGCAGAGCAGGGACTTCAGGGTCCGCACTGCAAACCTGTGTGCAGAGCAAAGCCCAGGTCACACTGGCAGCACTGGCTCCTTTGAAGGCCACGTGCCAGGGCCAGGAAGAGTGAGATGGAGCACCTGTTTGGGCTGGTGGCAAGGCCGTGCTCTTCCTGGCATTCCTTCCAGAATGTATCGACCTCCTCTGGCATATCCAGAGTGCTGAAGAACACTTGGAAGAGCAGATGCACAAATAGGCGAGGGAAATACACCTTCAATATACGTGGGATGCAAGGCACCTTGAGGATCTTCCACATCACCACGGTTGCCTGCAAAGGACAAAGGCCCCCCGAGACAGCGCTCAGTGCCGAGGTGTCCGTGTGGCAGGGCCTGAGCTGTGCAGGGAGAGGCCTGGAGAGACCATGCAGGGGGAGCAGGGGGCCTGGTGGGCCTGAAGCTGCCCCTGGGCCAGATATTAGGCCAGCGCCTGAGGTGGGGAGATGCAGTGGGGGAAGGAGGATGGAGAGCGCCTGGAGAGGTGGCCTTGGGGCCAGCAAAGGCCAGTTGCAGAAACTCACAGCCAGGGCAAAGACACCCGTTTGGTCCCCATCAGAGGTGCACGTGCTGTGCTCTGGCCAGCTCCCCAGCACATCCAAGAGTGTCAGCTGCACCAGCTCCGCAGTCCTGGACGAGCCCATGATGGTCTTCCACATGGCCATGGCAGCTCTGCAGGGTTAGAGCTCTGTCTCATGTAGTCTCAGACACAGCACTGCGGGGAGCTGAGCTGGCTGCCAGTTCTGTCTCTGCCCACTGCCCCTTGCCAGCAGCACCCAGGCAGCCTAGGGACAGAGCCCTGAGGGGCAGGGAGGGAGCATGGCAGCAGGCTCGGGGGGTGACATGCCAGGGCTGGGAAAGGGAGTAGTGAGAGGACCCTGGAACTCTCTGTTGGTCAGACGCCTGGGACAGGTTTTACAGGGTGATGGGCTGGGGAGCCCTGAGCCCTCTGGGCAGGTGGGCCCCATACCTGTCACAGGACGGGGCCACACGCAGGAGCGTCACCACTGCGTCATCTGGCTGTGCTTCTGTGAGATCCAGCAGGGCCTTGTCCAGCCTGTGCACGTCAGAATCATTGGCCATGAGCCACTGGTGGATGTACCTCACCATGGCAGGCACCTGGAGAAGGCAAAGGGAGACTTGGAAAGCTGCCAGAGGGAGCGATGTTCCCAGCTTCCGCAGGCAAGTGCTTTCCTTCCCAGCACACGTCCATGTGGCCTCGAAGGCTCACAGCAACCAGCATGCATGGCTTGGGAGGCCAAGCAATTCTTGGCAGAATCAAACCCAGACCACAGGCTGCTTACTTGCGTTGGACTGTAAAAATCTTCCTCTACAAGCATACACAGCAGGGCAGCACTGGTCTTAGTCTGGAAAATGGGCGAGTATGGTCTGAGCCCAGTGCCCATGGTGATGGTCTCTTCCTCCTGCATTCTCTTGATGAATTGGCAGATGAACTGTTGGAGAAGGGCAGGAAGGCAGGGATGTTTCATGGAATGCTGCACACACGCTGCTCGGCTGAGCAGGGACAGCAGGCCCAGCCCAGGTGGGGATGGCTGCAGGTACCTGTGCTGTGCTGAGGAAGCAGCCACGGCTGGATTCCTGCTCTCGTGTGCACTCCAGGGCTGCATCTGGCAATGAGCAAGCACAGCCAGAGCTGAGGGGCTGCAGGAGAGGCCAGAGAACAAAGCCCAGCCCTGCGCTCCCCAGGCAGGGAGAGCCCTAGGAAGTCCCAGGACGATGGAGCACGGCCAGTGCAGGGTTTCTGCCTGGCCCCTCTTCCGTCCTGTCTGTGGGCATGTCCCCAGGGGATGGCATGGCATGGCATGGCATGGCATGGCATGGCATGGCATGGCATGGCATGGCATGGCATTGGATCAAGCCAGCTGCAGGCACCAGTCCTGCGGGTCAGCTCTGCCACTCACCCTCCTGCGGTGGCTGGAAGGGCACCACCTCTTCAGTCTCCTGTGCTGGGGCAGCTCCAGGGCCTTCTTCCTCCTCTTCCTCCAGCCAGGCCAGCTTGGGCACTCTCGAGGGTCTCTGTTCCATGTCTCTGACTGGATTTGTTGGTATTTGCAGGAGAGATGCCTTGGAAAAGCTCCAAGTCACCAAGTCCTGCACTTGTGCCTGGAAGGCACCTTCAAGAAAGAAGCCTCAGGAAGGCTGCAGGACAGCAAGTCCTGCACTGGGTCCCAAGGGCTCCTGCCACAAGGACAGGAGACTCCTGTCAAGGATTGTGGTCTGGCCTCGAGGGCACTGGCAGCAGGGATGGGAGATGCCTTCGGGGCACCAAGTCCCACGCTCTGCCCTCGAGGGCACCTGCAGAAGAGAAGCCGCAGGGAGACCACGGGTCGGCAAGTCCTGTGGTCCGGCCTCGAGCTCAGCTGCAGGAACAATGCCTCGGAAAGGCTCCGGTTTGGACACGAACGAGCGCGCTGTGTGGGGGCTCCTCACGGCACCGCTCTGTCCTGTCCTGTCCCGTTGCCTGCTCCGAGCACTGTGGTGTGCTCTTGTCACTGCCAGCTCCTATGTCACCACGTGTCACAAAGGGCCTTTGGACACCCGTTCTATGCCACGGTGCCCATGCTGCACTGTGTCACAAAGGGCCCCTGCACACACTGCCGCCTGCCCTGGGGCTGCCCCCAGCCCACCCAAAGTGGCCCAGGTTGAAGGAATCTCTCACCCCAAATGTCTAAGACAGCCCGACAGGGTCTTTAGGAATGCTTCAAACGATCAGCAAATGCTGCCCTGCTCTGTGGGCTCAGGGCAGCAGAAGGAGCCTCCAGGGCTCTGCTGGGCAGGGCACGGGGCCTTCCACAGAAGTTGGCTCGGCTTCCTTGGGACACATCCTGGCTAGTGGCCATCCTAAACCCACGGGTGTGACACGGACAGGGAACATGTGGGCCAGGGAAGGAATGCTGCTCTGAGCCCTGGGGCCTGGGGAGCACTGACCTCAGCAGGTGTGGCAGAGTCCCCACCCAAGAAGACCTGCCACCCCCCGAGCCCTGACAGTGCTGGTGCCTGTCTCCTTCCCCAGATACCTGTGCCCCTGGGGGGCTTCTGTGCCAGAGGGAGCCAAAGCCCATGAGCACCGGGGGCTGTGCTCCTTCTTGCAGCGGCTGTTGGCAGGAGCACCTGGAGCAACTGCTGGCAACACTTGGTATCTGTCAGATGATGTTGCTCCTTCCTTGGATGACTTTTTCCAAAGCAGGGATTAGCAGCAGCACAAAAGCACCAATAGCTACTGCATTTCACAGGACAGAGGGACTCTAAAGAGACACAATCATGTTTCCCTGGACTTTTTCATGCTTTCTGGAATAAAAACCAGACGAGTTTAAGGTTTAGTGCAGCATTGTTTGTGTTGTCTGAGGCCAGCAGCTAATATCCAGTGCATTGGCAAAGTAAAGAAGATAGGGATAACTCTCAGAGGAGAAAGAGAAGGTGTTCTGTGTCTGTGAGTATGCTGTGAGCCCCCTAAAGGAGCAGCCAATGCAAGTGCTGAAAGTAGACTTGCTGTTTTTGGGCTCATTCCTGAGCCCACTCTAGTGCTGTTTCTGTGGGGTCCAGAGCTGCTGGGGCAGCAGTGACACTCTGCAGCCCTGCTGGAGGAGTCATGGCCACCCTCCCCATGGTAGCAGCAGCTCTGCAGGCCCAGAGCTCTGGGTCAGGGGGGCCTCGGTCACAGCACCATGGCCTGGGCAGCCGCCAGGGCCCGGGCTGGCCACCAGCCCTGCCTCTGCCCCTGCCCCTTTTTGGCAGCACCCAGTGGCCGTGCCCGGGCAGCGGCCCCCTGCCCTCCCTGTCCCCAGCCAGCCCAGCCTGGGCACCTTAGGGGTGTCCCCACCCTCCTGCTGGGGTGGTGTCCCAGCTTCGAGGGCTTCTGCCGCAGGCGTGGGACACGCTTTGGGGATGCGCCAGAGCAGCCGGGTGCCAGGAACAAGGCGGCTGCCTGGGGGCTGCTTGTGGCCTCTGACACCCAATTGCTCAGGGCGTCCCACAGCCCCAGCTCCTCAGGGGCCTCCTGCCCGCTTGTAGCCTCCTGCCACCCACTCCCTCACACATCGCCCTTGTTCCTTCGCACTGCCTCATCCCGTCAGGGCCGCACAGCACCTCATCCCTTTGTGGCCCCATCTCCTCAGGGTCTCCCCCAGCCCAGCCAAGCTGCCCAGCAGTAGTGCTGCAGCCCCACAGCAGCTCCAGAGGAGAACAATCCGGAGGCACCTCGGAGCCCTCAGCAACGCAGGCAGCAGCACACGGGCAGGAGGACACAGATGGCGCTTCCTGCCTGGCACAGGGCTTGTGGCCATCTCCAGGCACCGCTCTCGCAGGGATCCCCGCAGCTCCAGCCCCTGCCCGGCCACTCTGTCGGCAGCACAAAGGCTTCAGCGGAACCACCAAGGCCAAGGGGCTTCTGGCCATTTCCCCTTCCCCACTGCACGCCTGGGCAGGATGCTAAGTACAAGCACCCTTTTCCCTGCTTTCCCTATGCCCTAGAGACCCTGGGCAGCAAAGAAAATCTCCTGAGAGTCTGTATATTGTAACACTTTCTATTTTTACATAGAATAAAAAATGCAACGGAAGAAAAGAAAATTGATAAAGAAAAAGAAAAACCCAGCTGGCTAAGGTTGCCCCAGCAAAGAGAGCCTCCTGGATCAGCTCTCTACTGAGCTCCAGCAGTGCAGCCAGCCAAGCCGCAACAGACGAGGCCGAGGCCGAGTCATCCATGCCCTGCGCAGCTGATCTTGCAGCCTCTGGAAGATGGAATATCGCCCGCTCGCTGTTGCTCGGAGGACATGCAGTGTTTCAAGTGCCAGCTCGGACACGGCACTGCTCATGTCCTCCGTCAGGCGTTCGAGGGCTGCAAGAGACAGGAACAGAGCCACGGTCAGATGCCGGATCTGTGGGGAGCCAAGGAGAGCCCCGTGCCAGGGCCATGGCAGCCGACTCTTGCCATGGCCAGGAGGGAGCAGGGACCCAGGGGATCAGCCCAAAGCTGCCGGCGACGAATGGCACACGTGGCCCTGAAATCTCTGTGTGCTCTGCCCACGGGAGCAGAGCCCTCAGAAGCTGGGGCAGGGTTTGCAGCTCCCCCTGCTGTCAGCCCCTGTTCTTAGCCCGCTGCCCTCACTCACCACTGCAGATCAGCTGGAGCTCTTGCTGCTGCCCCCTCAGGTGCCGCCCGGCCATCCCTGTGAACACAGAGCCTGTCAGGGCCCCAGCGGCACAGCTCCCTGCCGGCGGCGCTGCCGGCGCTGTGGCCACACGGCCTGCTGGCCCGGGGAGGGAGCCCGGGCTCGTGGCTCACCCATGAACCTGATGGCCGCCTCTCGCAGGGGCTCCTGTGGGCACTGCAGGTAGCGCAGGGCCCGGCGCAGGTGCTCGGCCGCTCTGCTCGGGTCCTCTGCCAGCTGGAGAGAGCGGCGGGAGGGAAGGAAGGGTTGGCGCGGGCTCAGCCCCTCGGCCGGGCGCTGCCTGCGCCCAGCCCCGGCCTCCCCTGCCCGCACAGCCCTGAGGCGCGGCCAGCAGCCGCCGGCGCCGGGCTCCCGAGGGGAGGGGCCAGAGGGCCGGCTGCTGCCCGGGGAGCGGCGGTGCCGGCCCGCCCTGCTGCTCCGCCGGGCCGGGGCTCCACGGGCATCCGGCTCTGGCCCACGGGAGCCTGGAGAAGAGCCCGCGCGGCCTCTGCGTGCAGCAGCGGGCAGGGGCACAGCTGCCCGGCCCGCACACTGAGCATCGCCCTCGGGGGCCTTCTCCAGGCTGAGGCTGGGCATTCTTGGCAGTCCTTACCAGGCTCTCGCCGAACCTCCATATCTGATCCACCTGTAGCACTTGATGGAGATCCCTCCTCTTCAGGAATCTGGCTGAAGAATGCAGCATTTCCCGGGAGGCCTGGGGAGCAGCAGAGATGTGGAGATGGCCCCACAGGCCAGGGCACAGGAGCGTCCTAGTGCCAACAGCCCCTGGAGGAGGCTGCAGCCTGCAAAGTGCCAGGGCAGGAGGCAGCCCAGGCCCCTCCCATGGGGACAGCAGCCGGCCACAAGTCCTCACCTCAGCTACAAGCTGATTCTCATCATGGCAGTGGAAGTAGAGTGGGAGCAGGCTCTGGCGCACGTGGGACTTCAGGGCCTTTCTTCCCTCTGGCGTTAAGAAGTCCAGCATCTCTTGAAAGATACACATGGAGCTCAGCTGCACCTGGCTATCATCCTGTATGAAAGCAAGGGCAAAAGACCTCAGCATCAGCTTCTCCAGGCCCCCCAGGGCACCGGGCTGCATCTCCACAGGGCACCGAGTGTCCGGGCAGCAGCCAGTGGCCGTGGCCGTGGGCACAGAGCCTTACGCAGTCAAAGAGTGGCAGGAGCGCCTCAGCCAGCTGCAGGGCGATGGGGGTGGGTATTGGGGCACCATTATCCAGGAGCAAATATCGCAGTAGAAGAATGGTCATCCTGACCATGTCACTATCATTTTCCTCCAGGAGCTGCACAAGACTTTCTGTCAGGCTCCCCATTTTTTCAGCCTGTGTGGAACACAAGTTTGTGAAACACCACCCTGCTGCCGCAGGGCCCAGAGGCCAAAGGCCTGTCCCCAAGCACTCGGGCAGCTGAAGCGGGAGGCAGGAGAGCTGGGAGCAGCTGCCCCAGCGCCCAAAGCCCAGGCAAGGCCAAGCAACTGCGTTGCCCAGCCCCACGCTGCCTGCACGGCTTCAGCCACTGTCCCCTCCTCACCATCAAGGGATTCTTGCCCAGCACTACGAGGCCTCTGAGTGCCAAGTAACGCCTCGCCCTGTGCTCGCTCTGCAGGTTCTCTGATATGATCTCCAGAACACTGTCACTGCATTCCTTCAAGTCCAGGCACTCGAGGACCTGAAAGGCACAGGGCAGTGACAGGGGACTCGGCCAGCAGGAGCCCTCAACCGCACAGGGCTGGGCCCAGGCAGCAGCACAGGGCACAGGCACCGTTCTGGCAGCTGTGGCTACGAGAGGGCAGAGAGCTGGGAGGCAGCTCAGCAAGGCAGTGCTGGCCTTGAGGCTCACCTCCACAAGGAATGCCAGGGCAGGGAAATCCCAGTATGGCATTTCTTTGCCGAGCAGGCTGAGCAGGTAGAATGCAATCCCGGAACAAAAGTGTATGGCTGAATGGCAAATTTCTCTGACAAGAGCAAAAAGGAAACAAGACCCTGAGCCAGTGGGCAAACCTCTTCCAGGAGTGACTCACAGATTTCTCATCTTTCCCCATCAGCCTTCCAGCAAGGAGACCTGGGCCATGTGGGAATTGGTTGCTCATGGGCACCCTCCTCTCCCTGCCTTTTCCAGTGTGCTTGGCCATTCCTCAGTGACAGGGCCCTGTAGCCCACGACCACGGGGACTGATGGGGGCACCTGGGCACAGAGCACAAATGTCAGAGGCAGTGGGGAGAAGGGGTCTCACCTGGCCAGCAGAGCCACGGCAAAGTGGTGGGTGTCAACAGAGAGCAGCGTGTCCCAGCCACACTTGCGTTCCATTGCCACCACCACATCCTCACACCGCAGAAGGCAGAGCAGGGACTTCAGGGTCCGCACTGCAAACCTGTGTGCAGAGCAAAGCCCAGGTCACACTGGCAGCACTGGCTCCTTTGAAGGCCACGTGCCAGGGCCAGGAAGAGTGAGATGGAGCACCTGTTTGGGCTGGTGGCAAGGCCGTGCTCTTCCTGGCATTCCTTCCAGAATGTATCGACCTCCTCTGGCATATCCAGAGTGCTGAAGAACACTTGGAAGAGCAGATGCACAAATAGGCGAGGGAAATACACCTTCAATATACGTGGGATGCAGGGCACCTTGAGGATCTTCCACATCACCACGGTTGCCTGCAAAGGACAAAGGCCCCCCGAGACAGCGCTCAGTGCCGAGGTGTCCGTGTGGCAGGGCCTGAGCTGTGCAGGGAGAGGCCTGGAGAGACCATGCAGGGGGAGCAGGGGGCCTGGTGGGCCTGAAGCTGCCCCTGGGCCAGATATTAGGCCAGCGCCTGAGGTGGGGAGATGCAGTGGGGGAAGGAGGATGGAGAGCGCCTGGAGAGGTGGCCTTGGGGCCAGCAAAGGCCACTTGCAGAAACTCACAGCCAGGGCAAAGACACCCGTTTGGTCCCCATCAGAGGTGCACGTGCTGTGCTCTGGCCAGCTCCCCAGCACATCCAAGAGTGTCAGCTGCACCAGCTCCGCAGTCCTGGACGAGCCCATGATGGTCTTCCACATGGCCATGGCAGCTCTGCAGGGTTAGAGCTCTGTCTCATGTAGTCTCAGACACAGCACTGCGGGGAGCTGAGCTGGCTGCCAGTTCTGTCTCTGCCCACTGCCCCTTGCCAGCAGCACCCAGGCAGCCTGGGGACAGAGCCCTGAGGGGCAGGGAGGGAGCATGGCAGCAGGCTCGGGGGGTGACATGCCAGGGCTGGGAAAGGGAGTAGTGAGAGGACCCTGGAACTCTCTGTTGGTCAGACGCCTGGGACAGGTTTTACAGGGTGATGGGCTGGGGAGCCCTGAGCCCTCTGGGCAGGTGGGCCCCATACCTGTCACAGGACGGGGCCACACGCAGGAGCGTCACCACTGCGTCATCTGGCTGTGCTTCTGTGAGATCCAGCAGGGCCTTGTCCAGCCTGTGCACGTCAGAATCATTGGCCATGAGCCACTGGTGGATGTACCTCACCATGGCAGGCACCTGGAGAAGGCAAAGGGAGACTTGGAAAGCTGCCAGAGGGAGCGATGTTCCCAGCTTCCCCAGGGAAGTGCTTTCCTTCCCAGCACACGTCCATGTGGCCTCGAAGGCTCACAGCAACCAGCATGCATGGCTTGGGAGGCCAAGCAATTCTTGGCAGAATCAAACCCAGACCACAGGCTGCTTACTTGCGTTGGACTGTAAAAATCTTCCTCTACAAGCATACACAGCAGGGCAGCACTGGTCTTAGTCTGGAAAATGGGCGAGTATGGTCTGAGCCCAGTGCCCATGGTGATGGTCTCTTCCTCCTGCATTCTCTTGATGAATTGGCAGATGAACTGTTGGAGAAGGGCAGGAAGGCAGGGATGTTTCATGGAATGCTGCACACACGCTGCTTGGCTGAGCAGGGACAGCAGGCCCAGCCCAGGTGGGGATGGCTGCAGGTACCTGTGCTGTGCTGCGGAAGCGGCCACGGCTGGATACCTGCTCTCGTGTGCACTCCAGGGCTGCATCTGGCAATGAGCAAGCACAGCCAGAGCTGAGGGGCTGCAGGAGAGGCCAGAGAACAAAGCCCAGCCCTGCGCTCCCTGGGCAGGGAGAGCCCTAGGAAGTCCCAGGACGATGGAGCACGGCCAGTGCAGGGTTTCTGCCTGGCCCCTCTTCCGTCCTGTCTGTGGGCATGTCCCCAGGGGATGGCATGGCATGGCATGGCATGGCATGGCATGGCATGGCATGGCATGGCATGGCATGGCATGGCATTGGATCAAGCCAGCTGCAGGCACCAGTCCTGCGGGTCAGCTCTGCCACTCACCCTCCTGCGGTGGCTGGAAGGGCACCACCTCTTCAGTCTCCTGTGCTGGGGCAGCTCCAGGGCCTTCTTCCTCCTCTTCCTCCAGCCAGGCCAGCTTGGGCACTCTCGAGGGTCTCTGTTCCATGTCTCTGACTGGATTTGTTGGTATTTGCAGGAGAGATGCCTTGGAAAAGCTCCAAGTCACCAAGTCCTGCGCTTGTGCCTGGAAGGCACCTTCAAGAAAGAAGCCTCAGGAAGGCTGCAGGACAGCAAGTCCTGCACTGGGTCCCAAGGGCTCCTGCCACAAGGACAGGAGACTCCTGTCAAGGATTGTGGTCTGGCCTCGAGGGCACTGGCAGCAGGGATGGGAGATGCCTTCGGGGCACCAAGTCCCACGCTCTGCCCTCGAGGGCACCTGCAGAAGAGAAGCCGCAGGGAGACCACGGGTCGGCAAGTCCTGTGGTCCGGCCTCGAGCTCAGCTGCAGGAACAATGCCTCGGAAAGGCTCCGGTTTGGACACGAACGAGCGCGCTGTGTGGGGGCTCCTCACGGCACCGCTCTGTCCTGTCCTGTCCCGTTGCCTGCTCCGAGCACTGTGGTGTGCTCTTGTCACTGCCAGCTCCTATGTCACCACGTGTCACAAAGGGCCTTTGGACACCCGTTCTATGCCACGGTGCCCATGCTGCACTGTGTCACAAAGGGCCCCTGCACACACTGCCGCCTGCCCTGGGGCTGCCCCCAGCCCACCCAAAGTGGCCCAGGTTGAAGGAATCTCTCACCCCAAATGTCTAAGACAGCCCGACAGGGTCTTTAGGAATGCTTCAAACGATCAGCAAATGCTGCCCTGCTCTGTGGGCTCAGGGCAGCAGAAGGAGCCTCCAGGGCTCTGCTGGGCAGGGCACGGGGCCTTCCACAGAAGTTGGCTCGGCTTCCTTGGGACACATCCTGGCTAGTGGCCATCCTAAACCCACGGGTGTGACACGGACAGGGAACATGTGGGCCAGGGAAGGAATGCTGCTCTGAGCCCTGTGGCCTGGGGAGCACTGACCTCAGCAGGTGTGGCAGAGTCCCCACCCAAGAAGACCTGCCACCCCCCGAGCCCTGGCAGGGCTTGGGCTCATCTTCTGCTCCAGAGACCTGTGCCCCCGGGGGGCTTCTGTGCCAGAAGGAGCCAAAGCCCACAGGCACTGGGGACTGTGCTCCTTCCTGCAGGGGCTGTTGGCAGGAGCACCTGCAGCAACTACTGGCAACACTTGGTCTGGGTCAGAAGCTCTCACTCCATGCTGAAATTATTTTCTCATTGAAGTAATTTCCTTCAGCACTAAAACACCTTCGTGGCAAAGACACAGAAGAATCTGTCATTTAAGAATCCTCACTTCAGGAAAGCTTTACTTCCCGTTGCTCAACTCAGGTAGTTCCAAAAATTTGCAAACTTCCCAGCTTCATTGGGATGGCCTGAGAAGGTGAAGAGTTGGAATTCGGCTTTCTGTCTCAAAGCAGCAACTCATTTGCCTTAACATCATCCACTGAGAGTCACTTAACACTGCACAGAGGTAAAAAAAGGGCCATTCTTTGCTTTGCAAATGGTTTTCTATGATATTATCCTAATTCTCTTAAAGAATAAAAGCTCTCAAGAAATTAAAGTCCACTCAGTGTTTAAAAAGTAGCCCAAACAAATGAATAGATGGCAAAAGGGCTAATCCTCCCCCTGGTACAGATATCTAAGTGGCCAGTAAAGTACAGCTCTCCCCTCTTGTTCCCTGCAGGAAAATCAGGACCATGAACAAGAATAGTCACAGGTATTCTTTCTGCCCTCCATAACCAAAGCTGTGCCATACCACAGATGCTGCTTTCAAACAGACCCAAATTCCAGCCTACCCTCTCACCTTTCAGACAGCTCCTTCCCTGACACCCCACCAACACCAACACCCCCAAACTCCCACACAGAAGCCCTCAACACCCCGCCAGGACCCCCAGCTGTGCCTGTCCCTCCGCAGAGCTTTCCCACCCTCCAGCAGACCCCCTGGTTCCCTGCACATGCCATGGGATGGCACTCAGGAGGATTTGCTCCAAGGCCTTCCTCGGTGACAAGCCCAGGCTGCCAGGGCTGTGGTTCCGGGATCACCCTTCCCACCTCACTGGGAGCTCCCTGGGAAGCACTTTCCTTGAGAAGCAAGCCCCTTTCCTCCAAAGGCATTTCCCCAAATGTTTTGCTTTCCTGGGGAACACCAATACACTCTTAAGAAATGCTGGCAAGGCTGAATGACTTCAGGTCCTTTCAGGACAGGCACTCCAGGTCTAGCTCGTATTCCCCCAAGTGTGTTTCCAGGTGGAGGTTCAGAGGTGCAGCCCCAGGCCTTCTACAAACACAAGCTGCCCACTGCCACTTCACCTGCCTCAACTCCTGCCTGCGGTCACATCAGCAAAACCAGGCTGTTCCCAGCCAGAGCCCAGAGCCCTGTTCCTCCAGGACGCTCTTGCCAGCACCTTCCAGGACTCTCAGCTGTGCACGCAGAGCTTTTCATGCTGGCTCCCAACAGGCTTTGGAAGGCAGAGCACAACCTGGCTGGCTCTGCCACCAGCACACCCCAAACACAGGTGGAGGAAGAAGCAGCAGGGACTGTTTTGCAGCCATGCCCAAGAGAAACTGGAAGGGTGCCCTCCCTCTGGTCTCACTTGGTTGGCTTTCTGACTGGCTCTGAGCCTGGGGCTGCCATTCCTCACTTGTGGGGACCAGAACCACACCCGGGATCCCAGCACTGCCAGGCAGCACTCCAGGCACTGGCACGGTCATGTGTCTGAGTCTCGGGCACCGTGCTGCAGCTTCATTTGCCCTTAGGCACACCCAAAGCTCTCTGTTAAGCCCAGATGGTCTCTGGTTCTGCCCTCTTCCTGATCCTGTGCAGGGATGGAGCACTGCTGTGCTTTCAGGAAGCTGTTCTTGAAACCTTCCAGCATTCCAAGCTCCTTTGCCTTCCATGGATGCTTGCCATGGAATCCCTCACAGCTGGGTTCAGAGCATCCTCAGGTTTGCTCTTCCAAAGTCCAGGGGCTCCAGGGTGCTCAGCAAGATCTGTAACTCCACAGTGTTGTGGAACTGGACCTTCAGCACAGGGACCTTTCCAGCCTGATCTGCCCTTGTTCCTCTGTGTCTGTGCACAAAACACAGTGTGGAAGAGAATGGCAGGAGGGGCCTGTGTGTCCCAGGGCTCCAGATTTGCATCGCTCCAGCTCCACAGGGATGCAGGTAAAGCAAAGAAGCCAAACTGTTTATTAATGGAAGGCAAAGCAAAGGGATGAGCTGGGAGGGAAGAAAGGGGATGGGCAGGTTCTGAGGGCTGGAGGGAGGGAGCTGTCAACAGTGAGAGAGAAGGCAGGAGCTGTGGGAGCTTCCCACAGGCTCAGTTGTGCCAGTCATCAGCTGTGCCTGGAGCTCCAGCTGATCTCCTTTGGTCTCCAGGTGCTGTCACCTTCCAAGGGATCTGGAGGTCTTAAAGAGCCACTGGTTCTTCTGAGCCAGCAGATGAAAGTAGTTCTGCAGCTCTTCCCTCGAACATCACCTGAACAAATATGCTTATGCAGGAGGGGCTGTTGTATTCACTCAGGCCTTGAAGGGCTGAAAGAGAGAGGAACAGAGACACAGTCAGAACCTGGATGTGCAGGAATCCAAGGAGACCTTTCTGCCAGAGCCATCCCACCCAGCTCTTGCCATGGCCACAAGAGAGGAGGGGCCAAGGGGATCAGCTGCAAAGTGCTGGCCATGAATCCCCCTGCCCACATCCCTGAAATCTCTGTGTGCTCTGCCCACCGCACCCCGCGTCCACACAAGGAGCAAAGCCCACCACAGCTGGGGCAGGGATTGCAGTTCCCTGCCCAGGGAATGCAGCTCACCCAGCCAGCCCCTGCTGACAGCCTGCTGCCCTCACTCACTCTCACAGAGGGCCTGGAGCTCTTCCTTCTGCCCCATCAGGAGCAGCCTGGCCATCCCTGAGAACACAGGCTAACCATAACTAAGGCTGCTGTGGCTATTATCCAGTTTGCTTTATGGCCTAATAAGGTGAGGAATTAATGGATTTTTAACTTCCTCTGGAAGGCAGGCACATGGATTCAGAGCTATCAGACAGTAAGTTTATGGTTTTGGGTTACTTTAAGAATGGTACTTACTGTGAGGAAATGACACTGGGGGAAATTTTCTCCCAGCCCTTCACCCAGCTCTTTGGGTCTGCCCCACCAGTTTTCAAAGGGTTCAGATCCACTCTAAATGCTAAAGATACCATACAGTGGTTGGTGTTGCTGATAGGCCTGTTACATTTAGCATTCCGAGATAAGGGAAGATTAACCTGGATAACCACGCTGACACCTACCCCAGAGCCTCGGGATGCTGCTGCCCCAGAGCCTGCCCCTGCCCCAGAGCCCATCTCAGAAATGAACCACCCAGGCTGGGTGGGGGTTTCTAGTGAAAGAGATGGGCCAGATGCTGAAGGCGTACATTTCCACAGCTGGTGAAAAACCCTGCCCCTGCCACAAAGAGGGAGAGTCTGATGGTGCAGCAGTGGAACCCACAGATGTTACAACAGTCCAGGTTCCAGCTGAACTGCAAAGGCAATCACAGCCAGCAGCAGTTGCCCCAGTGGAAACAAGGAGATCTAAGATGAAGCCAGAGCAGCCAGATGAGGATAAGAAAGGAGGGCCCTCACAACCCACAGGAGAGACAAGAGTTGAGATCATCACTGAGTCCGTGACGTATGAACGTCTCTGCAATCTGCACAAAGACATTGTACAATGGGGACATGAGTTTTATACAACCTGTCTATTTTGGGTCTTGGACCTTATGGGTACAGGTGTGCAACTGGATGGTGGTGAGGCAAGGAATCTGGGACCTTTGACCCAGGACTCAGGAATGAATCAGATTTTTGTAAGGGAGCCAGGGTCTCTTTCTCTCTGGGAGTGGCTTTTAATGAGTGCCAGAGAGAGTTTTGTCCACAGAAAGAGAATGCAGGACCATCACCATAGAATGTGCTGGAAGACCCTCTGAGGGGGGAGGAAGGGATCCAACAGCTGAGAGAAGTTACAGTATTGGAGGTACTCTTTGGGAGGGATGGACAGCATGATAATGACTCCGACATGGTCAGGTGCACAGGGCAAATGCTGTGGAGTCTGGCAAATCTGGGGCCATCTCAATACATCACCTTCATTGAAACAATTAATGCCGATACCAACCGAGAGACAGTGGGCTCTGCTGCCAACAAGCTTAGAAATTATGAGAGTATGATCAATGGCCTGATGCAGGCTCATGTCTCTGCCTTGGTCCAAGAACTCAGAGAGGTGAGGAGGGAGATGAGGGAGGAGGGAGGAGGAACAGTTCCCACATGGCACCAGTGTGAGTCACAGGCCCCATAGTCAGAGCCCAACGTTCCCCAGCCAGAGAGAGAGGGTACCCCCCACGGGCTGACCTGTGATTCTTTCTGTGTGACCATGGGGAGGACATGGGAAGGTGGGATGGGAAATACACTTCTGTCCTGGCAGCACGGGTGTGTCAACTCAAGGAGGGAAACACTAATCAAGGGAACTCCAGTAAAGTGAAGGTAGCCTCAACCTCCCATGACCGAGATGCTGAGCATGATCTGTCACATTCCCGTGAAGGTACCTCTGCCATGTATGCCTTCATAAGCAGACACCTGTTTTTTCAAACCAAGACAAGGGGAAAGGTTCAAAGCCTCAGTTATAATGCCAATAAAGTTTGAAGGAACAAATAAAATAGGAACTGGGGATATTCTGTTAGTTCCAGATGCAAGGTGAAATTTATTAGGATGGGATTTACAGGTGCAGTTTGACATTGTAGAGCTCCCAGAGAAAGAAAAAATGGTAGTTAAGCTTCTCCAGTTAAGGGAAGAAAATAAGGAGAAAATTCATGAGATTATGTGGCCAAAACTAGAAAACTGAGGTAAATTAAACATCAAACCTTTAGTAATAAAAATTTTTAATGAAAACCATCCAGTTTGGGTACGACAATATCCAGTCTCTCTCGAAGGGAGATGAGGACTACGGCCGGTGATCCAGGACCTACTTGAGGACAGGACCTTAGAACCATGTATGTCCCCCCATAATACACCCGTATTACCAGTTAAGAAGTCAGATGGGACTTGCAGGCTTGTCCAAGAGTTGAGAGAAGTGAACAAAGAACAGTGAATCCATACCCAGTTGTGCCTAATCCCTATATGCTACTGAGAAACATCCCAGTGGTTCAGTGTGATAGACCTAAAAGATGCTTTTTGGGTGTGCCCACTGGCAGAGAAAAGTGGGATATATTTGCCCTTGAATGGGAGAACCCTGATTCTGGGAGGAAGCAACAGCTTCGGTGGACTGGGTTACCCCAAGGGTTTTCCGAATCCCCAAATTTCTTTGGTCAAGCCCTAGGAGAAGGACTACAACTCTTCTCCATGAAATCTGAGATAAAGCTCATCCAATATGTAAATAATTTGCTTCTCTCAGGACAGGAAGAAAAAGAAGTTTGGGAATCCATCAGAGTGTTGATAAATTTTCTGTGGGACCAAGGACTTTGGGCATCTAAAAAGAAACTCCAATTTATAGAATGCAAAGTAAAATACCTAGGAGATGTGATTGGTCAAGGGAGCTGGTGGCTGAACCTGAACCCTGAGAGCAATGTGGGGATAGTCTCACTCTCACGGTCAAAAACTAAGAGGGAAGTCAGAAGGCTTTTAGGCCTGTTGGGATATTGTAGGCTATGGATTGAAGGATACACGCAGGACATCAAGTTCCTCTATGAAAAGTTAGTTGAAGAAGAGATTACATTGGAAAAAGGTGATGAACAAAAGTTTGAAGTTTTAAAGCAAAGATTAGTCAGTGCACCAGCACTGAGTCTTCCTGCCTTAGACAAAGCTTTTTATCTGTTTGTATATGTAGAAAGAGGGGTAGCACATGGAGTGCTGAGACTGAGGAGGATCCAGGAAACCAGTGGCCTATTTATCAAAATTCCTAGGCCCTGTCAGCCAGGGGTGGCCAACCTGCATTCAGACAGTGGCAGCAACTGCCGTACTTGTAGAGGAAAGCAAAAAATTAACCTTGGGGGAAAATTGAAAGTATACACCCCTCACTCAGTTAGAAATAGCCTAAGCCAAAAGGCTGAGAAATGGCTCAGTGATTCCCAAGTGCAAAACTATAAAGCCATCTTAATAAGTAGTGATTTAGAGCTAATCATGAGTAACCAACTCAACCCTGCCCAGTTCTTGTATGGAGAACCAGGTGAGGAACTAATACAAAATTGCCTTGAGGTTATAAACTATCAAACTGAAGTAAGAGAGGATCTAACAGATCAACCACTCCAAGGTGGGAAACAATTGTACATCAATGGATCTTCACAAGTAATAAAGGGGCACAGGGTATCGGGTATGCTCTAGTGCATGAAGGGTTGGTAGCCACAGAAAAGAGAAAGTTACCTTCCAACTGGTCAGCCATAGCGTGTGAGCTATATGCCCTAAAGTGAGTGCTGGAAATATTAGCACAGAAAAAGGGAGCCATATATACAGACTGAAAATACACTTTTGGAGGAATCCATACCTTTGGAAAAATTTGGGAAGGGAGGGGGCTATTAAATTCAAAGGGAAAGGGACTGATTTACAAAAAACCTTTTAAGAGTTATTAAAAATGTTACAACTGCCAGAAATAGCAGTGGTGTATGTTAAAGGACATCAAAAAGGGGTGGCTCAAGAAGCACAAAGGGACAATTTAGGAGATTTAGATGCTAAGAATGCAACTGAATCAAGGGCAGAAAAATTAATGATAGCATTAAGCCTCATGAGAGAAATGCAAGAAGTCCCCGTATTCAGTGGGACAGAAGAGGAAGAACTGCTTAAAATAGGAGCCAGGAAAGGTAACGAAGGGAAGTGGAGATTGGCAGATGGGAGGCAAGTGTTGAATAAGAAAATGCTAGAAGGCGTACATGGAACAACACATTGGGGTACACAAGTGCTAAGTGATCAATTTCTAAGGGATTGGGGCTGCATAGGAACTTTCGGAATAGCTAAGCAAGTAACTGAATGGCATGTGATATGTCAACAGGTGATTAAGGAAATCATGAGGAAAACATTCAGAGGAGGGTAAGAACTAGCCTTAAGGTCCTTTCAAAACATCCAAGTCAACTTTACCAAGCTTCTCCAGGTACAATGGTGGAAGTTTTTGCTAGTGATAGTAGATCATGTGACTCCTTGGGTAGAAAGCCAATGCCAATGTTGTGAGTAAAACACTTCTAGAATCAATCATTCCCTGATATGGGATAGCAAACAGGATTAATTCAGACCGGGAAACTCATTCACATCAAAGATATTGCAGAAAGTTGTTTAGGCCCTGGGAGTAAACACTCCATGGCATCCACAGAGTTCCAGTCATGTTGTAAGGATGATTCAATCTCTTAAAAGAGCTCTCGTTCAGCTGATGATTGAAACTCCAATGTCATGGATAAAATGTCTCACTTTGGCCTTATTAAGAAGTAGGAACCAACCCCAGTCAGATCCGGGGATGTCACCCTATGAAATGATGTTTGGGTTGCCCTTCCTGACCTCACCCCAGAGGGTTGCCACCTCTGAGGAGGGGGAAGCCAATGCCAAGAATTAATTATGTCTATAGCACATACCTTAGAAGGGCTAAGACATAAATGGGCAATTTCTCAGACTGCCACCCTGGATTTCAGAATCCATAATAATAATCCTGGGGATTGGGTGATGATTAAGTCATGGAGAGATCACCCTCTAACTCCTCAGTGGGAAGGTCCCTTTCAGGTACTGCTCACCACCGAATCGGCCGTGTGAACTGCAGAGCAGGGATGGACTCATGCCAACAGAGTCAAAGGCCCAGGAGAAGAACCCAAAGAGTGGACTATAACATCCAGGCCAGTTGAAACGAGATTGACTCTCAAGGAGAGACTGAAAGACAACCAGAGAAACAGCAGGAAGCCCAAAAAGTAGAGTCAAGCTTCCACCAACCAGCTCGAGAACTGTCTTCTGTTTTAATAGGTGAGAATTACCAGCACCTGTTGAGAAGTACACAAGGGACTGTAAAAGGTAATGGGACAGCTTCTTCAAGAAAATAGGACAAAGGAAGGTGGACAAGACCAGGTTGGCCCCTTTGTTTGCTACCAAGAAGGCTCCATAGCCCTGCTGTGGGTAGCAACCCCATAGGCATGGTAAGGTAGGGACAAAAGGCCAGACCAGACCTCTGACATTCCTCAGTTGTCTTTTAATTCAACAGGGACTGGAGGGCCGGACCAGTTGGGCTCTGTACTCACCCCTAAGATACACTGACTATGGGTAGCAGCCACATAGGCACGGTAGGTGGGAGTCAAAGCCATACTGGACCTCTGAGATGCCCTTTTGTCCATTCCAAATAAGTGTGTCTAAGGAACGCCTGAGATTTTTTTCTCCTGTTCCCACTATCCTTGCCCACATCAACAAATGCTGATATGACTCATTCAAGAGAGAGAGACAAAGTTTTTTACCTATTTTTTCAAGAAAAAAAATATTGAAAAAGAAAAGGGGGGTTTGTTGTAGATGAGTAATCCTATGGTTGACTCTCACAATTAAGGGGTGAATATTAAATTTATGTTAAGAGAAGTTCTGTAGATGTAGAGTTATCCTTTCCCTCCCCCTTGCATTGTTCTCACGGGATGGCCTCAGTAGTCTGGGCATTTGGGAGGGTTGGCTTGTTACTAAGGCAGCACCTGACCTCCAATCAAGGTGTAAGAAAGGGATCTCCACCAGTGGACAGAGAAGAAGGAGTCGATTGACAAGACTTTGGGAGGGGCTAGAGGTATAAAAGACAGAACATCCATTTTGTTTTCCATTCAGCACATGGTGACTGAATGTTTTGGTCCTGGTGCTGTGTTCTTTTCTTTTTTCAGTCTTCTGTTGTATTTTGATAAGATCTTAATAAACCATTTAAATTTTTGAAAGTAAAAATTGTTTCTCACGTGGGGCAAGGCACTGTGGAGCAAGGCTGTCTACACTGGGTCAGCTCTCAAGGTAAAACTTCTCTGACCTGGCCAGACCTCCTTCTGAGCAGCCCTGGATCAATATCAATCACAGAATGCTGCATGCAATCACCTCTTGTATAATAAGAACAGCAATACAAGACACCCTTTAAGATAGGAATACGTTTCCTAGAAGCTCTTTGAACTATTTCTCCATAACTGTAAAAGGAAACCTTTCTGATGAACTGCACTAGAGCAGTGGGAAATCAAGGCAGAGCCATGGTTTGTCAGGACTTGCTTGATCCTAATGAGCCCCGTGGTGCATTTGAAGCTGAGACCTTGAATATCAGGGCCTGAGAGAAGACTGCAAAAACCTTTCTAGGAATCAAAGTCAGAAGAAAACCACAAGGTGTCTCCAGGCATGAATGGGTCCCACTGAGATCCATCCCCAACACAGGCTCCTCATGGACTCCTTGGAGTAGAAAATTGGAGGCAAGGATTCCACAAAAAACCTCTCAAAAATTCAGAATGGAAAAGAAACTCCAAAGTACTTTAAAACCCTTGAGTATCTCAAAGCCTTAATGAGCCCCACTGAGTGTCAATACAAAGCTCTCAAGAGGCTAATTAAAGCAGATAATTGCAGGCTATGACTGCACAATCTTTCATATAGAGTCTGCATCAAAAGGGAAACACCAAGGACTTAAAAAACTGAAGTACCCTAAGTATTAATGAGCCCCACAGAGTGTTGTTACTGACAAAGCCTCTCCAGGGACTAATTACAGCAGATAATTGGAGGCCATGATTGCACAAACCTCTCAGACACTCCAAGGCAAAAGCCAAACCCAAAGTCCTTTGAAAACCCTGCAGTCCCTGGGAGCATTCAGGAGCCCCCAGGGCCATTGCTGAGCAAGGCTCCCCAGGGACTCCTTCCAGCAGATCCTTGAGGCCACTGGAATGTGGGCTGGGGGGGGATGCTGAGGGCAGGACAAGGGGCTGACAGTGCCCAGCCTGGCTGGGGCTGTGTCAGGAGGCCCCAGTGCCTCAGGACAAGGTGTCTCCTCCCAGCCCTTGGTGGCACAGACCCTGCTGTGGCCCAGGGCACCAAGACTTTGCTTCTCTTTGTCCCCACCTGTCATCACTGCCTCCAGTTCTCTTCTCTGCCGGGAGCCTGGGGACACTTTCTCAGTTGTGTCCCTCAGTGGGACCCATTAAAAGTGAAAGAAACTTTGGAGTTGGATTCTGACTTGGAGTTCTGGAGAGGTGTCTTCATCTCCCTCTCAGGGACTGATGTTCAGGGCCTGAGCACAAAGCCCTGAGAGATCCATTAAAGTCCTTTGCTGTGTCTGTGCTGCTGAGCTGGGCTGGGCTCCTGGCACAGAGGCAGCTCCTGGTAACCAAGAAGAGCTTCAAAAGCACATTTCTCTTGATAAGCAGCTCTTCTGCCAGCCCAGCAGGGCTGGGGCACTGCCTGCAGCCACCCCAGGCACATCACAGAGGCAGAGAGAGCTTCAATCAGTCAGGGCTGGGAAGGTGCTGAGAAGTGCCTGGGGCACAATCACTGCCAGCCCTTGGCACAGGAACCTCTGGCTGCAGGACAATGCAGCTGCAGCTCCTGGAGCCATCTCCTAAAGCTGGAACATCCCCATGCCTACAGACTCTGTGAGTACAACTCTCGGTTATTTCTCGTGCAGGGGAGGTGAAATGCTCATGAAGCTCTGGCAATCTGAGGGGTTCTGGTCAGTCATAGAATATTTCCAAGACAAGGATTTTGATAAAAAAGAGGAAATTTTGTAAGGCTTTATATTCAGTTTCATAATATTAGGGAATTGCAGCGAGAAGGAATAAATATGAAATGTTCATTAGGAAGTAATAATGATGAATTTTGACAACAGCCAGAGAGATCTGAGGTGTTACTTTTAGGGATCCATAGGTTCACAGGAGATCCCTAATGTGTTTTCAGACACTCTGCCCTTGGACAGCACCAGCATCACCTTTGCTGGAGCCATCAGGCTCAGTCTGAGCTGTCCTTTCTCCAAGCTGCAAACAGAACCTGCCCCCAGCCAGTGCCCTGCAAACAGGCAGGGTTCTGTAGGGCCAAGGAGAGTGCACAGAGATTTGGGGTCTGTGAGTGCTGGCAGGGAGAGATCAGGCACAGGGAAACACCTGCAGGAGGAAAATCTCCAGGAAGCAGAGAGAAGATCAGGCAGTGAGAGAAAACAAAACCCAGAAATGTTGTGGCAGGGAGAGTTTAGAGATCTCCACAGGATCCCCTGCAGTGCAGCCCCTCCCTCTGAACAAGCCCCCTCCCTCCTGTCCCCCCAGCCAAGCCTCTGCCCTCAGGGCTGGGGCTCCAAGGTGTGCAGCCCCTCCTGTGCAGGCAGAGCTGCAGCAGAGCCTTGGGGCAGCTCTGCAGCCCCGGGCCCAGTTCCCTCTGCAGAGCACAGGGCTGGGAGCAGCTGCCCGGCCCTGGGAGCTCTGGCAGGGGGCACAGCTGGCTCAGGGTGACGCTGTCCCCAGTGCCTGGCTCTGAGCAATGCTGTCAGTGCAGCCAGGGAAGGAGCTGCATCTCCCTTCATCCAATGCCATCATAAGGACACTTGGAAGTCTCCCTGAGATTTCAGTCCAAGCCGGGAGCTTCAATCCAGAGTACAAATCTGTCCTAGGTCATCTCTGAGTTATAAGATTGGTGGGGAAAGGCAGAGGTGTTGTGACACTGGAAATGCTGTGGGGTTGGTGAAATGAGCAATGTGAGTCCTTGGCTACAAATGTGGAGCTGGGCTGTGGGGGATCCATCTGCTCTCAGCAGTACCTGGTGGCATTTTAGGGGAAGTCGGGGAAGGTGATCACCCTCCACGTGAGAGAGGTTAAAGCCCAGAGAAACTCTGAACAGGTCAGAATGACAGACCATCTCCACTCACCACTTGGCCTCACAGCACTCACTCTGTTTCCCTGAAGGCAGGAAATGATGAGGGTTTCTGATACCCAAGAAACCCAGGGAAGATATAAGGGGAGCTTAAAATAAAAACCTCAGAACTCTTAAACACAGAAGCACGTCTGTGTGTGTTACAGAGGAGGGCCTATGGGAAATGGCTTTGATTTTGGTTACAGGTATCTCCCCTATTGTCCTTTTTCTGTAAACAGGTCCCCATGTACAGCACCAGCAAATGGCCAACAGCAGCTCCATCAGCCACTTCCTCCTGCTGGCATTGGCAGACACGCGGCAGCTGCAGCTCCTGCACTTCTGCCTCTTGCTGGCCATCTCCCTGGCTGCCCTCCTGGGCAACGGCCTCATCATCAGCGCCGTAGCCTGCGGCCACCACCTGCACACGCCCATGTTCTTCTTCCTGCTCAACCTGGCCCTCAGCGACCTGGGCTCCATCTGCACCACTGTCCCCAAAGCCATGCACAATTCCCTGTGGGACACCAGGACCATCTCCTACAAAGGATGTGCTACACAGCTCTTTTGTTTCATTTTTTTTTTTTCAGTAGAGTTTTTCCTCCTGACCATCATGTGCTACGACCGCTACGTGTCCATCTGCAAACCCCTGCACTACGGGACCCTCCTGGGCAGCAGAGCTTGTGCCCACATGGCAGCAGCTGCCTGGGACAGTGGCTTTCTCTATTCACTGCTGCACACAGCCAATACATTTTCCCTGCCCCTGTGCCATGGCAATGTCCTGGGTGAGTTCTTTTGTGAAATCCCACAGATCCTCAAACTCTCCTGCTCACACTCCAACACCAGGGAACTTTGGCTTCTTGCTGTTAGTGTCTGTTTAGGACTCGGTTGTTTTGTGTTCATTGTTTTCTCCTATGCGCAGATCTTCAGGGCTGTGCTGAGGATCCCCTCTGAGCAGGGACGGCACAAAGCCTTTTCCACCTGCCTCCCTCACCTGGCTGTGGTCTCGATGTTAGTTAGCACTGCCATATTTGCCCACCTGAAGCCCCCATCTAACTCCTCCCCATCCCTGGATCTGCCCCTGTCAGTTCTGTACTCGGTTGTGCCTCCAGCCCTGAACCCCCTCATCTACAGCCTGAGGAACCAGGAGCTCAAGGCTGCAGTGTGCACACTGATGACTGAATGGTTTTGGAAACATTAAACTGCTGGCCAGTTTCTGCAAATCACTTGTAATAAAAGTAATCTTTTATATTTCTTGTTGGTTTCATTTTGGAGGTTCTTTTTATGTGTTTTACCTTTAATATTGTCCACAAAGAAATGTCATTGTTTGTGCCATTTCTCATTTTTTCTCCACCTTCCCTGTGGACACAGGCTGTGTCAATGAATGGAGGCGTTCTCTGTGGCTTTAAAGGAAATAAAGGATTTCCCAGTAAAGTTTTCTGCAGAGATGCCTGTTATGAACAACAAAACAAAAAGTTACCTTTTTTTTTTTTAAGAGAAGGGGCTGCAGAGGAGTTTTCAGTTGAGCTAGGAATTGATCGCTGGCCAAGAGTTCTTTGTTAGTGAAATGTTGGAATCACCCCTTGAGTATCCTTAAGTACCGCCGTTTAACTCTCTATTGTAGAGAATTCTTGTTTTTCAGAACCACCCTAGCCTGTTGCCAGGAGGATGACAACCTCCCCTTGGACGGTGGGGAGAGGGAGAAATTTGCATCTCAGGAGACATGCAAATTTATCTCAAAACCCAGACTGCACTGGGACGGGACCTTCACCAAATCCTGGAAAATAACCCAAAAAAGACGAGCCAAAGCAGAATTGAGAAATCAGGGTGGTGTCTGAATATCAAGGCCGAGGTCCGGAGCCGGCAGAGATGCTTGAAAACCTCGGTCACTCCTCGCCCCAATTAAAAATGATTCCAGTCGGACCCAGGACCCCCTGGACTGATAACCCAAATGGAGCAACCTGGGTACACCCCCACTGCCCTTGCGAGGACAGGACTCCTGGCTTTGGCCCCTAGAGGATGGAGCTGCAAATCCTCCTCGTCTGAGTCACTGCTGGGAGCTGTGGCAGAAATCTCCAGAACTGCTAAAACCCCACTTTGAGCTGATCACTTTATTAAAGGCATTAAAAGGAGGAAAATCTCCTGCCCTGTTCATTTCAATGCCCTTTAGGTGCCTTCTCTGGAGCTGCAGCAGCAATGTCTGTGTGCAGAGCTAGGGCAGGTCAGTGCTGGCCCAGCAGCTGTGCCCAGCAGCAGCAGCACTTGGTGTTGCCATTGCTGCTCCCGTGGCCCTGCCCTGCTGCCCTGGTGGCCCTGGTGTTGCTGTAGGGCCTGAGTGCTCTCGGGGCCAGGCACAGCCCTGGGGGTGGCAGTGCCAGGGCTGCAGCAGGGATAGGCCATGGGCACTGCTGGGGCAGTGCTGATGCCTCAGGCCAGGCCCTGGGGGCTCCAGGCTCCTTGCCCAGGCTCTCTCAAGAACACAGCCAGGCCAATGCTCAGCACAGAAAACCCCTGTGAGCAGCCACAGTGTGGCCATGGGCAGGCTGGGGGCAAACAGCATGGCTGGTGCTCTGCAAGGGCCCTGGGGGAGATGGGAAGGAGCAGCAGAGCAGGGGCTGATCCATCCCCAGTGCGCTGGACAGCCCAGGGCAGCGTCCCAGAGCGTCCTCATGGAGCTGCCAACAACATCCCCCCTCTGCAGCCCTGGCCTCTCCCCCAGCTCACACAGGTGCCCCATCTTTGCAGGCACAGACACGGCAGCACTGGCTCAGGAGCCCCTGTTTGCATTGCACAGAGCAGGGGGAGCACCCCCATGCTGTTGGTGTGGGGACATGAACCTGAGGGAGCACAAATGCCATCAGCCCCTGGGGCCAGCAAGGGCTGGGGGACACCAGGGAAACCCCTCAGCTTTGTCCTGGCTTCTGCAGTCAGCCAGAAAGTTTGTTCCCATCAGCTGAGGGTTTCCTGTCCCACTGCAGACGCTGTTGCTCAGAGCCAGGGCTGCCTGGCAGCCACCCCCAAACTGCCCTGAGCATTTCCTTGGCTTCCCCTTTGCTCTCTTTACTCTTCCTGCTACAAATTTCTTCCTCTTGCCCACCCCTGTTCCCATCCCTGCAAACAGCCCATCCCTGTTTGCCCTTCCCTCTCTGGCCCCACTCCCCATTGCAGTTCCTGCCTTGGCACCATGGGAACGTCCCTTGGGGAGCAGGATCATCCTACAAGTGCTGCAGGAATTGTCTTCAGGCTCCTGCAGTGCCTCCTGCTGCTCCCTTGCCAGAGGCACCACAGGCCAGGGGGGCACATCTGGGCTGCTGTGTCTGGCTCTGGGGCTCCCTGTTCTGGGCAAGGAGGAGGAGCTGCAGAGGCTCTGCAAGACTGACAGGATGGGCTTTGGGCCTGGCAGGAGAAGCTGAGGGACCTGGGCTGCTGGAGCTTCTGAAGAGGAGGCCCAGGGCTCATCCTGCAACTGCTCCAAGGGTGGTTTCAGAGAATCCCAGAATCAGCAAGGTTGGAACAGGCCATGGAGATCATCAAGTCCAACCTGTGTCCTGACACCTCCTTGACTCCCCTGAGCCTCCTCTTCTCCAGGATAAACAACCCCAGCTCCCTCAGCCAGTCTGAAAAGGACTTGTGCTCCAGACCTCTCCCCAGCCTTGTTGCCCTTCTCTGGACACGCTCCAGCCCCTCTATGTCCTTCCTAAACTGAGGGGCCCAGAACTGGACACAGCACTCGAGGCGCTGCCCAAGCAGTGCTGAGCACAGGGGAAGAATCACTGCCCTGCTCCTGCTGGCCACACCATTCCTGATCCAGGCCAGGAGCCATTGGCCTTCTTGGCCACCTGGGCACACTGCTGGCTCATGTCCAGCCTGCTGTCCACCAGTCCCTGCAGGTCCCTTTCTGCCTGGCTGCTGTCCAGCCACTCTGTCTCCAGCCTGTAGAGTGGGAGGGAGGAAGGGAGGAAGGAAGGAAGGAAAAGAGGAAGGGGTCCAGATCCAGTCCTTCCTGAAATGTGGTGTTTGCTGCCACTGCCAGTTCCCAGATCTGGATATTTCCCTATTCTGGCACAGCCCAATTGCAGCAATGTGCTGGCACAGGAATCAGAATTCCTGGTACTTGTACGTACTATATAAACCTTCTTGTAAACCTCCTTGTATACATACTATATAAACCTTCTGTCAAACCTTAAAAATTCTCTACAAATTCATGTCCAGCATTACTGGGACTGGCACAGCCCAGATCTGGTGTTTGTTGGCACCGCCAGTGCTCAGATCCAGCAGTTTCCCAGTGGCAGCACAGCCCAAGTCCAGCAGTTTGCTGGCACAGAAAGCCAAAACCCGGCAATTTTCTGGTGTCAGCACCGGCACCACCCAGATCTGCTGTTAGTTGGCACCGCCAGTGCCCAGATCTGGCAATTTCCCAGTGCTGGAACAACCCAAATGCAGCAATTTTCTGGCAAAGAAAGCCAAAACCTGGCAGCTTCCTGGTGCTACCACCAGCACCACCCAGATCGCGTGTTGGCTGCCACTGCCTGTGCCCAGATCCGGACATTTCCAGGTTCCAGCACAGCCCAAGTGCAGCAAGTTTTTGGAAAAGAAAGATAAAACATAGCAATTTCCTGGTGCCAGGACTGCCACTGCTCAGATCTGGGATTTCCCAGCTCTGCCAGTGCCCAGATCCAGAAATTTCTGGGTGCCAGCACAGCCCAAGTGCAGCAATTTGCTGGAGCAGAAAGCCAAAACCAAGCAAATACCTGGTACCTACAGCAACCCGATCTCATATTTGCTGACACTGCTAGTGTCCCAATCAGGAATATTTCAGATGCCTGTACAGCGTAATTCCAGCAGTTTGCTGGCACAGAAAGGTAACATTTGGCAATTTCCCAGTGGCGGCACAGTCCACGCCCAGATCTGGTGTGTGCTGGCACTGCCAGTGCCCAGATCTGGCAATTTCCCAGTGCCAGCACAACCCAAATGCAGCAATTTTCTGGCAAAAAAAAGCCAAAACCCAGCACCGCCCAGATCTGGTGTGCTGGGGTTGGTGAAGAAGAAGGAGGAGACCTCGGCTTAAGGCCGTGGGAAAACCCTCTTTAGTTAGGGTCAGCAGGAGCTCCTGCCCATAATCCTCTTGTTCAGTTATGCAGACTGTTACTAGAAAGTTCTGAGTTCTCTTTGCTACCATTGGATATTTTAACTGCAAAAATTATAATATTCTTACTCGTTCCTTCCTCTTGGATCCTTCCCTCAGATCCCACCTTAACCCCTCCCCATAAATAAATGTATAAATATCCCTGCTAGACCCTGGACCCAGGCTTTTTTCTGCTTCGCTGTCTGTACTGTGCACACCGTCCTGTTTGTTGTGTTTGCCTTCATTAAAGTTCTGTTTCCAGGCACCCAGATGAAAGCAGTCTCTCTCTCTATAGTGTCCAGAGCCGGTTCTCAGGGCAACCACTGGTCAAGGGTCTGGACAAGGACCAGAAGGTTTCACTGGTGTTTGCTGGCACCACCAGTGCCCAGATCTGGAAATTTCCCTGTTCCAGCACCACCCATGTCCAGCAATTTGCTGGCAAAGAAAGCTGAAACCTGGCAATTTCCCCTTGCCAGCACCACCCAATCTGGTGTTTGCTGCCAGCAGGACTCCAGGAAGGAAGGAAGGAAAGAAAGAAGGAAAGGGTCCAGATCCAGTCCTTCCTGGAGCCTGGAGCTGGAAATGGGATGTTTGATGGCACTGCCAGTGCCCAGATCTTGAAATTTCCCTATTCTGGCACAGCCCAAGTGCAGCAATTTGCTGGCACAGAAATCCAAAACCCGGCAACTTCCTGAAACTGGCTCTGGGACCTCCCACATCTTGTGTTTGCTGCACCAGTACCCAGATTTGGAAATTTCCCAGTGCCAGCAAAACCCAAATCCAGCAGATTTCTGCCACTGGCAACGACACAACCCAGATCTGGTGTTGCTGGCAGCGCCAGCGCCCAGATCTGAAAACTTCCTGGTGCTGGCACAGCCCAAGTCCAGTGATTTGCTGGCACAGAAAGACAAAATTTGGAAATTTCCACGTTCTGGCTCCAGCACCATCCAGATCTGGTGTTTGCTGGGACTGCCAGTGCCCAGATTTGGAAATTTCCTGGTGCCTTCACAGCCCAGGTCTAGCAATGCGATTTTAGGCTAGCTTAGGCAGAGGAGTTCCTTGGACTGTGACTTTCCTTTTTTTTGGAACTGTTTAAACCTGCTCTGGACTGAAAACCCAGAAAAACACCGGCAGCTCACACCTGTGGCCCACCGAAGTCTGGGACGCTGCATTCCAGCACCAGAGGGACTTAGAAGAGACTGAGTGAGCCAACTACAACCCACAAAAAGGACTTACTGAATTTGCCATCTCTTCAGAGCTGTCCGAGGTTTTATTTAATATTATTCATTTATCATGCTTGTCAATACTTTACTTGATATATAAACTGGTTTTTTCCGCTTTTCTCCAGAGAAGTGTTTTCCTGAACTAGCGGGGGGAGGGGCTGCTTGAACTTGCTTTCTAGACTGACCCCTTTTGGTGGTTTCCTCTCAAAATTTGCCCTAAACCAGCACAAACAGTCACAATGAAAATTGCACCAGTGACATAATTTCCTGGTGGCAAATCTTGTGACAGAAGCATGACCTTGTTCTCCACAAGAGGTTCATGAGAAGAGCAGACAGGAGAAGATTCCTGAAAAAAGAAACAGCTTTCCAGAAGTGAAATGAAAATGAAAGAAACAATCCAAGATGTTTTCCTCTATTTATTTCTACACTCCCCTTTTCCATGTTGCACTACTTCTCCATCCCAGTAACTCCAGATGTACCTCAAATCTAAGATCAGTGACTTAGTGAGTTTTAGACACTCTAAAATACCATGAGCCACACACAGTTTTCCTTGTCCTGTTTTTACTGGAAAGCAACACTGGAGATGGAAGTGCAGTGCTGGGGTCAGGTAAGAATCCTACACCAAGGGAAGGTGCCCCGACAGTGTTTGACCCTCAGCAAGGACAATGCCCAGCAGCAAGCGAGGGGATTGCTCTGCCAGCCTGCAAGAGTCAGGGCTCTGCATCTGGGCTCAACCCTGCAAAGATCCCGTGTTCGGACAGACGAAGGGGCTGTTCCCGGGGCACGCGGGGCTCGGCCGTGGGGCTCGTGGGGTGAGCGTGGAACGGACACGGGGACGAACGGCCCCGGGGCTTCAGTTGCAGCAGCGGCGGCGGTGGCAGCAGCAACGGCAGCAGCAAAAGCAGAGAAGCCTCAACACTCTTCTTCTTTCTCCTTCTCTCCCTTCCCTCGGGGCCCATTTCCCGGCGTCCCTCTCCTCTCCCCGCCTCCTTCTCTCTCCTTGCCGGGCCGGGCCATGCCCTGGGCCCGCCGCCGGCCCAGAGCGGGGCTGCCCAATCCCCGTCCCCGGGCGTCCCGCCGTGGTCTCGCCTCCGCCCGGCTCTGGCCGTACTGGCGGTGGCGCTGCTGGGCGGGCATCAGTGCCTGGGGCTGGGGCGGCATCGCCGCCCTTTGTCTCCGCCTAGCCCGAGCCCGGCCCCGGACCCAACGCCGGGCCCGACGCAGGGTCCATCCCCGACCCCAGCCCCGGCTCCTCCCAGGGCCCGCGGAGGACACATGCGGCGCGGCCGCTCCCGCCGCCTCCGCTGCAGCTTCCCCGGCCCGAGCTCCGCCGCTCGGCAGCGCGGCCGCCGGCCCCGAGCCTCCCGTGTCGCGTTCCCAAGAGCGAACGCCCGGGGATGGCCGGCCCGGGGTGGGTGAGGGGCGCTCGGGGGCCCTTGCTGGCCCCGGGCCGAGCGCTGACAGCCGCGTCCCGCCCGCAGGGAAGGCGCAGGAGGCCCTGCAGGAGCGGTACCGGCTGGGTTCGCTGCTGGGGCGCGGCGGCTTCGGCAGCGTCTCCGCGGCCACGCGGCTCTCGGACGGCGCCCCGGTGAGCGGCGGGGCCGGCGGCGGGCGCAGGAGGAGGGGGCGGAGGAGGAGGAGGATGGGGCTGTGCCTGGGCAGGGCGGGCGGCGAGCTCAGCCCGCTCTTCCCCTTGGCTTGCAGGTGGCCATCAAAAGGGTGCCACGGAACCGCGTCCGGCACTGGGGCGAGCTGGTGAGTGAGCGGGGCCAGCGGCAGAAGCCGGGGCTGCCGGGCGGGGATGAGCCGAGGTCCGGCAGGGTGGAAGCCGCCAGGACGGCTCGAGGGGGAGCGGGCGTGGGGCCAGCGCAGGGCGCAGAGCATCCCGGACTGGGTGAGGGCTTCCCCAGGCCTGGCACGGCATCGGCCCCCACTGAGGGCATTGTGCTCCTCCTGCAGCCCGACGGCACCAGCGCACCGCTGGAGATCGTGCTTCTGGACAAGGTGTCCACCGGCTTCCCCGGCGTGGTGCAGCTGCTGGAGTGGCTCGAGCTCCCCAACAACATCGTGATGGTGCTGGAGCGGCCAGAGCGGTGTCAGGACCTGCGGCATTTCATTCGGGCACGGCGGTTCCTGTCTGAGGAGGTGGCGCGGGAGCTGTTCCGCCAGGTGCTGGAGGCCGTGCGGCACTGCACCAGCTGCGGGGTCCTGCACCGCGACATCAAACCAGCGAACATCCTGGTTGACCTGGCCACCGGGCAGGCCAAACTGATTGACTTTGGCTGTGGCACCTACCTGCAAGACACAGCCTACACGCACTTTGCAGGTGAGCCTCCACAGGGGTGTGCTCCTTGTGCTGGCATCTCATGGCCCAGCATCTCCCAGGCCAAGCTGGCTGTGGCAGCGGGGATTCTCCCTTTTGCTGCCAGTCAGGGGACGGAGTGTTCAGCTGAGTTGCTTTAGAGGGGGGCTGGGTGGGGAGCCATCTTCCAGCCCTGCTGGCAGCCTTTGCCAGCCGCTCTGCCCAGGACGGGGGCTGGGCTGGGCCAGCCAGCCTGACAAAACCCCCGTGGGTGGGGGTAGCAGAGAGGGGTGGCCAGAACCTGTGCCCCAGCCAGTTTGTTGTGCAGGCGAGAGGAAGGGCTTGGACTGCTCCACTTGCCCTGTTTGCGTTGGCTTCATAATATTTTAGGGGCAATGCAGGCAGGGAGGATAAGGGAATGTTTTTTCCCCAGCACGGAGGGGTTTTCCCTTTGCATGTCATGGTCAGGCCTAGCCAGGGCTGCCTTCTTCCAATACCAGTGGCTTCTTTTGCAACCCTGAGTTTGTGCACAAGGCCCAGGTGCTGGCGAGAGGGCAGTGGTCACCCTGTGTGCCACTGATGCAGCCCCTGCACGCCCAGGGATGCTGGGGCCAGGCTGTGGGAGCAGCAGCATCCCCCTGCTGAACTCCATCTGTATTCCATAGGAACACCATCATACAGCCCCCCGGAATGGAACCACTATGGCTGGTACCACGGCGAGGCAGCAACGATCTGGTCCCTGGGCATCCTGCTGCACCAGATGGTCTGCGGGGAGCACCCTTTCAGGACGGGCTGGAACATCTGCTGGGGCCAGCTCTCACTGCCACAAGGGCTCTCTCAAGGTGGATCCTCTTCTCTGGGCACGGGGGGAATACCAGTGCTGGGAGCCAGCAGCGGGCTCGTGAGCATCCCGCTCTGGCAGCTGCTGAGGAGGTGGCACATGTCCTGCTCTCCTCCAGAACAGGGAATTGATGGGAAAGTTGAGGCCCAGCTCTGAGCGCATCCAGAATGGCCTGGGCATGGGAATAGTGGGGCAAAGCAGACAGGAGCCTTCTCTAGCTGAGAAGTTTCTGCTTTCTCTCCCCAGAGTGCAAAGATGTGATCAGGTGGTGTTTATCCGTGCACTTCTTGGACAGACCCACATTAGAAGACCTGTTCTGTGATCCTTGGGTGTAGGATATTCCTCTGCCATAGAAGAAGGGAGAGAGTCCCAGGCACACTTTGATCCAGGGCCCTGGTAAGTTCCAGCTCCACACACACCTTGGCAATCAGAAGCAAAGGAGCCCAGACCTTTTTGTGCTGCCTGTGTCACTGCCCAGGGGTCATGGGATGGGAACACGCAGCCCTTGTGCTGGAGCTGAGCTGCTCTGCCCAGCACTGGTGGCCACCATCCAAGCTGGTTTTGCTTGTCCTGGTTCCCTGACAGCTGGGGCCCTGGGCAGAGCCCTGAGAGCCTGGTCGCACCGCAGGGAAGGAGAAGGAGCCCCTGGAGAAGCTGTACCAGGTGGGGATGTTGCTGCTGCTGCTGCTGGAGACAGCAAGGATGACATCAAGGATGATAAGTTCTTCCTCAACCTGGCCACCGGTGGCTGAAGGTGATGGACTTTGATTCTGGCACCTTCTTCAAAGCCAAAGTCCACAGGGAATTTGCAGATGAGTCCAGAGCTGGGGAAATGCTCCCAGATTTGGGCATTGCCCAGCCTGGCAGGGAAGCAAAGGTTCCCCCTTTGCTGGGGCAGATGCAACTCATTCTTCAGTCGGCTGCCCAGCTGCTTTCTGGCAGGGCTGGGGGGATGGGCTGGGGTGGGTACAAAATAGGAGTGGGCTCCTGGCCCTGCCAACAGCCCCCAGCACACACCGTGGCCTGGGCTGGGGCTGGGGCAGCCAGCCTGACACAAACAAACCCCATGGTGGGAGCAGAGGTGGGACTCCAGAAGCTGTGCACAGCTGCTTTGCTGTGCAGGCAAGGAAGGGCTTGGGCTGCTGCACTGCCCTTGTTTGCTTTGGGATCCCCGTGATTTTGGGGGGCAGTGCAGGGGGGAAGAGAGAAAGTGTGGGCTTCCCTCCCCAAGGCTGGGTTTTTCCCTAGCATGTAGGGGTTGGGCCTTCCTCAAGGCCCTGACAGAGTTTTCTCTTTTTTCTTGTTTTCCCTTTTTGCCTCTAATCTCTCTTCAATAACGTGTTGTTTTTCCAGAGGAAGTCTTACGGGTGGTCCAATCTGGATGGGAAGTGCTTGGGAGCAGCTGTGGCGTGGATGGGCCGTGCCCTTGGAGAAGGCTGAGGACATGGTTTGGGAGCAGCTTTTCTTCCAGCTGTGGATGGCGTGAGGTGGGTCCTTGTCTGCTTGGCAGGGTGGGATCAGAGCTTTTGGGAGATGGCAGCGAGCACAGGAGCATCCTGCTCTGGGCAGCTGCTGAGGGCTGGATGTGCTGTGGCTGGCTGCAGGCTGGGCACATGTCCTGCCCTCCTGCTCTGCTCCCAAAGGCAGCAGAGATGGGCAGCTCTGGGCACAGCTCTGGGCACAGCCAGCATGGCCTGGGCACCGCGGGCCTTGGCACAAGGGGACAGGAGCCCTCAGCTGACAGGCAGTTTCTGCTTTCTCTCCTTGCAGACGGACTCTGTGGGTGCTGAGGCTGCTCTGGGCTCTGCCAGGGCTCTGCTGGGCTCAGCCCTGGGCCCAGCTGGGCTGGCTCTGCCCTCACATTGCTCTGACAGCTTTGCATCAGACGAGCCCGTTCAGAGCACAGCGCCTGAGCTTTCTGCTTTGGCAGGTGAGTGAGACTCTCCTGCAGGCCCAGAGATTGCAGCTGGGGACACACATCCAATTGGCAAGGACCCAGACTCTCCACAGTCCCATCTAAACGCCTGGATCTGCACAGGGTGTTTTGTCTGTCCCATTCTTCCTTCTTTATTGGCTGGAATTGTGCAATTGCACTTTCTTCCTCCTCTAGCAGTGCCAGGAGTGGGCCAAGGCTGGCGAGTGGGCCGTGTTCCTGAGGCAGTGCAGGCTGGAGCTGAGGGATGGAGAATTGCCCTTCTGCACTTCCCAACCAGAGCAAAAAGCCGAAAGTGGGACTTGGTGTCTCTAAGAAATCCCTGACAGTTTCAAAGGGAATGTGCAGCTCATTACCAGGGTGAGGAGGAAGGTCATCTTCTAAAGGATTTGGGGATTGACAGAGTTTCCATTCCCAGTCCTGCTTGGAGCTGGAAGGGCACAAAACAATTTCCTATTGTTTTGAGCACAATTTCAAATACCAGTGTTGGAAACAAAATCTTTTAAAAGGCTGCTGAGGTCAGTAAGATGGATCCATGCCATCAGCATATTTACAATGAAAATAACTGAGTTCTCTTTTTAAAAAGATCATTTACTTCTTAAAGCAAAGTTACATAATGTAACCTTGCATTTATGTTTTGTTTTTTTCACTATCATTATGTTATATTTTTTCACTAACACTTGGATTTGATTCTTGTCTTTTCCAATTTATCAAGATTTTTTTTCCTTTTTCTATTTTTTCCTTTCAATAGAAAACATGTCCTACAAAAGGAATGTCTTTTGCTGCTGGTTCCCATGTAGAGCAGCTCCCTTCCTGCTGGCTGAGCTGCTCAGGCAGAGCCTGGCAGCTCCTGGCCCTGCAGGGCTGAGGCTTTTCCCCGTTGCTGGGCACAGACTGATGGAGCAGCACTGCCGAACACGGGCACACCCAGAGGGACCAGCAGCAGCTGCCTTTGGCCACCTGAGGCTCCAAGGCCCAAACTCTGAGCAGACAGGGCTGGAAGAGACTGGCAGGCTCCCTGCTGGCTGTGCTGCCCCACTTGTGCCCAGGCCAGCTTTGCTTGGGGCAGAGGGAGAACAAGGGGCAGCTCCCTGCCAGCCCCAGCCCAGGGACCCCTCCAGCCCCGGGGCTTGGGGCACTGTCAGCGCCTGCTGCTCCAGCCAGGGCTTCTGCTGGCCCTGACAGCAACAGCCAAAGTGGGGCTGATCCTGAGGGAGCAGCAGCAGGGCCTGGATCTGATCTCTGACTCTGGGCCAGGGCTGCACAAATGACCCCACAGCAGCAGCAGCAGCAGCAGCAGCAGCAGCAGCAGCACATGGAGCTGACTTTCAGCACAGCCCCTGCCCCTCTTCCCTCCCGTGTGCAGCGGTGTCACAGCAGCCTGAGGCACCTGGGAGCCCCCAGTGCCAGCAGGGACTTGAGATGGCAGCCCTGGGCTCCTGGAGGTTGTGCAGGGAACGGAGCTGGGGACTCCCTGTCCATGTGGAGCTTCCAGATGGAAAAGGCTGCTGTGCCCAGGCAGCTCCAAGGGCACAGAAAGGAGGGTCTGGAGCACTGGATCTGTGCCAGTGCCACAGTCCTGGGCAGCAGCCAGCGAGCCCTGGGGGAACAGAGGGCACAGCAAGAGGGACAGAACCAGGCAAGGTCAGAGACTGGAGAGAGCCAGGCCCAGGAGCAGGAACAGCTGCTCCATTGCACTCTTGGAGAAAGCTCTTGGCTGGTTCAAAGAGCTGAAAGGTGTGAAGGGCAGAGAGGAGGCCACAGCAAACAATGCTCCTGTTTCCACAGCCTCCCCTCTCAGTGTCCCAGAAGGAATTGGATGGACTGTGTTCGTCTCTCCGAGTCGTCTCGTTCAGCATGAGCAGCTCAGCACCAGGAGCTGAAGGAGCTGAAGCCTCAGGCCACAGGAGCTGGGCAAGAGGGAACTTTCTGAGCAAAATAATGCTGCTCAAATAGCCCCAGCTGAATGCAGTGGATATAATCATGGAATCCCAGAATCCTTTCTGTTGGAAAAGACCTCTGAGCTCACCAGTGCAGTCGGTCAGCCAGCAGTGCCAAGCCCAGCACTAAACCACGTCCCTGAAGTGCCAAGGCCTGGACAGCAGCCCTGAGTGAGGCCTGGACAGCAGGCCCTGAGCCAAAGGTGCCTCTGGGTGAACCTTCCACCCAAAGGTTATCTTTGTATCTGCTCCCTAATGAAATATGCATGGTCATTAGCACTGTGATAGATGCAGGCACTGCTCAGTGAAACATGTATTGGTATTGACCTTTCTGTGTTGAGAAGCCAGACAAGGCCATGAAATCTGACATCTGGCCTTGTTTGGGGCTGAAGGATCAAAGTCACCTCCCCTGGTTCCTCCTGGGGCCCTGGCCATGCTTTGGGAGGGAGCCAAGAGGAGCATGAAACCAGATGTTCCCCCACTGGAAGTGCTGTCAGTTTGTTCATTCAGCACTGTCAGAGCTGGGCCCTCTCCCAGCGGGGTTGGAGCCTCACCTGTGGCTGGAGGCACCTGCAGGAATTCCCAGTGCCAGGAGTGGCTCTGCAGCCCTGGGCTGTGACAGCTTCCCCCAGCTGCTGTGTGGATCTGGGGGATGGAAAAGGCTGAGGGTAAATGCTGCTGGATCTTTGTTAATCACTGCAGGCAATCTTTGGTGGGGATGATTGGGTGCATTGCTGAGCTGCTCCTTTTGTGATTCTTTGCTGCTTTGAGCTGCAGGAAATGACACTGATTCCTTCAGCTGGAGTCTGTGTCCTTGGTGCTGACCCTGCCCACTGGTGAAACAGGGCCCCCTCTTGCCTAAGTGTTCCCTGGCAAGGCAAAATCCCTCCCTCCAAAATTCCCCCCCTCCTCCTTGTTCCCCCCCTTCATACACTGAGCATGATGTCCTATGGTCTGGGGTATCCCCGGGCTCAGCTGGGGTCCCCTGTCCTGGCTGTGTCCCCTGCCCAGCTGCCCCGCAGCCCCAGCCCCTCCCCAGCGTGGCTGGACCAGGGGCAGGACAGGCCTTGGCTCTGCTGCAGCTCAGCAAGAACAAAACCATCTCTGCGTGCTCAGCCCTGTGCTCAGCACTGGCCCAGCAGTGCCTCAGTGCCAGTGTCTGTGCCCTCAGTCCCTGCCAGGGCTTTCCATGGCAACTGCCAGCACAGGTGAGCCAGGTGTCACCCCCAGGGACGGTTGCCATGGAAACAGTGCCCAGCACTGCCCCTTTCTGTCTGGCTGACCTGGCCTTTGGCCCTGGCAGTGGCGTTGGCTGCTGGTTCCTGGTGCCTGAGCGGCCAGCGCGGCACAGGGCAGGTGGCCATGGCACAAGCCCCCAGCCAGGGATCCCCTCTGGCTCTGGGCAGTGACAGCAGCCCCGAGCAAGGGGCCCAGGGCAGGTTTCCATGGCCACCAACCACCACAACGGGTCCAGGCATTGGTTGCCATGGCACCAAACTAAGGAATGGGTCCCCATGGCCGTTGCCATGGCACCTAGTGGCACCAAGGAATGTCACTGCAATTGTACCTGGAACAGCCCTGGCACCGCTTTGTCCTGAGGGCTGCCATGGCAGCTGAGGGCAGCAACAGCTCTGCAGGCAAGTGGCCATGGAACCTGGCTGCAGAAATGGCTCCTTGGGCTGGTTTCCAAGGAAACCTGAACTGATGGGGGTGTCCATGGCACCCAAACCCAGCAGTGAGGTCACTGCAGTGACCATGGCAACAGTCCCTTGCAATGGCCCACTGCCTGTTGGCATGATGATCCACCCTCACAGCTGGCCCAGGGCAGGTCTGGAGTGCTCTTGGTGGCACCTTGGGCTTGGCACACACTTGAGGAGGATGTCTGTTTGCAATGGGGAAACTCAGGAGTTTCAGATTGCTTCAAAAATAAAAGAAGGAAAATTCCTCTTTGGCTGTGTGCAGCCAGTTCTCCAAGCAAAGCAGGTCCCAGGTGAGTGAGGAGAGACACGATGGGTTTGGGGAATGTGGAGCAAGGTTGTCCACGCTGGCTCAGACCTCAAGGCACAGCTTCTCTGAGCAGGCCAGACCTCCTTAGGACAATTCCTGCATTAATATCAGTCCCTGATTGCTACAATCACCTCTTGTGTAATAAGAGCAGCCATAAAATACACCCTTTAAAATAGGAATCCATATTTCCTAGAAACTCTTTGAACTCTTTCTCCATAACTGTCAAAGGAAACCCTCCTAATGAACTGCACAGGAGCAGAGGGAAATCAAGGCAGAGCCATGGTGTGTCAGGACTTGCTTGATCCTTATGAGCCTCACTGTGCATTTGGAGCTGAGCCCTTGAACCTCAGAGCCTGGGAGGAGATTGCACAAACCTTTCCAGGAGTCCAAGTCAGAGGAAACACTCAAAGTGTCTCAAGGCATTAATGGGTCCCACTGAGGTCCATCCCCAACACAGGCTCCTCATGGGCTCCTTGGAGGAGAGAATTGGTGGCCAGGATGGCACAAAAACCTCTCAGACACTCAGTGTGGAAAGGAAAATCCAAAGTACCTTAAACACCTTGAGTGTCTCAAAGCATTAATGAGCCCCATTGAGTGTCAGTACAAAGCCTCTCCAGGGACTAATTACAGCAGGTAATTGGAGGCCATGATTGCTCACACCTCTCAGAGACTCCAAGGCAAAAGCCAAACCCAAAGTCCTTTGAAAACCCTGCAGTCCCTGGGAGCATTCAGGAGCCCCCAGGGCCATTGCTGAGCAAGGCTCCCCAGGGACTCCTTCCAGCAGATCCTTGAGGCCACTGGGATGTGGGCTAGGGGGGGATGCTGAGGGCAGGACAAGGGGCTGACAGTGCCCAGCCTGGCTGGGGCTGTGCCAGGAGGCCCCAGTGCCCCAGGACCAGGTGTCTCCTCCCAGCCCTTGGTGGCACAGACCCTGCTGTGCCCAAGGGCACCAAGACTTGGCTTTTCTTTGTCCCCAGCTGCCATCACTGCCTCCAGTTCTCTGCTCTGCCTGGGGCCTGGGGACACTTTCTCAGTCGTGTCCCTCAGTGGGACCCATTAAAAGTCCAAGAAACTTTGGAGTTGGATTCTGACTTGGTGTTCTGGAGAGGTTTCTTCAGCTCCCTCTCAGGGACTGATGTTCAGGGCCTGAGCACAAAGCCCCAGAGGGTCATTAAAGTCCTTGTGCTGTGTCTGTGCTGCTGAGCTGGGCTGGGCTCCTGGCACAGAGACAGCTCCTGGCAAGGGCAGCACTGCAGAGAGACAGCTCTGGGCAGGAGCAGCTCCTGTGCACAGCCCAGCAGGGCTGGGGCACTGCCAGGGCACCTCAGGGACACGAGCAGGGCACAGACAGAGCTCACAGGGGCTCAGCACTGGCAGGGGCTGTGGGATGTCCCAGAGGGGGCTGTGTCACAGCAGCACCTCTGTGGCTGTGTCATGGAGCCACAGAGCAGCTGTGATGTCAGCAAGGGCCTGTGTGACATCACAGAGTGGGCTGACATCACTGAGGGGGCTCTGACATCACAGATCTAGCTGTGACATCATCAAAGGTGGTTCTGTGACATCCGAATGTGGGTTGTGACATAGAGTATGATATCACAGAGCAACTGTGTGATGTCAGAGAAGGCTGTGACATCGCAGACAAGGCTGTGACATCACAAGGTGACTGTGACATCACAAAGCTGCTCTGAGACATCACATAGGAGCTGAATGACATCACATGGAGGCTGTGTGTCATAACAGAGGGGCTGTGTGACATCATAGGTGCTGTGTGATGTCACAGGGGCTCTGTGACATCATAGGAGCTGTATGATATCACAGGTGCTGTGTGACATCACAGATGGATGTGTGACATCATGGGGGCTGTGTGACATCACAGGGGGCTCTGTGACATCACAGGGGCTGTGTGACATCACAGATTGCTGTATGACATCACGGGGGTTGTGTGACATCATAGGGGTCTCTGTGACATCACAGGGGGCTCTGTGACATCACAGATGGATGTGTGACATCACAGATGGCTGTGTGATATCACAGGGGCTCTGTGACATCACAGATGGATGTGTGACATCACAGGGGTTGTGTTACGTCACAGGGGGCTGTGTGACATCACAGGGGGCTGTGTGACATCACAGATGGATTTTTGACATCACAGGTGGCTGTGTGAGGTCACTGGGGAGGTCACTCTGCCCTGTCCCCCCTCACAGCCCCCCCAGAGCAGTCCAACCCTGCTCGTGCCCAGCAGGGTCCCCTGTCCCCCCGGGTCCCCCCACCCCTGGTACCGCAGCCTCCCCCAGAGGATGTTCCACGAGATCGACCCCAGAGCCTGACACGGGGACAGGGGGCCGGGGCCATGGGGGTGGGACAGGGGGACAGGGACCCCCCGGCAGCATCCCCGTGTCCCCCAGGGCCAGAGCCTGGGCCAGGGCTCCTTCACCCTGTTATAGATACATATTATAATATTGGCTTTTTGCAAATATTAAAATGGATTTTCTATGTGTGATGTTAAAGTAACTTTGTTCTAAAGATACAGTTTTTATTTCTGTTGTTAATTGAGCTTAGACATTGCAGTGAAATAGCTGAGAGAAGCATGCTTGTGTTAAATGCCTGCTGGGATGGGATAACATTCAATGTGGATAACATCCAATGCACACAGGATGAGGACACCTGCACAGATCTGCCAACTATCAGCACTCACCGTCTGGAGGCAGAGTGCACCAAGGCCCAAAAACTGGAGGTGATAAAGAGAAGGAGCCAAAACCACAGCCAAGAAACACACATGCTCTGAAAAGGCAGACCCAAGGAGGGGCCATGTAGAAGAGTTCCTGGAATATGTGAAGTAGTTTATGGATATGCATGAGGGTCTATGAATATGCAACAGGCTGCTGTAAGGGAAAAGGTATTTCAGGGGGATCCCCAAAGGGAACAGGGTGCTCCTGGCTGAGTGCCAAGATGCACCCGGCCGTAATAACCTTTGCTCCATGGTCCTGGTCTCCCATTGTCCTTTATTAAACTTTTTACATTTTCACAGGAGGGTGAACGTGTTTTTCCCAAATGGACTCTCAAGGAAACAAGGGTCAGTTGTTAACCCAAGGCTCTGCTTTGACCAAGTGGGGCCTCATGGACACAGGTGCCACTGGGGCATTGCCAGGTCTGGCCGGAACAAGGCTCCATTATTGCACAGCAAGGCCTCAGGGCACCCGGGAGAGCTCTGTGACAATGACATCTTGGGGAACCAAGTGTCAGCTGCAAACACAACGGGGCCTCGTGCAAGCCAGGTGCCACTTGGGAATTGCCAGGGCAGGTGGAACTCAGTGTCCATGGTGACACAGCACAGCCTCATGGAACTCAGCAGAGCATTGGGACAACCTGGAATCTGATGGAGCCAAGGCTCTGCTTTGGCAAAGTGGGGCCCACAGGACACAGGTGCCACTGGGACATTGCCAGCTCTTGTGGAACCCAGTGTCCACTGGGACACAGCAGAACCCCATGGAAACATGGGGACCACTGGGACACAGTGGAATCTCATGGCAGCAAGTGTCAGCTGTGAACGCAGCATGGCCTCCCAGAACCCAGGGGCAACGGGGACCGTGCTGTGGCTCGTGGGAGCAAGGGGCCATTGTGACACAGCAGGGCCTCCTGGAACCCAGGAGAACATGGTGGGCCTGTGGATTCTCATAGGAGCACGGCCCAATTATAACAAAGGGCGGTGTCACAATGGTCTCCCGGGTTCCATGAGGCCTCGCGTGTTTAGAATTGACACTTGGTTCCCCAAGATTCCATGGCATCCCTCTGCTCTTCTGTGACCTGAGGCTGTGCTGTGTCACCATGGACACTTGCTTCCTCCAAGGCTGAAGGTGTCCCAGTGGCACTGGGCTTCCATGAGGCCATGCTTTGTCACAATGGAGCCTTGGTTCCATGAGATTCCATTGTCCCACAGTGGTCTCCTGGGTGCCATGGGGCCTGCCTTTGTCCCAGTGGAACCTTGCTTGCAGGAGCCTTGGCAATGTCCCAGTGGCACAGGGGTTCCATGAGACCCTGCTGTGTCACAAGGGGCCCTTGGCTCCATCAGGTTCCATTGTGTCACAGAGCTCTCCTGGGTCCCATGAGGCCTTGGTCTGCCACAGTGGTGTCTTGTTCCTACTGGGCCTGACAATGTCCCAGTGGCACCTGTGTCCCATGAGGCCCCACTTGATCAAAGCAGAGCCTTGCTTCCATGAGATTGCCCTGTGTCACAATGTTCTGCTTGGTTTCATGAGAACCTGGTGTGTTGGCAATTGATCCTTGGATCCTAGAGATTCCATTGCATCACGGGGTGTCCTTGGTTCCATGAGGCCCAGCTCTGTCACAACTGGACCTTGGTTCCATGAGATTCCATTGTATCCCAGCGGTGTCCTTGGTTTCATGAGGCCCTGCTGGGTCACAGTGGAGCCTTTGTGCCATTCATTCCATGGTGCCACAATGGTCTCCGGCATTCCATGGGGCCACGCAGCCAAAGAGTGGGCCCTTGGTTCCATGAGTTCCCATTCCATCAGGATGATCTCTTGCATTCCATGAGGCCCTGCTGTGTCACAGTGGAGCCTTTGTTCCCTGTGTTCCCACTGGGACACAATGGTCTCCAGTGCTCCATGAGGCTGAGCCATGAAACTCTGGACACTTGGTTCCATGAGATTCTCTGGTGTCACCATGGTCTCCTGGGTCCTGTAACAATTCAGTCTTGGTTCCATGAGATTCCACGGTGTCACCATGGTCTCCTGGGTCCTGTAAAAATTCAGACTTGGTTCCATGAGATTCCACGGTGTCACCATGGTCTCCTGGGTCCTGTAACAATTCAGACTTGGTTCCATGAGATTCTCTGGTGTCACCATGGTCTCCTGGGTCCTGTAACAATTCAGACTTGGTTCCATGAGATTCCACAGTGTCACCATGGTCTCCTGGGCCCTGTAACAATTCAGACTTGGTTCCATGAGATTCCACAGTGTCACCATGGTCTACTGGGTCCCATGAGGCCCTTCTCTGTGTCACAGTGTTTTCCTTGGTTTCCTGAGAAGCTGATGTGTTGACAGTTGGCCCTGGGTTCCTTGAGATTCCATTGCATCCCAGCGGTGTCCTTGGTTTCATAAAGCCCAGGTTTGTCACAACGGAGCCTTGGTTTCAGGATATTCCATTGTGGCACAATGGTCTCACCCTCTCTGAGGCTGCACTGTGAAACAGTGGACACCTGGTTCCATGAGATTCCATGGGGGAACAGTCAATTCTTTTGCTTCTTCTCTGCCAAGGTCGGGATTAAATCACAAGACAGTGTTTCTTGTTTGGACTCAGGTGTTCATTAGCTCTTGTCCATGTAACAGTCTCACAAGCTGTGAGTTCTGCAGCACTTTGCTAACAAGGGAAAAATGGAGCCCCATCTCTCTCTCTGCAAGGTCTTTTAAGGATAAACTGTCCAAATAACAAATGACTCCTCAATTATTTTTCCTTTTAACCCAATAACCAACCACCCGTGCCTGACAACACCGACTTTTTTATCCAATTACAGAATACCACCCAAACCCGAGGAGGAAGAGGGAGGATGAGGACGAGGAAGAGTAGAAAGAGGAGAAGGAGAAGGAGGAGAAGAAGAAGATGAACAAGAAGGTGAAGAAGGAGAAGGAAAAGAAGAACGTGAGGAAGAAGAAGAAGAAAAAGAAGGTGAAGAAGGCAAAGAAAAAGGATCATCCTCTGCCCTAAAACCTCCATCTTGCTTTATATATATTACTATATTCTAAAACGGTAAACCCTGAATTTTTCACCATGTGATATTACACCCTTCTATTCAAACTCCACACCCATAATCCCAGTTCCATCATTCCATTTTGGAAGCCTCCTCCAGAGTCCAAGGTCAAATGCAGTGTTCTCTCTGGGGTGAGTGTCTGTCAGCACAGAGTCTAAAATTCTCGCAGCCAGGGTTCCAAAAGGTAACAATGTTCACCTGTGTTCAATTAGGTTCCATCAGGCCTGGCTCTGTCACCATGGACACCTGGTTCCATGAGATTCCCTTGGATAACAATGTTCTCTTGTGTTCCATTAGGTTCCATCAGGCCTGGCTCTGTCACCATGGACACCTGGTTCCATGAGATTCCCTTGGATTACAATAGTCCCTAGGGTTCCATCAGGCATGGCTCTGTCACCATGGACACCTGGTTCCATGAGATTCCCTTGGGTAACAATGTTCTCCAGTGTTCCATCAGGCCTGGCTCTGTCACCATGGACCCCTGGTTCCATGAGATTCCATTGTCCCACAGTGGTCTCCTGGGTGCCATGGGGCCTGCCTTTGTCCCAGTGGAACCTTGCTTGCAGGAGCCTTGGCAATGTCCCAGTGGCACAGGGGTTCCATCAGACCCTGCTGTGTCCCAATGGGCCCTTGGCTCCATCAGGTTCCATTGTGTCACAGAGCTCTCCTGGGTCCCATGAGGCCTTGGTCTGCCACAGGGGTGTCTTGTTCCTCCTGGGCCTGACAATGTCCCAGTGGCACCTGTGTCCCATGAGGCCCCACTTGATCAAAGCAGAGCCTTGCTTCCATGAGATTGCCCTGCGTCACAATGTTCTGCTTGGTTTCATGAGAACCTGGTGTGTTGGCAATTGATCCTTGGATCCTAGAGATTCCATTGCATCACGGGGTGTCCTTGGTTCCATGAGGCCCAGCTCTGTCACAACTGGACCTTGGTTCCATGAGATTCCATTGCATCCCAGCGGTGTCCTTGGTTCCATGAGGCCCTGCTGGGTCACAGTGGAGCCTTTGTGCCATTCATTCCATGGTGCCACAATGGTCTCTGGCATTCCATGGGGCCACGCAGCCAAAGAGTGGGCCCTTGGTTCCATGAGTTCCCATTCCATCAGGATGATCTCTTGCATTCCATGAGGCCCTACTGTGTCACAGTGGAGCCTTTGTTCCCTGTGTTCCCACTGGGACACAATGGTCTCCAGTGCTCCATGAGGCTGAGCCATGAAACTCTGGACACTTGGTTCCATGAGATTCTCTGGTGTCACCATGGTCTCCTGGGTCCTGTAACAATTCAGACTTGGTTCCATGAGATTCCACGGTGTCACCATGGTCTCCTGGGTCCTGTAACAATTCAGACTTGGTTCCATGAGATTCCACGGTGTCACCATGGTCTCCTGGGTCCTGTAACAATTCAGACTTGGTTCCATGAGATTCCACGGTGCCACCATGGTCTCCTGGGTCCTGTAACAATTCAGACTTGGTTCCATGAGATTCCACGGTGTCACCGTGGTCTCCTGGGTCCTGTAACAATTCAGACTTGGTTCCATGAGATTCCACAGTGTCACCATGGTCTCCTGGGTCCTATGAGGCCCTTCTCTGTGTCACAGTGTTTTCCTTGGTTTCCTGAGAAGCTGATGTGTTGACCGTTGGCCCTGGGTTCCTTGAGATTCCATTGCATCCCAGCGGTGTCCTTGGTTTCATAAAGCCCAGGTTTGTCACAATGGAGCCTTGGTTTCAGGATATTCCATTGTGGCACAATGGTCTCACCCTCTCTGAGGCTGCACTGTGAAACAGTGGACACCTGGTTCCATGAGATTCCATGGGGGAACAGTCAATTCTTTTGCTTCTTCTCTGCCAAGGTCGGGATTAAATCACAAGACAGTGTTTCTTGTTTGGACTCAGGTGTTCATTAGCTCTTGTCCATGTAACAGTCTCACAAGCTGTGAGTTCTGCAGCACTTTGCTAACAAGGGAAAAATGGAGCCCCATCTCTCTCTCTGCAAGGTCTTTTAAGGATAAACTGTCCAAATAACAAATGACACCTCAATTATTTTTCCTTTTAACCCAATAACCAACCACCCGTGCCTGACAACACCGACCTTTTTATCCAATTACAGAATACCACCCAAACCCGAGGAGGAAGAGGGAGGATGAGGACGAGGAAGGGTAGAAAGAGGAGAAGGAGAAGGAGGAGAAGAAGGAGGAGAAGAAGAAGATGAACAAGAAGGTGAAAAAGGAGAAGGAAAAGAAGAACGTGAAGAAGAAGAAGAAGAAAAAGAAGGTGAAGAAGGCAAAGAAAAAGGATCATCCTCTGCCCTAAAACCTCCATCTTGCTTTATATATATTACTATATTCTAAAACGGTAAACCCTGAATTTTTCACCATGTGATATTACACCCTTCTATTCAAACTCCACACCCATAATCCCAGTTCCATCATTCCATTTTGGAAGCCTCCTCCAGAGTCCAAGGTCAAATGCAGTGTTCTCTCTGGGGTGAGTGTCTGTCAGCACAGAGTCTAAAATTCTCGCAGCCAGGGTTCCAAAAGGTAACAATGTTCACCTGTGTTCAATTAGGTTCCATCAGGCCTGGCTCTGTCACCATGGACACCTGGTTCCATGAGATTCCCTTGGATAACAATGTTCTCTTGTGTTCCATTAGGTTCCATCAGGCCTGGCTCTGTCACCATGGACACCTGGTTCCATGAGATTCCCTTGGATTACAATAGTCCCTAGGGTTCCATCAGGCATGGCTCTGTCACCATGGACACCTGGTTCCATGAGATTCCCTTGGGTAACAATGTTCTCCAGTGTTCCATCAGGCCTGGCTCTGTCACCATGGACCCCTGGTTCCATGAGATTCCATTGTCCCACAGTGGTCTCCTGGGTGCCATGGGGCCTGCCTTTGTCCCAGTGGAACCTTGCTTGCAGGAGCCTTGGCAATGTCCCAGTGGCACAGGGGTTCCATGAGACCCTGCTGTGTCCCAAGGGGCCCTTGGCTCCATCAGGTTCCATTGTGTCACAGAGCTCTCCTGGGTCCCATGAGGCCTTGGTCTGCCACAGGGGTGTCTTGTTCCTCCTGGGCCTGACAATGTCCCAGTGGCACCTGTGTCCCATGAGGCCCCACTTGATCAAAGCAGAGCCTTGCTTCCATGAGATTGCCCTGCGTCACAATGTTCTGCTTGGTTTCATGAGAACCTGGTGTGTTGGCAATTGATCCTTGGATCCTAGAGATTCCATTGCATCACGGGGTGTCCTTGGTTCCATGAGGCCCAGCTCTGTCACAACTGGACCTTGGTTCCATGAGATTCCATTGCATCCCAGCGGTGTCCTTGGTTCCATGAGGCCCTGCTGGGTCACAGTGGAGCCTTTGTGCCATTCATTCCATGGTGCCACAATGGTCTCTGGCATTCCATTGGGCCACGCAGCCAAAGAGTGGGCCCTTGGTTCCATGAGTTCCCATTCCATCAGGATGATCTCTTGCATTCCATGAGGCCCTACTGTGTCACAGTGGAGCCTTTGTTCCCTGTGTTCCCACTGGGACACAATGGTCTCCAGTGCTCCATGAGGCTGAGCCATGAAACTCTGGACACTTGGTTCCATGAGATTCTCTGGTGTCACCATGGTCTCCTGGGTTCTGTAACAATTCAGACTTGGTTCCATGAGATTCCACGGTGTCACCATGGTCTCCTGGGTCCTGTAACAATTCAGACTTGGTTCCATGAGATTCTCTGGTGTCACCATGGTCTCCTGGGTCCTGTAACAATTCAGACTTGGTTCCATGAGATTCCACGGTGTCACCATGGTCTCCTGGGTCCTGTAACAATTCAGACTTGGTTCCATGAGATTCCACGGTGCCACCATGGTCTCCTGGGTCCTGTAACAATTCAGACTTGGTTCCATGAGATTCCACGGTGTCACCGTGGTCTCCTGGGTCCTGTAACAATTCAGACTTGGTTCCATGAGATTCCACAGTGTCACCATGGTCTCCTGGGTCCTATGAGGCCCTTCTCTGTGTCACAGTGTTTTCCTTGGTTTCCTGAGAAGCTGATGTGTTGACCGTTGGCCCTGGGTTCCTTGAGATTCCATTGCATCCCAGCGGTGTCCTTGGTTTCATAAAGCCCAGGTTTGTCACAATGGAGCCTTGGTTTCAGGATATTCCATTGTGGCACAATGGTCTCACCCTCTCTGAGGCTGCACTGTGAAACAGTGGACACCTGGTTCCATGAGATTCCATGGGGGAACAGTCAATTCTTTTGCTTCTTCTCTGCCAAGGTCAGGATTAAATCACAAGACAGTGTTTCTTGTTTGGACTCAGGTGTTCATTAGCTCTTGTCCATGTAACAGTCTCACAAGCTGTGAGTTCTGCAGCACTTTGCTAACAAGGGAAAAATGGAGCCCCATCTCTCTCTCTGCAAGGTCTTTTAAGGATAAACTGTCCAAATAACAAATGACACCTCAATTATTTTTCCTTTTAACCCAATAACCAACCACCCGTGCCTGACAACACCGACCTTTTTATCCAATTACAGAATACCACCCAAACCCGAGGAGGAAGAGGGAGGATGAGGACGAGGAAGGGTAGAAAGAGGAGAAGGAGAAGGAGGAGAAGAAGGAGGAGAAGAAGAAGATGAACAAGAAGGTGAAAAAGGAGAAGGAAAAGAAGAACGTGAAGAAGAAGAAGAAGAAAAAGAAGGTGAAGAAGGCAAAGAAAAAGGATCATCCTCTGCCCTAAAACCTCCATCTTGCTTTATATATATTACTATATTCTAAAACGGTAAACCCTGAATTTTTCACCACGTGATATTACACCCTTCTATTCAAACTCCACACCCATAATCCCAGTTCCATCATTCCATTTTGGAAGCCTCCTCCAGAGTCCAAGGTCAAATGCAGTGTTCTCTCTGGGGTGAGTGTCTGTCAGCACAGAGTCTAAAATTCTCGCAGCCAGGGTTCCAAAAGGTAACAATGTTCACCTGTGTTCAATTAGGTTCCATCAGGCCTGGCTCTGTCACCATGGACACCTGGTTCCATGAGATTCCCTTGGATAACAATGTTCTCCTCTGTTCCATTAGGTTCCATCAGGCCTGGCTCTGTCACCATGGACACCTGGTTCCATGAGATTCCATGGGCTAGCAATGTTCTCCTGTGTTCCATTAGGTTCCATCAAGCCTGGCTCTGTCACCATGGACACCTGGTTCCATGGGATTGACTTGGATTACAATAGTCCCTAGGGTTCCATCAGGCCTGGCTCTGTCACCATGGACACCTGGTTCCATGAGATTCCCTTGGGTAACAATGTTCTCCAGTGTTCCATCAGGCCTGGCTCTGTCACCATGGACACCTGGTTCCATGAGATTCCATTGTCCCACAGTGGTCTCCTGGGTGCCATGGGGCCTGCCTTTGTCCCAGTGGAACCTTGCTTGCAGGAGCCTTGGCAATGTCCCAGTGGCACAGGTGTTCCATGAGACCCTGCTGTGTCCCAATGGGCCCTTGGCTCCATCAGGTTCCATTGTGTCACAGAGCTCTCCTGGGTCCCATGAGGCTTTGGTCTGCCACAGGGGTGTCTTGTTCCTCCTGGGCCTGCCAATGTCCCAGTGGCACCTGTGTCCCATGAGGCCCCACTTGATCAAAGCAGAGCCTTGCTTCCATGAGATTGCCCTGCGTCACAATGTTCTGCTTGGTTTCATGAGAACCTGGTGTGTTGGCAATTGATTCTTGGATCCTAGAGATTCCATTGCATCACGGGGTGTCCTTGGTTCCATGAGGCCCAGCTCTGTCACAACTGGACCTTGGTTCCATGAGATTCCATTGCATCCCAGCGGTGTCCTTGGTTCCATGAGGCCCTGCTGGGTCACAGTGGAGCCTTTGTGCCATTCATTCCATGGTGCCACAATGGTCTCCAGCATTCCATGGGGCCACGCAGCCAAAGAGTGGGCCCTTGGTTCCATGAGTTCCCATTCCATCAGGATGATCTCTTGCATTCCATAAGGCCCTACTGTGTCACAGTGGAGCCTTTGTTCCCTGTGTTCCCACTGGGACACAATGGTCTCCAGTGCTCCATGAGGCTGAGCCATGAAACTCTGGACACTTGGTTCCATGAGATTCTCTAGTGTCACCTTGGTCTCCTGGGTCCTGTAACAATTCAGACTTGGTTCCATGAGATTCCACAGTGTCACCATGGTCTCCTGGGTCCTGTAACAATTCAGACTTGGTTCCATGAGATTCCACGGTGCCACCATGGTCTCCTGGGTCCTGTAACAATTCAGACTTGGTTCCATGAGATTCCACAGTGTCACCGTGGTCTCCTGGGTCCTGTAACAATTCAGACTTGGTTCCATGAGATTCCACAGTGTCACCATGGTCTCCTGGGTCCCATGAGGCCCTTCTCTGTGTCACAGTGTTTTCCTTGGTTTCCTGAGAAGCTGATGTGTTGACCGTTGGCCCTGGGTTCCTTGAGATTCCATTGCATCCCAGCGGTGTCCTTGGTTTCATAAAGCCCAGGTTTGTCACAATGGAGCCTTGGTTTCAGGATATTCCATTGTGGCACAATGGTCTCACCCTCTCTGAGGCTGCACTGTGAAACAGTGGACACCTGGTTCCATGAGATTCCATGGGGGAACAGTCAATTCTTTTGCTTCTTCTCTGCCAAGGTCGGGATTAAATCACAAGACAGTGTTTCTTGTTTGGACTCAGGTGTTCATTAGCTCTTGTCCATGTAACAGTCTCACAAGCTGTGAGTTCTGCAGCACTTTGCTACCAAGGTAAAAATGGAGCCCCATCTCTCTCTCTGCAAGGTCTTTTAAGGATAAACTGTCCAAATAACAAATGACACCTCAATTATTTTTCCTTTTTACCCAATAACCAACCACCCGTGCCTGACAACACCAACTTTTTTATCCAATTACAGAATACCACCCAAACCCGAGGAGGAAGAGGGAGGATGAGGACGAGGAAGAGTAGAAAGAGGAGAAGGAGAAGTAGGAGAAGAAGAAGATGAACAAGAAGGTGAAAAAGGAGAAGGAAAAGAAGAACGTGAGGAAGAAGAAGAAGAAAAAGAAGGTGAAGAAGGCAAAGAAAAAGGATCATCCTCTGCCCTAAAACCTCCATCTTGCTTTATATATATTACTATATTCTAAAACGGTAAACCCTGAATTTTTCACCATGTGATATTACACCCTTCTATTCAAACTCCACACCCATAATCCCAGTTCCATCATTCCATTTTGGAAGCCTCCTCCAGAGTCCAAGGTCAAATGCAGTGTTCTCTCTGGGGTGAGTGTCTGTCAGCACAGAGTCTAAAATTCTCGCAGCCAGGGTTCCAAAAGGTAACAATGTTCACCTGTGTTCAATTAGGTTCCATCAGGCCTGGCTCTGTCACCATGGACACCTGGTTCCATGAGATTCCCTTGGATAACAATGTTCTCCTCTGTTCCATTAGGTTCCATCAGGCCTGGCTCTGTCACCATGGACACCTGGTTCCATGAGATTCCCTTGGATAACAATGTTCTCCTGTGTTCCATTAGGTTCCATCAGGCCTGGCTCTGTCACCATGGACACCTGGTTCCCTGGGATTGACTTGGATTACAATAGTCCCTAGGGTTCCATCAGGCATGGCTCTGTCACCATGGACACCTGGTTCCATGAGATTCCCTTGGGTAACAATGTTCTCCAGTGTTCCATCAGGCCTGGCTCTGTCACCATGGACACCTGGTTCCATGAGATTCCATTGTCCCACAGTGGTCTCCTGGGTGCCATGGGGCCTGCCTTTGTCCCAGTGGAACCTTGCTTGCAGGAGCCTTGGCAATGTCCCAGTGGCACAGGTGTTCCATGAGACCCTGCTGTGTCCCAATGGGCCCTTGGCTCCATCAGGTTCCATTGTGTCACAGAGCTCTCCTGGGTCCCATGAGGCCTTGGTCTGCCACAGGGGTGTCTTGTTCCTCCTGGGCCTGACAATGTCCCAGTGGCACCTGTGTCCCATGAGGCCCCACTTGATCAAAGCAGAGCCTTGCTTCCATGAGATTGCCCTGCGTCACAATGTTCTGCTTGGTTTCATGAGAACCTGGTGTGTTGGCAATTGATCCTTGGATCCTAGAGATTCCATTGCATCACGGGGTGTCCTTGGTTCCATGAGGCCCAGCTCTGTCACAACATGACCTTGGTTCCATGAGATTCCATTGCATCCCAGCGGTGTCCTTGGTTCCATGAGGCCCTGCTGGGTCACAGTGGAGCCTTTGTGCCATTCATTCCATGGTGCCACAATGGTCTCCGGCATTCCATGGGGCCACGCAGCCAAAGAGTGGGCCCTTGGTTCCATGAGTTCCCATTCCATCAGGATGATCTCTTGCATTCCATGAGGCCCTGCTGTGTCACAGTGGAGCCTTTGTTCCCTGTGTTCCCACTGGGACACAATGGTCTCCAGTGCTCCATGAGGCTGAGCCATGAAACTCTGGACACTTGGTTCCATGAGATTCTCTGGTGTCACCATGGTCTCCTGGGTCCTGTAACAATTCAGACTTGGTTCCATGAGATTCCACGGTGTCACCATGGTCTCCTGGGTCCTGTAACAATTCAGACTTGGTTCCATGAGATTCTCTGGTGTCACCATGGTCTCCTGGGTCCTGTAACAATTCAGACTTGGTTCCATGAGATTCCACGGTGTCACCGTGGTCTCCTGGGTCCTGTAACAATTCAGACTTGGTTCCATGAGATTCCACAGTGTCACCATGGTCTCCTGGGTCCTATGAGGCCCTTCTCTGTGTCACAGTGTTTTCCTTGGTTTCCTGAGAAGCTGATGTGGTGACAGTTGGCCCTGGGTTCCTTGAGATTCCATTGCATCCCAGCGGTGTCCTTGGTTTCATAAAGCCCAGGTTGGTCACAATGGAGCCTTGGTTTCAGGATATTCCATTGTGGCACAATGGTCTCACCCTCTCTGAGGCTGCACTGTGAAACAGTGGACACCTGGTTCCATGAGATTCCATGGGGGAACAGTCAATTCTTTTGCTTCTTCTCTGCCAAGGTCGGGATTAAATCACAAGACAGTGTTTCTTGTTTGGACTCAGGTGTTCATTAGCTCTTGTCCATGTAACAGTCTCACAAGCTGTGAGTTCTGCAGCACTTTGCTACCAAGGTAAAAATGGAGCCCCATCTCTCTCTCTGCAAGGTCTTTTAAGGATAAACTGTCCAAAAAACAAATGACTCCTCAATTATTTTTCCTTTTAACCCAATAACCAACCACCCGTGCCTGACAACACCGACTTTTTTATCCAATTAGAGAATACCACCCAAACCCGAGGAGGAAGAGGGAGGATGAGGACGAGGTAGAGTAGAAAGAGGAGAAGGAGAAGGAGGAGAAGAAGGAGGAGAAGAAGGAGATGAACAAGAAGGTGAAAAAGGAGAAGGAAAAGAAGAACATGAGGAAGAAGAAGAAGAAAAAGAAGGTGAAGAAGGCAAAGAAAAAGGATCATCCTCTGCCCTAAAACCTCCATCTTGCTTTATATATATTACTATATTCTAAAACGGTAAACCCTGAATTTTTCACCACGTGATATTACACCCTTCTATTCAAACTCCACACCCATAATCCCAGTTCCATCATTCCATTTTGGAAGCCTCCTCCAGAGTCCAAGGTCAAATGCAGTGTTCTCTCTGGGGTGAGTGTCTGTCAGCACAGAGTCTAAAATTCTCGCAGCCAGGGTTCCAAAAGGTAACAATGTTCACCTGTGTTCAATTAGGTTCCATCAGGCCTGGCTCTGTCACCATGGACACCTGGTTCCATGAGATTCCCTTGGATAACAATGTTCTCTTGTGTTCCATTAGGTTCCATCAGGCCTGGCTCTGTCACCATGGACACCTGGTTCCATGAGATTCCCTTGGATAACAATGTTCTCCTGTGTTCCATTAGGTTCCATCAGGCCTGGCTCTGTCACCATGGACACCTGGTTCCCTGGGATTGACTTGGATTACAATAGTCCCTAGGGTTCCATCAGGCATGGCTCTGTCACCATGGACACCTGGTTCCATGAGATTCCCTTGGGTAACAATGTTCTCCAGTGTTCCATCAGGCCTGGCTCTGTCACCATGGACACCTGGTTCCATGAGATTCCATTGTCCCACAGTGGTCTCCTGGGTGCCATGGGGCCTGCCTTTGTCCCAGTGGAACCTTGCTTGCAGGAGCCTTGGCAATGTCCCAGTGGCACAGGTGTTCCATGAGACCCTGCTGTGTCCCAATGGGCCCTTGGCTCCATCAGGTTCCATTGTGTCACAGAGCTCTCCTGGGTCCCATGAGGCCTTGGTCTGCCACAGGGGTGTCTTGTTCCTCCTGGGCCTGACAATGTCCCAGTGGCACCTGTGTCCCATGAGGCCCCACTTGATCAAAGCAGAGCCTTGCTTCCATGAGATTGCCCTGCGTCACAATGTTCTGCTTGGTTTCATGAGAACCTGGTGTGTTGGCAATTGATCCTTGGATCCTAGAGATTCCATTGCATCACGGGGTGTCCTTGGTTCCATGAGGCCCAGCTCTGTCACAACATGACCTTGGTTCCATGAGATTCCATTGCATCCCAGCGGTGTCCTTGGTTCCATGAGGCCCTGCTGGGTCACAGTGGAGCCTTTGTGCCATTCATTCCATGGTGCCACAATGGTCTCCGGCATTCCATGGGGCCACGCAGCCAAAGAGTGGGCCCTTGGTTCCATGAGTTCCCATTCCATCAGGATGATCTCTTGCATTCCATGAGGCCCTGCTGTGTCACAGTGGAGCCTTTGTTCCCTGTGTTCCCACTGGGACACAATGGTCTCCAGTGCTCCATGAGGCTGAGCCATGAAACTCTGGACACTTGGTTCCATGAGATTCTCTGGTGTCACCATGGTCTCCTGGGTCCTGTAACAATTCAGACTTGGTTCCATGAGATTCCACAGTGTCACCATGGTCTCCTGGGTCCTGTAACAATTCAGACTTGGTTCCATGAGATTCTCTGGTGTCACCATGGTCTCCTGGGTCCTGTAACAATTCAGACTTGGTTCCATGAGATTCCACGGTGTCACCGTGGTCTCCTGGGTCCTGTAACAATTCAGACTTGGTTCCATGAGATTCCACAGTGTCACCATGGTCTCCTGGGTCCTATGAGGCCCTTCTCTGTGTCACAGTGTTTTCCTTGGTTTCCTGAGAAGCTGATGTGGTGACAGTTGGCCCTGGGTTCCTTGAGATTCCATTGCATCCCAGCGGTGTCCTTGGTTTCATAAAGCCCAGGTTGGTCACAATGGAGCCTTGGTTTCAGGATATTCCATTGTGGCACAATGGTCTCACCCTCTCTGAGGCTGCACTGTGAAACAGTGGACACCTGGTTCCATGAGATTCCATGGGGGAACAGTCAATTCTTTTGCTTCTTCTCTGCCAAGGTCGGGATTAAATCACAAGACAGTGTTTCTTGTTTGGACTCAGGTGTTCATTAGCTCTTGTCCATGTAACAGTCTCACAAGCTGTGAGTTCTGCAGCACTTTGCTACCAAGGTAAAAATGGAGCCCCATCTCTCTCTCTGCAAGGTCTTTTAAGGATAAACTGTCCAAAAAACAAATGACTCCTCAATTATTTTTCCTTTTAACCCAATAACCAACCACCCGTGCCTGACAACACCGACTTTTTTATCCAATTAGAGAATACCACCCAAACCCGAGGAGGAAGAGGGAGGATGAGGACGAGGTAGAGTAGAAAGAGGAGAAGGAGAAGGAGGAGAAGAAGGAGGAGAAGAAGAAGATGAACAAGAAGGTGAAAAAGGAGAAGGAAAAGAAGAACGTGAGGAAGAAGAAGAAGAAAAAGAAGGTGAAGAAGGCAAAGAAAAAGGATCATCCTCTGCCCTAAAACCTCCATCTTGCTTTATATATATTACTATATTCTAAAACGGTAAACCCTGAATTTTTCACCACGTGATATTACACCCTTCTATTCAAACTCCACACCCATAATCCCAGTTCCATCATTCCATTTTGGAAGCCTCCTCCAGAGTCCAAGGTCAAATGCAGTGTTCTCTCTGGGGTGAGTGTCTGTCAGCACAGAGTCTAAAATTCTCGCAGCCAGGGTTCCAAAAGGTAACAATGTTCACCTGTGTTCAATTAGGTTCCATCAGGCCTGGCTCTGTCACCATGGACACCTGGTTCCATGAGATTCCCTTGGATAACAATGTTCTCTTGTGTTCCATTAGGTTCCATCAGGCCTGGCTCTGTCACCATGGACACCTGGTTCCATGAGATTCCCTTGGATAACAATGTTCTCCTGTGTTCCATTAGGTTCCATCAGGCCTGGCTCTGTCACCATGGACACCTGGTTCCCTGGGATTGACTTGGATTACAATAGTCCCTAGGGTTCCATCAGGCATGGCTCTGTCACCATGGACACCTGGTTCCATGAGATTCCCTTGGGTAACAATGTTCTCCAGTGTTCCATCAGGCCTGGCTCTGTCACCATGGACACCTGGTTCCATGAGATTCCATTGTCCCACAGTGGTCTCCTGGGTGCCATGGGGCCTGCCTTTGTCCCAGTGGAACCTTGCTTGCAGGAGCCTTGGCAATGTCCCAGTGGCACAGGTGTTCCATGAGACCCTGCTGTGTCCCAATGGGCCCTTGGCTCCATCAGGTTCCATTGTGTCACAGAGCTCTCCTGGGTCCCATGAGGCCTTGGTCTGCCACAGGGGTGTCTTGTTCCTCCTGGGCCTGCCAATGTCCCAGTGGCACCTGTGTCCCATGAGGCCCCACTTGATCAAAGCAGAGCCTTGCTTCCATGAGATTGCCCTGCGTCACAATGTTCTGCTTGGTTTCATGAGAACCTGGTGTGTTGGCAATTGATCCTTGGATCCTAGAGATTCCATTGCATCACGGGGTGTCCTTGGTTCCATGAGGCCCAGCTCTGTCACAACATGACCTTGGTTCCATGAGATTCCATTGCATCCCAGCGGTGTCCTTGGTTCCATGAGGCCCTGCTGGGTCACAGTGGAGCCTTTGTGCCATTCATTCCATGGTGCCACAATGGTCTCCAGCATTCCATGGGGCCACGCAGCCAAAGAGTGGGCCCTTGGTTCCATGAGTTCCCATTCCATCAGGATGATCTCTTGCATTCCATGAGGCCCTGCTGTGTCACAGTGGAGCCTTTGTTCCCTGTGTTCCCACTGGGACACAATGGTCTCCAGTGCTCCATGAGGCTGAGCCATGAAACTCTGGACACTTGGTTCCATGAGATTCTCTGGTGTCACCATGGTCTCCTGGGTCCTGTAACAATTCAGACTTGGTTCCATGAGATTCCACGGTGTCACCATGGTCTCCTGGGTCCTGTAACAATTCAGACTTGGTTCCATGAAATTCTCTGGTGTCACCATGGTCTCCTGGGTCCTGTAACAATTCAGACTTGGTTCCATGAGATTCCACAGTGTCACCATGGTCTCCTGGGTCCTATGAGGCCCTTCTCTGTGTCACAGTGTTTTCCTTGGTTTCCTGAGAAGCTGATGTGTTGACCGTTGGCCCTGGGTTCCTTGAGATTCCATTGCATCCCAGCGGTGTCCTTGGTTTCATAAAGCCCAGGTTGGTCACAATGGAGACTTGGTTTCAGGATATTCCATTGTGGCACAATGGTCTCACCCTCTCTGAGGCTGCACTGTGAAACAGTGGACACCTGGTTCCATGAGATTCCATGGGGGAACAGTCAATTCTTTTGCTTCTTCTCTGCCAAGGTCGGGATTAAATCACAAGACAGTGTTTCTTGTTTGGACTCAGGTGTTCATTAGCTCTTGTCCATGTAACAGTCTCACAAGCTGTGAGTTCTGCAGCACTTTGCTACCAAGGTAAAAATGGAGCCCCATCTCTCTCTCTGCAAGGTCTTTTAAAGATAAACTGTCCAAAAAACAAATGACTCCTCAATTATTTTTCCTTTTAACCCAATAACCAACCACCCGTGCCTGACAACACCGACTTTTTTATCCAATTAGAGAATACCACCCAAACCCGAGGAGGAAGAGGGAGGATGAGGACGAGGTAGAGTAGAAAGAGGAGAAGGAGAAGGAGGAGAAGAAGGAGGAGAAGAAGAAGATGAACAAGAAGGTGAAAAAGGAGAAGGAAAAGAAGAACGTGAGGAAGAAGAAGAAGAAAAAGAAGGTGAAGAAGGCAAAGAAAAAGGATCATCCTCTGCCCTAAAACCTCCATCTTGCTTTATATATATTACTATATTCTAAAACGGTAAACCCTGAATTTTTCACCATGTGATATTACACCCTTCTATTCAAACACCACACCCATAATCCCAGTTCCATCATTCCATTTTGGAAGCCTTCTCCAGAGTCCAAGGTCAAATGCAGTGTTCTCTCTGGGGTGAGTGTCTGTCAGCACAGAGTCTAAAATTCTCGCAGCCAGGGTTCCAAAAGGTAACAATGTTCACCTGTGTTCAATTAGGTTCCATCAGGCCTGGCTCTGTCACCATGGACACCTGGTTCCATGAGATTCCCTTGGATAACAATGTTCTCCTCTGTTCCATTAGGTTCCATCAGGCCTGGCTCTGTCACCATGGACACCTGGTTCCATGAGATTGACTTGGATTACAATAGTCCCTAGGGTTCCATCAGGCATGGCTCTGTCACCATGGACACCTGGTTCCATGAGATTCCCTTGGGTAACAATGTTCTCTAGTGTTCCATCAGGCCTGGCTCTGTCACCATGGACACCTGGTTCCATGAGATTCCATTGTCCCACAGTGGTCTCCTGGGTGCCATGGGGCCTGCCTTTGTCCCAGTGGAACCTTGCTTGCAGGAGCCTTGGCAATGTCCCAGTGGCACAGGTGTTCCATGAGACCCTGCTGTGTCCCAATGGGCCCTTGGCTCCATCAGGTTCCATTGTGTCACAGAGCTCTCCTGGGTCCCATGAGGCCTTGGTCTGCCACAGGGGTGTCTTGTTCCTCCTGGGCCTGACAATGTCCCAGTGGCACCTGTGTCCCATGAGGCCCCACTTGATCAAAGCAGAGCCTTGCTTCCATGAGATTGCCCTGCGTCACAATGTTCTGCTTGGTTTCATGAGAACCTGGTGTGTTGGCAATTGATCCTTGGATCCTAGAGATTCCATTGCATCACGGGGTGTCCTTGGTTCCATGAGGCCCAGCTCTGTCACAACTGGACCTTGGCTACATGAGATTCCATTGTATCCCAGCGGTGTCCTTGGTTCCATGAGGCCCTGCTGGGTCACAGTGGAGCCTTTGTGCCATTCATTCCATGGTGCCACAAGGGTCTCCAGCATTCCATGGGGCCACGCAGCCAAAGAGTGGGCCCTTGGTTCCATGAGTTCCCATTCCATCAGGATGATCTCTTGCATTCCATGAGGCCCTGCTGTGTCACAGTGGAGCCTTTGTTCCCTGTGTTCCCACTGGGACACAATGGTCTCCAGTGCTCCATGAGGCTGAGCCATGAAACTCTGGACACTTGGTTCCATGAGATTCTCTGGTGTCACCATGGTCTCCTGGGTCCTGTAACAATTCAGACTTGGTTCCATGAGATTCCACAGTGTCACCATGGTCTCCTGGGTCCTGTAACAATTCAGACTTGGTTCCATGAGATTCCACGGTGCCACCATGGTCTCCTGGGTCCTGTAACAATTCAGACTTGGTTCCATGAGATTCCACAGTGTCACCGTGGTCTCCTGGGTCCTGTAACAATTCAGACTTGGTTCCATGAGATTCCACAGTGTCACCATGGTCTCCTGGGTCCCATGAGGCCCTTCTCTGTGTCACAGTGTTTTCCTTGGTTTCCTGAGAAGCTGATGTGTTGACCGTTGGCCCTGGGTTCCTTGAGATTCCATTGCATCCCAGCGGTGTCCTTGGTTTCATAAAGCCCAGGTTTGTCACAATGGAGCCTTGGTTTCAGGATATTCCATTGTGGCACAATGGTCTCACCCTCTCTGAGGCTGCACTGTGAAACAGTGGACACCTGGTTCCATGAGATTCCATGGGGGAACAGTCAATTCTTTTGCTTCTTCTCTGCCAAGGTCGGGATTAAATCACAAGACAGTGTTTCTTGTTTGGACTCAGGTGTTCATTAGCTCTTGTCCATGTAACAGTCTCACAAGCTGTGAGTTCTGCAGCACTTTGCTAACAAGGGAAAAATGGAGCCCTATCTCTCTCTCTGCAAGGTCTTTTAAGGACAAACTGTCCAAATAACAAATGACACCTCAATTATTTTTCCTTTTAACCCAATAACCAACCACCCGTGCCTGACAACACCGACTTTTTTATCCAATTACAGAATACCACCCAAACCCGAGGAGGAAGAGGGAGGATGAGGACGAGGAAGAGTAGAAAGAGGAGAAGGAGAAGGAGGAGAAGAAGGAGGAGAAGAAGAAGATGAACAAGAAGGTGAAGAAGGAGAAGGAAAAGAAGAACGTGAAGAAGAAGAAGAAGAAAAAGAAGGTGAAGAAGGCAAAGAAAAAGGATCATCCTCTGCCCTAAAACCTCCATCTTGCTTTATATATATTACTATATTCTAAAACGGTAAACCCTGAATTTTTCACCACGTGATATTACACCCTTCTATTCAAACTCCACACCCATAATCCCAGTTCCATCATTCCATTTTGGAAGCCTCCTCCAGAGTCCAAGGTCAAATGCAGTGTTCTCTCTGGGGTGAGTGTCTGTCAGCACAGAGTCTAAAATTCTCGCAGCCAGGGTTCCAAAAGGTAACAATGTTCACCTGTGTTCAATTAGGTTCCATCAGGCCTGGCTCTGTCACCATGGACACCTGGTTCCATGAGATTCCCTTGGATAACAATGTTCTCCTCTGTTCCATTAGGTTCCATCAGGCCTGGCTCTGTCACCATGGACACCTGGTTCCATGAGATTCCATGGGCTAGCAATGTTCTCCTGTGTTCCATTAGGTTCCATCAGGCCTGGCTCTGTCACCATGGACACCTGGTTCCATGGGATTCCCTTGGATAACAATAGTCCCTAGTGTTCCATCAGGCCTGGCTCTGTCACCATGGACACCTGGTTCCATGAGATTCCCTTGGGTAACAATGTTCTCCAGTGTTCCATCAGGCCTGGCTCTGTCACCATGGACACCTGGTTCCATGAGATTCCATTGTCCCACAGTGGTCTCCTGGGTGCCATGGGGCCTGCCTTTGTCCCAGTGGAACCTTGCTTGCAGGAGCCTTGGCAATGTCCCAGTGGCACAGGGGTTCCATGAGACCCTGCTGTGTCCCAAGGGGCCCTTGGCTCCATCAGGTTCCATTGTGTCACAGAGCTCTCCTGGGTCCCATGAGGCCTTGGTCTGCCACAGTGGTGTCTTGTTCCTACTGGGCCTGACAATGTCCCGGTGGCACCTGTGTCCCATGAGGCCCCACTTGATCAAAGCAGAGCCTTGCTTCCATGAGATTGCCCTGCGTCACAATGTTCTGCTTGGTTTCATGAGAACCTGGTGTGTTGGCAATTGATCCTTGGATCCTAGAGATTCCATTGCATCACGGGGTGTCCTTGGTTCCATGAGGCCCAGCTCGGTCACAACTGGACCTTGGTTCCACGAGATTCCATTGCATCCTAGCGGTGTCCTTGGTTCCATGAGGCCCTGCTGGGTCACAGTGGAGCCTTTGTGCCATTCATTCCATGGTGCCACAATGGTCTCTGGCATTCCATGGGGCCACGCAGCCAAAGAGTGGGCCCTTGGTTCCATGAGTTCCCATTCCATCAGGATGATCTCTTCCATTCCATGAGGCCCTGCTGTGTCACCATGGAGCCTTTGTTCCCTGTGTTCCCACTGGGACACAATGGTCTCCAGTGCTCCATGAGGCTGAGCCATGAAACTCTGGACACTTGGTTCCATGAGATTCCACGGTGTCACCATGGTCTCCTGGGTCCTGTAACAATTCAGACTTGGTTCCATGAGATTCTCTGGTGTCACCATGGTCTCCTGGGTCCTGTAACAATTCAGACTTTGTTCCATGAGATTCCACGGTGCCACCATGGTCTCCTGGGTCCTGTAACAATTCAGACTTGGTTCCATGAGATTCCACGGTTTCACCGTGGTCTCCTGGGTCCTGTAACAATTCAGACTTGGTTCCATGAGATTCCACAGTGTCACCATGGTCTACTGGGTCCCATGAGGCCCTTCTCTGTGTCACAGTGTTTTCCTTGGTTTCCTGAGAAGCTGATGTGTTGACCGTTGGCCCTGGGTTCCTTGAGATTCCATTGCAACTCAGCGGTGTCCTTGGTTTCATAAAGCCCAGGTTGGTCACAATGGAGCCTTGGTTTCAGGATATTCCATTGTGGCACAATGGTCTCACCCTCTCTGAGGCTGCACTGTGAAACAGTGGACACCTGGTTCCATGAGATTCCATGGGGGAACAGTCAATTCTTTTGCTTCTTCTCTGCCAAGGTCGGGATTAAATCACAAGACAGTGTTTCTTGTTTGGACTCAGGTGTTCATTAGCTCTTGTCCATGTAACAGTCTCACAAGCTGTGAGTTCTGCAGCACTTTGCTAACAAGGGAAAAATGGAGCCCCATCTCTCTCTCTGCAAGGTCTTTTAAGGACAAACTGTCCAAATAACAAATGACACCTCAATTATTTTTCCTTTTAACCCAATAACCAACCACCCGTGCCTGACAACACCGACTTTTTTATCCAATTACAGAATACCACCCAAACCCGAGGAGGAAGAGGGAGGATGAGGACGAGGAAGAGTAGAAAGAGGAGAAGGAGAAGGAGGAGAAGAAGAAGGAGAAGAAGAAGATGAACAAGGAGGTGAAGAAGGAGAAGGAAAAGAAGAACGTGAGGAAGAAGAAGAAGAAAAAGAAGGTGAAGAAGGCAAAGAAAAAGGATCATCCTCTGCCCTAAAACCTCCAGCTTGCTTTATATATATTACTATATTCTAAAACGGTAAACCCTGAATTTTTCACCATGTGATATTACACCCTTCTATTCAAACTCCACACCCATAATCCCAGTTCCATCATTCCATTTTGGAAGCCTCCTCCAGAGTCCAAGGTCAAATGCAGTGTTCTCTCTGGGGTGAGTGTCTGTCAGCACAGAGTCTAAAATTCTCGCAGCCAGGGTTCCAAAAGGTAACAATGTTCACCTGTGTTCAATTAGGTTCCATCAGGCCTGGCTCTGTCACCATGGACACCTGGTTCCATGAGATTCCCTTGGATAACAATGTTCTCCTCTGTTCCATTAGGTTCCATCAGGCCTGGCTCTGTCACCATGGACACCTGGTTCCATGAGATTCCCTTGGATAACAATAGTCCCTAGTGTTCCATCAGGCCTGGCTCTGTCACCATGGACACCTGGTTCCCTGAGATTCCCTTGGGTAACAATGTTCTCCAGTGTTCCATCAGGCTGTGCTCTGTCACCATGGACACCTGGTTCCATGAGATTCCATTGTCCCACAGTGGTCTCCTGGGTGCCATGGGGCCTGCCTTTGTCCCAGTGGAACCTTGCTTGCAGGAGCCTTGGCAATGTCCCAGTGGCACAGGGGTTCCATGAGACCCTGCTGTGTCCCAATGGGCCCTTGGCTCCATCAGGTTCCATTGTGTCACAGAGCTCTCCTGGGTCCCATGAGGCCTTGGTCTGCCACAGGGGTGTCTTGTTCCTCCTGGGCCTGACAATGTCCCAGTGGCACCTGTGTCCCATGAGGCCCCACTTGATCAAAGCAGAGCCTTGCTTCCATGAGATTGCCCTGCGTCACAATGTTCTGCTTGGTTTCATGAGAACCTGGTGTGTTGGCAATTGATCCTTGGATCCTAGAGATTCCATTGCATCACGGGGTGTCCTTGGTTCCATGAGGCCCAGCTCGGTCACAACTGGACCTTGGTTCCACGAGATTCCATTGCATCCTAGCGGTGTCCTTGGTTCCATGAGGCCCTGCTGGGTCACAGTGGAGCCTTTGTGCCATTCATTCCATGGTGCCACAATGGTCTCTGGCATTCCATGGGGCCACGCAGCCAAAGAGTGGGCCCTTGGTTCCATGAGTTCCCATTCCATCAGGATGATCTCTTCCATTCCATGAGGCCCTGCTGTGTCACAGTGGAGCCTTTGTTCCCTGTGTTCCCACTGGGACACAATGGTCTCCAGTGCTCCATGAGGCTGAGCCATGAAACTCTGGACACTTGGTTCCATGAGATTCCACGGTGTCACCATGGTCTCCTGGGTCCTGTAACAATTCAGACTTGGTTCCATGAGATTCCACAGTGTCACCATGGTCTCCTGGGTCCTGTAACAATTCAGACTTGGTTCCATGAGATTCCACAGTGTCACCATGGTCTCCTGGGTCCTGTAACAATTCAGACTTGGTTCCATGAGATTCTCTGGTGTCACCATGGTCTCCTGGGTCCTGTAACAATTCAGACTTGGTTCCATGAGATTCCACGGTGTCACCGTGGTCTCCTGGGTCCTTTAACAATTCAGACTTGGTTCCATGAGATTCCACAGTGTCACCATGGTCTCCTGGGTCCTATGAGGCCCTTCTCTGTGTCACAGTGTTTTCCTTGGTTTCCTGAGAAGCTGATGTGTTGACAGTTGGCCCTGGGTTCCTTGAGATTCCATTGCATCCCAGCGGTGTCCTTGGTTTCATAAAGCCCTGGTTTGTCACAATGGAGCCTTGGTTTCAGGATATTCCATTGTGGCACAATGGTCTCACCCTCTCTGAGGCTGCACTGTGAAACAGTGGACACCTGGTTCCATGAGATTCCATGGGGGAACAGTCAATTCTTTTGCTTCTTCTCTGCCAAGGTCGGGATTAAATCACAAGACAGTGTTTCTTGTTTGGACTCAGGTGTTCATTAGCTCTTGTCCATGTAACAGTCTCACAAGCTGTGAGTTCTGCAGCACTTTGCTAACAAGGGAAAAATGGAGCCCCATCTCTCTCTCTGCAAGGTCTTTTAAGGATAAACTGTCCAAATAACAAATGACTCCTCAATTATTTTTCCTTTTAACCCAATAACCAACCACCCGTGCCTGACAACACCGACTTTTTTATCCAATTACAGAATACCACCCAAACCCGAGGAGGAAGAGGGAGGATGAGGACGAGGAAGGGTAGAAAGAGGAGAAGGAGAAGGAGGAGAAGAAGAAGGAGAAGAAGAAGATGAACAAGAAGGTGAAGAAGGAGAAGGAAAAGAAGAACGTGAGGAAGAAGAAGAAGAAAAAGAAGGTGAAGAAGGCAAAGAAAAAGGATCATCCTCTGCCCTAAAACCTCCATCTTGCTTTATATATATTACTATATTCTAAAACGGTAAACTCTGAATTTTTCACCATGTGATATTACACCCTTCTATTCAAACTCCACACCCATAATCCCAGTTCCATCATTCCATTTTGGAAGCCTCCTCCAGAGTCCAAGGTCAAATGCAGTGTTCTCTCTGGGGTGAGTGTCTGTCAGCACAGAGTCTAAAATTCTCGCAGCCAGGGTTCCAAAAGGTAACAATGTTCACCTGTGTTCAATTAGGTTCCATCAGGCCTGGCTCTGTCACCATGGACACCTGGTTCCATGAGATTCCCTTGGATAACAATGTTCTCCTCTGTTCCATTAGGTTCCATCAGGCCTGGCTCTGTCACCATGGACACCTGGTTCCATGAGATTCCATGGGCTAGCAATGTACTCCTGTGTTCCATCAGGCCTGGCTCTGTCACCATGGACACCTGGTTCCATGGGATTCCCTTGGATAACAATAGTCCCTAGTGTTCCATCAGGCCTGGCTCTGCCACCATGGACACCTGGTTCCATGAGATTCCCTTGGGTAACAATGTTCTCCAGTGTTCCATCAGGCCTGGCTCTGTCACCATGGACACCTGGTTCCATGAGATTCCATTGTCCCACAGTGGTCTCCTGGGTGCCATGGGGCCTGCCTTTGTCCCAGTGGAACCTTGCTTGCAGGAGCCTTGGCAATGTCCCAGTGGAACAGGGGTTCCATGAGACCCTGCTGTGTCCCAAGGGGCCCTTGGCTCCATCAGGTTCCATTGTGTCACAGAGCTCTCCTGGGTCCCATGAGGCCTTGGTCTGCCACAGTGGTGTCTTGTTCCTACTGGGCCTGACAATGTCCCAGTGGCACCTGTGTCCCATGAGGCCCCACTTGATCAAAGCAGAGCCTTGCTTCCATGAGATTGCCCTGCGTCACAATGTTCTGCTTGGTTTCATGAGAACCTGGTGTGTTGGCAATTGATCCTTGGATCCTAGAGATTCCATTGCATCACGGGGTGTCCTTGGTTCCATGAGGCCCAGCTCTGTCACAACTGGACCTTGGTTCCATGAGATTCCATTGTATCCCAGCAGTGTCTTTGGTTCCATGAGGCCCTGCTGGGTCACAGTGGAGCCTTTGTGCCATTCATTCCATGGTGCCACAATGGTCTCTGGCATTCCATGGGGCCACGCAGCCAAAGAGTGGGCCCTTGGTTCCATGAGTTCCCATTGCATCAGGATGATCTCTTGCATTCCATGAGGCCCTGCTGTGTCACAGTGGAGCCTTTGTTCCCTGTGTTCCCACTGGGACACAATGGTCTCCAGTGCTCCATGAGGCTGAGCCATGAAACTCTGGACACTTGGTTCCATGAGATTCTCTGGTGTCACCATGGTCTCCTGGGTCCTGTAACAATTCAGACTTGGTTCCATGAGATTCTCTGGTGTCACCATGGTGTCCTGGGTCCTGTAACAATTCAGACTTGATTCCATGAGATTCCACGGTGTCACCATGGTCTCCTGGGTCCCATGAGGCCCCTCTCTGTGTCACAGTGTTTTCCTTGGTTTCCTGAGAAGCTGATGTGTTGACAGTTGGCCCTGGGTTCCTTGAGATTCCATTGCATCCCAGCGGTGTCCTTGGTTTCATAAAGCCCTGGTTTGTCACAATGGAGCCTTGGTTTCAGGATATTCCATTGTGGCACAATGGTCTCACCCTCTCTGAGGCTGCACTGTGAAACAGTGGACACCTGGTTCCATGAGATTCCATGGGGGAACAGTCAATTCTTTTGCTTCTTCTCTGCCAAGGTCGGGATTAAATCACAAGACAGTGTTTCTTGTTTGGACTCAGGTGTTCATTAGCTCTTGTCCATGTAACAGTCTCACAAGCTGTGAGTTCTGCAGCACTTTGCTAACAAGGGAAAAATGGAGCCCCATCTCTCTCTCTGCAAGGTCTTTTAAGGATAAACTGTCCAAATAACAAATGACACCTCAATTATTTTTCCTTTTAACCCAATAACCAACCACCCGTGCCTGACAACACCGACTTTTTTATCCAATTAGAGAATACCACCCAAACCCGAGGAGGAAGAGGGAGGATGAGGACGAGGTAGAGTAGAAAGAGGAGAAGGAGAAGGAGGAGAAGAAGAAGGAGAAGAAGAAGATGAACAAGGAGGTGAAGAAGGAGAAGGAAAAGAAGAACGTGAGGAAGAAGAAGAAGAAAAAGAAGGTGAAGAAGGCAAAGAAAAAGGATCATCCTCTGCCCTAAAACCTCCAGCTTGCTTTATATATATTACTATATTCTAAAACGGTAAACCCTGAATTTTTCACCATGTGATATTACACCCTTCTATTCAAACTCCACACCCATAATCCCAGTTCCATCATTCCATTTTGGAAGCCTTCTCCAGAGTCCAAGGTCAAATGAAGTGTTCTCTCTGGGGTGAGTGTCTGTCAACACAGAGTCTAAAATTCTCGCAGCCAGGGTTCCAATAGGTAACAATGTTCACCTGTGTTCAATTAGGTTCCATGAGGCCGGTCTCTGTCACCATGGACACCTGGTTCCATGAGATTCCATGGGGTAACAATTTTCTCCAGTGTTGAATCAGGCCTGGCTCTGTCAACATGGACACCTGCTTCCATGACATTCCATGGGGTATCAATGTTCTCCAGTGTTCCATCAGGCTCAGCTCTGTCACCGAGGACACCTGGTTCCATGAGATTCCATGGGGTAACAATGTTCTCCAGTGTTCCATGAGGCCTGGTTCTGTCACCATGGACACCTGGTTCCATAGGATTCCCTTGGGTAAAAATGTTCTCCAGTGTTCCATCAGGCCTGGCTCTGTCACCATGGACACCTGGTTCCATGAGATTCCCTTGAGTAACAATGTTCTCCAGTACTCCATAAGGCCTGGCTTTGTCAGCATGGACACCTGGTTCCATGAGATTCCATAGGGTAACAATGTTCTCCAGTGTTCCATTAGGTTCAGTTAATCTGGCTCTGTCACCATGGACACCCGGTTCCAAGAGATTCCATTGGGTAACAATGTTCTCCAGTGTTCCTTGAGCCCTGGCTTTGTCAGCATGGACACCTGGTTCCATGAGATTCCATGGGGTAACAATGTTCTGCTGTCTTCCATTAGGTTCCATTAGCCTGGCTCTGTCACCATGGACACCTGCTTCCATGGGATTCCCTTAGGCAACCAGGTTCTCCGGTGTTCCATCAGGCCTGGCTCTGTCACCATGGACACCTGGTTGCATGAGATTCCATGGGGTAAAAATGTTCTCCAGTGTTCCATTAGGTTCCATCAAGCCTGGCTCTGTCACCATGGACACCTGGTTCCATGAGATTCTGTCATGGTCTGAGCCTGGCGAAATGCCAGTGCTTCCATGAGAAAACCTCTTTTCCTGGTATCTACTGTGAGATGTGATCAGAGACAGAGCCGAGCTGGCTCCAATTTACGATTGAAAGGAAAAAAAACTTTATTAACATAAAACTGCAGGGAAAAAACACACAGAACACAGGATGAAAACTTCCAAATTTCCTCCTCCTCCCCCCACCAAATTTCCTAATTCTGTTACCACCCTTTGAATAATCAATTCTCAATTCTTTGAGAAGAGAGGAGTCCCTTTTGCACCACAGACTTCACCCAGGAAACAGTCGAAACTTCTCGCGTTTCCGTGTCACGTGAGGCACCGCCCGGAGAACATTTTGCCATCGTGACCTCTTCCTTCCATGTCCAGTGCTCTCACCACTGCACATGGACCAGAGCTGCTTCTAGGGTTTTTCCCTTCAAGGATGCTTTGTCCAGTTCCAAAAAAGAGCACAGTCCCTCTCCTTTTGGGACACCTGTCCCCGCCATGTTTCACCCCCTGGGGCTGAGGGGTCTCTTGAACAGAGATCATCTTCCTCTTCTTCTTCTTCGGAGATGGAGGGCACCACCACCATTCTCCTCCACCCTTCGTCTCTGTTCACACACTCTCACATCACCGCACTCTCCTGGCTCTGAGCCATTGCCTCCCCCTAGATGCAGTCTCTGTGTCACAGGAACGCAAGGGTTCTGTCCATAGCTATCCAAGAAAAGTCCAGCCAAAAGCCACTCCATCATCTCCTCCCACCTAGAATTCTTCTCAATTTCTCTCAATCTCACCAACTCCAGGAGGAATCAGCATTTGCAAGGTTTCCATCGTCCCAAGAAGGGTTAAAAGTCCCAGGCTCTGCCGGTATGGTTCATGAACTCCCACGGCTGGCTGCCCTGCTGGGCACCCCCCCCTTCTCCTTCACTCCAGCCGCGCTATCACAGGCACAGTCTGCTCTCGCTCTCTCTCCCTCCGGGGGGGGGAATGGGGGATGGCTGCCCGAAGCCCTCGCAGTGCAATGCTCCTCCACCCTTCGGCCCAGGCCTGGCCTACCTCACTCCGGCCGCATGGCTCCCTTCCCCCCCCTGCCCAGATCAGAGCTTGACAGTGGAGAGGTCTTGTCCAGTCCAGTGCCGGAACTCAAAAGGAACTTCAAGTGGAAATTCACAGCTTTTAACCCCCTGTGTTCTCAGAGGCGTATCCATGCCCTCAGTGGACAAACCAGGTGCCACTATTAAAATCTAGACACCGAATAGCGTTACCACAGCACCCGAAAAAACGATTTCCCCAAAAACCACAACAGATTCCATGGGTAACAATGTTCTCCAGTGTTCCATGAGGCCCGGATTGGAAACCATGGACACCTGGTTCCATGAGATTCCATGGGGTAACAATGTTCTCCAGTGTTCCATGAGGACTGCTTCTGTCACCATGGACAAACGGTTCCATGAGATTGCCTTGGGTAACAATGTTCTCCAGTGTTCCATCAGGCCTGGCTCTGTCACCATGGACACCTGATTCCATGAGATTCCATGGGGTAACAAAGTTCTCCAGTGTTCCATTAGCCTGGCTCTGTAACCATGGACACGTGGTTCCATAGGATTCTGTTGAGTAACAATGTTCACCAGTTTTCCATCAGATCTGGCTCTGTCACCATGGACACCAGGTTCCATGAGATTCCATGGGGTAACAATGTTCTCCAGTTTTCCGTAAAGCTGGCTCTGTCACCATGGACACCAGGTTCCATGAGATTCCATTGGGTAACAAAATTCAGTACTGTTCCATGGGGCCCGGAATGGTAACCATGGACACCTGCTTCCATGAGATTCCATAAGGTAACAATGTCCTCCAGTGTTCCATCAGGCCAGGCTCTTTCAGAATTGACACCTTGTTCCATGAGATTCCATAAGGTTACAATGTTCTCCAGTGTTCCAGTAGGTTCAATCAGGCCTGGATCTGTCAGCATGGACACCTGGTTCCATGAGATTCCATGGGGTAACAATGTTCTCCTGTGTTCCATTAGGTTCCACTAGACTCGTTCTGTCACCATGGACACCTGGTTCCATTTGATTCCCTTGGGGTAACAATGTTCTCCTGTGTTCCATTAGGTTCCATTAGTCCGGCTATGTCACCATGGACACCTGGTTCCATGGGATTCCCTTGAGTAAAAATGTTCTCCAGTGTTCCATCACGCCTGGCTTTGTCACCATGGACTCCTGATTCCATGAGATTCCATGGGGTAACAATGTTCTCCACTGTTCCATGAGGCCTAGCTCTGTCTTCATGGATACCTGGTTCCATGGGATTCCATGGAGTAACAATGTTCTCAAGTGTTCCATTAGGTTCCATTAGCCTGGCTCTGTGACCATGGACACCTGGTTCCATGGGATTCCCTTGGGTAACAATGTTCCCGAGTGTTCCATCAGGCCTGGCTCTGTGACTAAGGACACCTGGTTGCATGACATTCCATGGGGTAACAATGTTATCCAGTGTTCCATTAGCCTGGATCTGTTACCATGGACACCTGGTTCCATAGGATTCCGTTGGGTAAAACTGTTCTCCAGTATTCCATGAGGCCATGCTCTGTCACTATGGACACCAGCTTCCATGAGTTTCCATTGGGAACAATGTTCTCCAGTGTTCCATGAGGCCCTGATCGGTCACCATGGATACCTGGTTCCATGAGAATCTATTAGGTAACAAAATTCTGTAGTGTTCCATGAGGTCTGGCACTGCCACAATGGACACATTGTTTCATGAAATTACCTTGGATAACAATGTTCTCCTGTGTTCCATTAGGTTCCATCAGGCCTGGCTCTGTCAAAATGGACACATGGTTCCATGAGATTCCATGGGCTAAAGATGTTCTCCAGTGTTCCATCAGGCCTGGCTCTGTCACCATGGACAAGTGGTTCCATGGGATTCCCTTGGGTAACAATGTTCTCCAGTGTTCCATCACGTCTGTCACCATGGACACCTGGTTCCATGAGATTCCATGGGGTAACAATGTCCACCAGTGTCCCATGAGGCCTGGCTCTGTCACCATGGACACCTGGTTCCATGGGATTCCCCTGGGTAACAATGTTCTCCAGTGTTCCATTAGGTTCCATTAGCCTGGCTATGTCACCATGGACACCTGGTTCCATGGGATTCCCTTGAGTAAAAATGATCTCCAGTGTTCCATCAGGGCGGGCTTTGTCACCATGGACCCCTGATTCCATGAGATTCCATGGGGTAAAAATGTTCTCCTGTGTTCCATCAGGCCTAGCTGTGCCTTCATGGATTCCTGGTTTCATGGGATTCCATGGAGTAACAATGTTCTCCAGTATTCCATCAGGCCTGGATCTCTCACAATGGACACCAGCTTCCATGAATTTCCATTGGGAACAATGTTCTCCAGTGTTCCATGAGGCCCTGATCGGTCACCATGGATACCTGGTTCCATGAGAATCTATTAGGTAACAAAATTCTGTAGTGTTCCATGAGGTCTGGCACTGCCACAATGGACACATTGTTTCATGAAATTACCTTGGATAACAATGTTCTCCTGTGTTCCATTAGGTTCCATCAGGCCTGGCTCTGTCACAATGGACACATGGTTCCATGAGATTCCATGGGCTAAAGATGTTCTCCAGTGTTCCATCAGGCCTGGCTCTGTCACCATGGACAAGTGGTTCCATGGGATTCCCTTGGGTAACAATGTTCTCCAGTGTTCCATCACGTCTGTCACCATGGACACCTGGTTCCATGAGATTCCATGGGGTAACAATGTCCACCAGTGTCCCATGAGGCCTGGCTCTGTCACCATGGACACCTGGTTCCATGGGATTCCCCTGGGTAACAATGTTCTCCAGTGTTCCATTAGGTTCCATTAGCCTGGCTATGTCACCATGGACACCTGGTTCCATGGGATTCCCTTGAGTAAAAATGATCTCCAGTGTTCCATCAGGGCGGGCTTTGTCACCATGGACACCTGATTCCATGAGATTCCATGGGGTAAAAATGTTCTCCTGTGTTCCATCAGGCCTAGCTGTGCCTTCATGGATTCCTGGTTTCATGGGATTCCATGGAGTAACAATGTTCTCCAGTATTCCATCAGGCCTGGATCTCTCACAATGGACACCAGCTTCCATGAATTTCCATTGGGAACAATGTTCTCCAGTGTTCCATGAGGCCCGGATCGGTCAACATGGATACCTGGTTCCATGAGAATCCATTAGGTAACAAAATTCTCCAGTGTTCCATGGGGCCTGGCACTGTCACAATGGACACCTGGTTCCATGAGTATAAATGGATTAACAATGTTCTCTAGTGTTCCATCAGGCCTGGATCTTTTACCATGGACACCTGGTTCCATGAAATTCCATTGGGTCACAATGTTTTCCAGTGTTCCATGAGGCCCGGATCGGTCACCATGGATACCTGGTTCCATGAGAATCTATTACGTAACAAAATTCTCCAGTGTTCCATGAGGTCTGGTACTGTCATAACTGGCACATGGTTCCATGAAATTCCCTTGGATAACAATGTTCTCCTGTGTTCCATTAGGTCTCATCAGGCCTGGCTCTGTAACCATGGACACATGGTTCCACGAGATTACATGGGCTAAAGATGTTCTCCTGTGTTCCAGTAGGTTCCATCAAGCCTGGCTCTGTCACCATGGACACCTGGTTCTATGGAATTCCATTAGGTAACAATAGTCTACAGTGTTCCATGAGGCCTGTCTCTGTCACCATGGACACCTGGTTCCATGAGATTCCATGGGGTAACAATGTTCTCCAGTGTTCCACCAGGCCTGGCTCTGTCACCCTGGAAACCTTGTTCCTTGGGATTCCCTTGGGTAACAATGTTCCCTAGTGTTCCATTAGTCCTGGCTCTGTGACTATGGAGACCGGGTTGCATGAGATTCCATGGGGTAAAAATGTTCTCCAGTGTTCAATCAGGCCTGGCTCTGTAACCATGAACACCTGGTTCCATGGGATTCCATGGTTTACTAATGTTTTTCAGTGTTCTATTAGGTTCCATCAGGCCTGGCTCTGTCACCATGGACACCTGGTTCCATGAAATGTCTTTGGATAACAATGTTCTCCTGTGTTCCATTAGGTTCTATCAGGCCTGGCTCTGTCACCATGGACACCTGGTTCCATGAAATTTCCTTGGATAACAATGTTCTCATGTGTTCAATTAGATTCCACCAAGCCTGGCTCTCTATCCATGGACTCCTGGTTCCATGAGATTCCCTTGGGTAACAATGTTCTCCAGTGTTCCATCAGGCCTTCCTCTGTAACCATGGACACCTGGTTCCATGAGATTGCATGAGGTTACAGTGTTCTCCAGTGTTCCATCAGGCCTGGCTCTGTCACCATGGACAGCTGGTTCCATGAGATTCCATGGGCTAAATGTGTTCTCTTGTGTTCCATTAGGTTCCATCAAGCTGGGCTCTGTCACCATGGACACCTGGTTCCATGGGATTCCTTTGGGTAACAATAGTCTCCAGTGTTCCATGAGGCCTGAATCTGTCACCATGGACACTTGTTTCCATGGGATCCCATGGCGTAAAAATGTTCTCCAGTGTTCATCAGACCTGTCTTTGTCACCATGGACACCTGGTTCCATGAGATTCCATGGGGTAACCATGTTCTCCTGTGTTCCATTAGGTTCCATTAGACTTGTTCTGTCACAATGGACACCTGGTTCCATGGGATTCCCTTGCCTAACAATGTTCTCCATAGTTCCATCAGGTCTGGCTCTGCCACCATGGACACCTGGTTCCATGAGTATATATGGATTAACAATATTCTCCAGTGTTCCATGGGGCCTGGATCTTTTACATTGGACACCTGGTTCCATGAGATTCCATGGGGTAACAATGTTCTCCAGTGTTCCATGAGGCCCGGATTGGTCACAATGGACACATGGTTTCATGAGATTCCATTGGGTAAAAACGTTCTCCAGTGTTCCAGGAGGACTGGATCTGTCACCATGGACACCTGGTTCCATGAGATTTCATGGGGTAACAATGTTCTCCAGTGTACCATGAGGCCTGGCTCTGTGACCATGGACACCTGGTTCCATGAGATTCCATGGGGTAACAATGTTCTCCTGTGTTCCATTAGGTTCCATTAGACTGGTTCTTTCACCATGGATACCTGGTTCCATGGGTTTCCATGGAGTAACAATATTCTTCAGTGTTCCATTAGGTTCCATTAGCCTGGCTATGTCACCATGGACACCTGGTTCCATGAGATTCATGGAGTAACAATGTTCTCCTGTGTTCCATCAGGCCTGGCTTTGTCACCATGGACAACTGGTTCCATGATATTCCATGGGGTAACAATGTTCTCCAGTATTCCAATAGGTTCCATTCGCCTGGCTCTGTCACAATAGAAACCTGGTTCTATGGGATTCCCTTGGGTAACAATGTTCCCTAGTGTTCCATGAGGCCTGGCTCTGTGACTATGGACACCTGGTTGCATGAGATTCCATTAGGTAACAATGTTCTCCTGTGTTCCATTAGCCTGGCTCGGTGACCATGGACACCTTGTTCCATGGGATTCCCTTGGGTTACAATGTTCTCCAGTGTTCCATCATGCCTGGTTCTGTCACCATGGACACCTGGTTCCATGGGATTCCATGGGGGAAATATGTTCTCCTGTTTTCCATCAGGTTCCATCAGGCCTGGCTCTGTCACCATGGACACCTGGTTCCATGGGATTCCCTTAGGTAACAATAGTCTCCAGTGTTCCATGAGGCCTGGCTCTGTCACCATGGACACCTGGTTGCATGAGATTCCATGGGGTAACAATGTTCTCCAGTTTTCTATCAGGTCTGGCTTTGTCACCATGGACATTTGGTTCCATGAGATTCCATTAGGTAACAATGTTCTCCAGTGTTCCATGAGGCCTGGCACTGTCACAATTGACACATTGTTCCATGAAAGTCCGTTGGATTACAATGTTCTCCTCTGTTCCATTAGGTTCCATCAGGCCTGGCTCTGTAACCATGGACCCCTGGTTCCCTGAGATTCCATGAGCTAATAATGTCCTCCTGTGTTCCATTAGGTTCCATCAGGTCTGGATCTGTCACCATGGACACCTGGTTCAATGGGATTCTGTTGGGTAACAATGTTCTCCAGTGTTCCATCAGGCCTGGCTCTGTCACCATGGACACCTGGTTCCATGGGATTCCATGGGGTAATGATGTTCTTCAGTGTTCCATTAGGTTCCATCAGGCCTGGCTCTGTCACATGGACACATGGTTCCATGAAATTCCCTTGGATAACAATGTTCTCATGTGTTCCATTAGGTTCAATCAAGCCTGGCTCTTTCACCATGGACACCTGGTTCCTTCGGATTCCCTTGGGCAACAATAGTCTCAAGTTTTCCACGAGGCCTGGGTCTGTCACCTAGGACACCTGGTTCCATGGGATTCCTTGAGTTAACAATGTTCTCCAGTGTTCCATCAGGCCTGGCACTGTCTCAATTGACACATTGTTCCATGAAATTCCCTTGGATAACAATATTCTCCTGTGTTCCATTGGGTTCCATCAAGCTTGGTTCTGTCACCATGGACACCTGTTTCCATGGGATTCCATGGCATAACAATGTTCTCCACTTTTCCATCAGACCTGTCTTTGTCACCATGGACACCTGGTTCCATGAGATTCCATGGGGTAACCATGTTCTCCTGTGTTCCATTAGGTTCCATTAGACTTGTTCTGTCACAATGGACACCTGGTTCCATGGGATTCCCTTGCCTAACAATGTTCTCCAGAGTTCCATCAGGTCTGGCTCTGCCACCATGGACACCTGGTTCCATGAGTATATATGGATTAACAATATTCTCCAGTGTTCCATGGGGCCTGGATCTTTTACATTGGACACCTGGTTCCATGAGATTCCATGGGGTAACAATGTTCTCCAGTGTTCCATGAGGCCCGGATTGGTCACAATGGACACATGGTTTCATGAGATTCCATTGGGTAAAAACGTTCTCCAGTGTTCCAGGAGGACTGGCTCTGTCACCATGGACACCTGGTTCCATGAGATTTCATGGGGTAACAATGTTCTCCAGTGTACCATGAGGCCTGGCTCTGTGACCATGGACACCTGGTTCCATGAGATTCCATGGGGTAACAATGTTCTCCTGTGTTCCATTAGGTTCCATTAGACTGGTTCTTTCACCATGGATACCTGGTTCCATGGGTTTCCATGGAGTAACAATATTCTTCAGTGTTCCATTAGGTTCCATTAGCCTGGCTATGTCACCATGGACACCTGGTTCCATGAGATTCCATGGAGTAACAATGTTCTCCTGTGTTCCATCAGGCCTGGCTTTGTCACCATGGACAACTGGTTCCATGAGATTCCATGGGGTAACAATGTTCTCCAGTATTCCAATAGGTTCCATTCGCCTGGCTCTGTCACAATAGAAACCTGGTTCTATGGGATTCCCTTGGGTAACAATGTTCCCTAGTGTTCCATGAAGCCTGGCTCTGTGACTATGGACACCTGGTTGCATGAGATTCCATTAGGTAACAATGTTCTCCTGTGTTCCATTAGCCTGGCTCGGTGACCATGGACACCTTGTTCCATGGGATTCCCTTGGGTTACAATGTTCTCCAGTGTTCCATCATGCCTGGTTCTGTCACCATGGACACCTGGTTCCATGGGATTCCATGGGGGAAATATGTTCTCCTGTTTTCCATCAGGTTCCATCAGGCCTGGCTCTGTCACCATGGACACCTGGTTCCATGGGATTCCCTTAGGTAACAATAGTCTCCAGTGTTCCATGAGGCCTGGCTCTGTCACCATGGACACCTGGTTGCATGAGATTCCATGGGGTAACAATGTTCTCCAGTTTTCTATCAGGTCTGGCTTTGTCACCATGGACATTTGGTTCCATGAGATTCCATTAGGTAACAATGTTCTCCAGTGTTCCATGAGGCCTGGCACTGTCACAATTGACACATTGTTCCATGAAAGTCCGTTGGATTACAATGTTCTCCTCTGTTCCATTAGGTTCCATCAGGCCTGGCTCTGTAACCATGGACCCCTGGTTCCCTGAGATTCCATGAGCTAATAATGTCCTCCTGTGTTCCATTAGGTTCCATCAGGTCTGGATCTGTCACCATGGACACCTGGTTCAATGGGATTCTGTTGGGTAACAATGTTCTCCAGTGTTCCATCAGGCCTGGCTCTGTCACCATGGACACCTGGTTCCATGGGATTCCATGGGGTAATGATGTTCTTCAGTGTTCCATTAGGTTCCATCAGGCCTGGCTCTGTCACATGGACACATGGTTCCATGAAATTCCCTTGGATAACAATGTTCTCATGTGTTCCATTAGGTTCAATCAAGCCTGGCTCTTTCACCATGGACACCTGGTTCCTTCGGATTCCCTTGGGCAACAATAGTCTCAAGTTTTCCACGAGGCCTGGGTCTGTCACCTAGGACACCTGGTTCCATGGGATTCCTTGAGTTAACAATGTTCTCCAGTGTTCCATCAGGCCTGGCACTGTCTCAATTGACACATTGTTCCATGAAATTCCCTTGGATAACAATATTCTCCTGTGTTCCATTGGGTTCCATCAAGCTTGGTTCTGTCACCATGGACACCTGTTTCCATGGGATTCCATGGCATAACAATGTTCTCCACTTTTCCATCAGACCTGTCTTTGTCACCATGGACACCTGGTTCCATGAGATTCCATGGGGTAACAATGTTCTCCTGTGTTACATTAGGTTCCATTAGACTGGTTCTGTCACCATGGACACGAGGTTCCATGGGATTCCCTTGCCTAACAATGTTCTCCAGAGTTCCATCAGGTCTGGCTCTGTCACTTTGGACACCTGGTTCCATGAGTATATATGGATTAACAATATTCTCCAGTGTTCCATCAGGCCTGGATCTTTTACCTTGGACACCTGGTTCCATGAGATTCCATGGGGTAACAATGTTCTCCAGTGTTCCATGAGGACTGGATCTGTCACCATGGACACCTGCTTCCATGAGATTCCATGGGTTAACAATGTTCTCCAGTGTTCCATGAGGCCCGCATTGGTCACAATGGACACCTGGTTCCATGAGATTTTATTGGGTAAAAATGTTCTCCAGTGTTCCATGAGGACTGGGTCTGTCACCATGGACACCTGGTTCCATGAGATTCCATGGGGTAACAGTGTTCTCCAGTGTTCCATGAGGCCTGGCTCTGTGACCATGGACACCTGGTTCCATGAGATTCCATGGGGTAACAATGTTCTCCTGTGTTCCATTAGGTTCCATTAGACTGGTTCTGTCACCATGGATACCTGGTTCCATGGGATTCCATGGGTTAATAATGTTCTTCAGTGTTCTATTAGGTTCCATCAAGGCTGGCTCTGTCACCAGCGAGACCTGGTTCCATGAGTATCCATGGGTTAACAATGTTCTCCAGTGTTCAATCAGGCCTGGCTCTGTCACCATGGACACCTGGTTCCCTGAGATTCCATAGGGTAACAATTTTCTCCACTGTTCCATCAGGCCCAGTTCTGTCACCATGGACACCTGGTTCCATGAGATTCCATTGGGTGACAATGTTCTCCAGTATTCCATCAGGCCGGGCTCTGTCATCATGGACACCTGGTTCCATGAGATTCCATGGGGTAACAATGTTCTCCTGTGTTCCATTAGGTTCCATTAGACTGGTTCTGTCACCATGGATACCTGGTTCCATGGGATTCACTTGGGTAACAATGTTCTCCAGCGTTCCATTAGTCCTGGCTCTGTGACTATGGAGACCGGGTTGCATGAGATTCCATGGGGTAAAAATGTTCTCCAGTGTTCAATCAGGCCTGGCTCTGTAACCATGAACACCTGGTTCCATGGGATTCCATGGTTTACTAATGTTTTTCAGTGTTCTATTAGGTTCCATCAGGCCTGGCTCTGTCACCATGGACACCTGGTTCCATGAAATGTCTTTTGATAACAATGTTCTCCTGTGTTCCATTAGGTTCTATCAGGCCTGGCTCTGTCACCATGGACACCTGGTTCCATGAAATTTCCTTGGATAACAATGTTCTCATGTGTTCAATTAGATTCCACCAAGCCTGGCTCTCTATCCATGGACTCCTGGTTCCATGAGATTCCCTTGGGTAACAATGTTCTCCAGTGTTCCATCAGGCCTTCCTCTGTAACCATGGACACCTGGTTCCATGAGATTGCATGAGGTTACAGTGTTCTCCAGTGTTCCATCAGGCCTGGCTCTGTCACCATGGACAGCTGGTTCCATGAGATTCCATGGGCTAAATGTGTTCTCTTGTGTTCCATTAGGTTCCATCAAGCTGGGCTCTGTCACCATGGACACCTGGTTCCATGGGATTCCTTTGGGTAACAATAGTCTCCAGTGTTCCATGAGGCCTGAATCTGTCACCATGGACACTTGTTTCCATGGGATCCCATGGCGTAAAAATGTTCTCCAGTGTTCATCAGACCTGTCTTTGTCACCATGGACACCTGGTTCCATGAGATTCCATGGGGTAACCATGTTCTCCTGTGTTCCATTAGGTTCCATTAGACCTGTTCTGTCACAATGGACACCTGGTTCCATGGGATTCCCTTGCCTAACAATGTTCTCCAGAGTTCCATCAGGTCTGGCTCTGCCACCATGGACACCTGGTTCCATGAGTATATATGGATTAACAATATTCTCCAGTGTTCCATGGGGCCTGGATCTTTTACATTGGACACCTGGTTCCATGAGATTCCATGGGGTAACAATGTTCTCCAGTGTTCCATGAGGCCCGGATTGGTCACAATGGACACATGGTTTCATGAGATTCCATTGGGTAAAAACGTTCTCCAGTGTTCCAGGAGGACTGGATCTGTCACCATGGACACCTGGTTCCATGAGATTTCATGGGGTAACAATGTTCTCCAGTGTACCATGAGGCCTGGCTCTGTGACCATGGACACCTGGTTCCATGAGATTCCATGGGGTAACAATGTTCTCCTGTGTTCCATTAGGTTCCATTAGACTGGTTCTGTCACCATGGATACCTGGTTCCATGGGATTCCATGGGTTAATAATGTTCTTCAGTGTTCTATTAGGTTCCATCAAGGCTGGCTCTGTCACCAGCGAGACCTGGTTCCATGAGTATCCATGGGTTAACAATGTTCTCCAGTGTTCAATCAGGCCTGGCTCTGTCACCATGGACACCTGGTTCCCTGAGATTCCATAGGGTAACAATTTTCTCCACTGTTCCATCAGGCCCAGTTCTGTCACCATGGACACCTGGTTCCATGAGATTCCATTGGGTGACAATGTTCTCCAGTATTCCATCAGGCCGGGCTCTGTCATCATGGACACCTGGTTCCATGAGATTCCATGGGGTAACAATGTTCTCCTGTGTTCCATTAGGTTCCATTAGACTGGTTCTGTCACCATGGATACCTGGTTCCATGGGATTCACTTGGGTAACAATGTTCTCCAGCGTTCCATTAGTCCTGGCTCTGTGACTATGGAGACCGGGTTGCATGAGATTCCATGGGGTAAAAATGTTCTCCAGTGTTCAATCAGGCCTGGCTCTGTAACCATGAACACCTGGTTCCATGGGATTCCATGGTTTACTAATGTTTTTCAGTGTTCTATTTGGTTCCATCAGGCCTGGCTCTGTCACCATGGACACCTGGTTCCATGAAATGTCTTTTGATAACAATGTTCTCCTGTGTTCCATTAGGTTCTATCAGGCCTGGCTCTGTCACCATGGACACCTGGTTCCATGAAATTTCCTTGGATAACAATGTTCTCATGTGTTCAATTAGATTCCACCAAGCCTGGCTCTCTATCCATGGACTCCTGGTTCCATGAGATTCCCTTGGGTAACAATGTTCTCCAGTGTTCCATCAGGCCTTCCTCTGTAACCATGGACACCTGGTTCCATGAGATTGCATGAGGTTACAGTGTTCTCCAGTGTTCCATCAGGCCTGGCTCTGTCACCATGGACAGCTGGTTCCATGAGATTCCATGGGCTAAAAGTGTTTTCTTGTGTTCCATTAGGTTCCATCAAGCTGGGCTCTGTCACCATGGACACCTGGTTCCATGGGATTCCTTTGGGTAACAATAGTCTCCAGTGTTCCATGAGGCCTGAATCTGTCACCATGGACACTTGTTTCCATGGGATCCCATGGCGTAAAAATGTTCTCCAGTGTTCATCAGACCTGTTTTTGTCACCATGGACATCTGGTTCCATGAGATTCCATGGGGTAACCATGTTCTCCTGTGTTCCATTAGGTTCCATTAGACTTGTTCTGTCACAATGGACACCTGGTTCCATGGGATTCCCTTGCCTAACAATGTTCTCCAGAGTTCCATCAGGTCTGGCTCTGTCACCATGGACACCTGGTTCCATGAGTATATATGGATTAACAATATTCTCCAGTGTTCCATGGGGCCTGGATCTTTTACATTGGACACCTGGTTCCATGAGATTCCATGGGGTAACAATGTTCTCCAGTGTTCCATGAGGCCCGGATTGGTCACAATGGACACATGGTTTCATGAGATTCCATTGGGTAAAAACGTTCTCCAGTGTTCCAGGAGGACTGGCTCTGTCACCATGGACACCTGGTTCCATGAGATTTCATGGGGTAACAATGTTCTCCAGTGTACCATGAGGCCTGGCTCTGTGACCATGGACACCTGGTTCCATGAGATTCCATGGGGTAACAATGTTCTCCTGTGTTCCATTAGGTTCCATTAGACTGGTTCTGTCACCCTGGATACCTGGTTCCATGGGATTCCATGGGTTAATAATGTTCTTCAGTGTTCTATTAGGTTCCATCAAGGCTGGCTCTGTCACCAGCGAGACCTGGTTCCATGAGTATCCATGGGTTAACAATGTTCTCCAGTGTTCAATCAGGCCTGGCTCTGTCACCATGGACACCTGGTTCCCTGAGATTCCATAGGGTAACAATTTTCTCCACTGTTCCATCAGGCCCAGTTCTGTCACCATGGACACCTGGTTCCATGAGATTCCATTGGGTGACAATGTTCTCCAGTATTCCATCAGGCCGGGCTCTGTCATCATGGACACCTGGTTCCATGAGATTCCATGGGGTAACAATGTTCTCCTGTGTTCCATTAGGTTCCATTAGACTGGTTCTGTCACCATGGATACCTGGTTCCATGGGATTCACTTGGGTAACAATGTTCTCCAGCGTTCCATTAGTCCTGGCTCTGTGACTATGGAGACCGGGTTGCATGAGATTCCATGGGGTAAAAATGTTCTCCAGTGTTCAATCAGGCCTGGCTCTGTAACCATGAACACCTGGTTCCATGGGATTCCATGGTTTACTAATGTTTTTCAGTGTTCTATTAGGTTCGATCAGGCCTGGCTCTGTCACCATGGACACCTGGTTCCATGAAATGTCTTTGGATAACAATGTTCTCCTGTGTTCCATTAGGTTCTATCAGGCTTGGCTCTGTCACCATGGACACCTGGTTCCATGAAATTTCCTTGGATAACAATGTTCTCATGTGTTCAATTAGATTCCACCAAGCCTGGCTCTCTATCCATGGACTCCTGGTTCCATGAGATTCCCTTGGGTAACAATGTTCTCCAGTGTTCCATCAGGCCTTCCTCTGTAACCATGGACACCTGGTTCCATGAGATTGCATGAGGTTACAGTGTTCTCCAGTGTTCCATCAGGCCTGGCTCTGTCACCATGGACAGCTGGTTCCATGAGATTCCATGGGCTAAAAGTGTTTTCTTGTGTTCCATTAGGTTCCATCAAGCTGGGCTCTGTCACCATGGACACCTGGTTCCATGGGATTCCTTTGGGTAACAATAGTCTCCAGTGTTCCATGAGGCCTGAATCTGTCACCATGGACACTTGTTTCCATGGGATCCCATGGCGTAAAAATGTTCTCCAGTGTTCATCAGACCTGTCTTTGTCACCATGGACACCTGGTTCCATGAGATTCCATGGGGTAACCATGTTCTCCTGTGTTCCATTAGGTTCCATTAGACTTGTTCTGTCACAATGGACACCTGGTTCCATGGGATTCCCTTGCCTAACAATGTTCTCCAGAGTTCCATCAGGTCTGGCTCTGTCACCATGGACACCTGGTTCCATGAGTATATATGGATTAACAATATTCTCCAGTGTTCCATGGGGCCTGGATCTTTTACATTGGACACCTGGTTCCATGAGATTCCATGGGGTAACAATGTTCTCCAGTGTTCCATGAGGCCCGGATTGGTCACAATGGACACATGGTTTCATGAGATTCCATTGGGTAAAAACGTTCTCCAGTGTTCCAGGAGGACTGGCTCTGTCACCGTGGACACCTGGTTCCATGAGATTTCATGGGGTAACAATGTTCTCCAGTGTTCCATGAGGCCCGGATTGGTCACAATGGACACATGGTTTCATGAGATTCCATTGGGTAAAAACGTTCTCCAGTGTTCCAGGAGGACTGGCTCTGTCACCATGGACACCTGGTTCCATGAGATTTCATGGGGTAACAATGTTCTCCAGTGTACCATGAGGCCTGGCTCTGTGACCATGGACACCTGGTTCCATGAGATTCCATGGGGTAACAATGTTCTCCTGTGTTCCATTAGGTTCCATTAGACTGGTTCTTTCACCATGGATACCTGGTTCCATGGGTTTCCATGGAGTAACAATATTCTTCAGTGTTCCATTAGGTTCCATTAGCCTGGCTATGTCACCATGGACACCTGGTTCCATGAGATTTCATGGGGTAACAATGTTCTCCAGTGTTCCATGAGGCCCGGATTGGTCACAATGGACACATGGTTTCATGAGATTCCATTGGGTAAAAACGTTCTCCAGTGTTCCAGGAGGACTGGCTCTGTCACCATGGACACCTGGTTCCATGAGATTTCATGGGGTAACAATGTTCTCCAGTGTACCATGAGGCCTGGCTCTGTGACCATGGACACCTGGTTCCATGAGATTCCATGGGGTAACAATGTTCTCCTGTGTTCCATTAGGTTCCATTAGACTGGTTCTTTCACCATGGATACCTGGTTCCATGGGTTTCCATGGAGTAACAATATTCTTCAGTGTTCCATTAGGTTCCATTAGCCTGGCTATGTCACCATGGACACCTGGTTCCATGAGATTCCATGGGTTAACAATGTTCTCCAGTGTTCCATCAGGCCTGGCTTTGTCACCATGGACAACTGGTTCCATGAGATTCCATGGGGTAACAATGTTCTCCAGTATTCCAATAGGTTCCATTCGCCTGGCTCTGTCACAATAGAAACCTGGTTCTATGAGATTCCCTTGGGTAACAATGTTCCCTAGTGTTCCATGAGGCCTGGCTCTGTGACTATGGACACCTGGTTGCATGAGATTCCATTAGGTAACAATGTTCTCCTGTGTTCCATTAGCCTGGCTCGGTGACCATGGACACCTTGTTCCATGGGATTCCCTTGGGTTACAATGTTCTCCAGTGTTCCATCATGCCTGGTTCTGTCACCATGGACACCTGGTTCCATGGGATTCCATGGGGGAAAAATGTTCTCCTGTTTTCCATCAGGTTCCATCAGGCCTGGCTCTGTCACCATGGACACCTGGTTCCATGGGATTCCCTTAGGTAACAATAGTCTCCAGTGTTCCATGAGGCCTGGCTCTGTCACCATGGACACCTGGTTGCATGAGATTCCATGGGGTAACAATGTTCTCCAGTTTTCTATCAGGTCTGGCTTTGTCACCATGGACATTTGGTTCCATGAGATTCCATTAGGTAACAATGTTCTCCAGTGTTCCATGAGGCCTGGCACTGTCACAATTGACACATTGTTCCATGAAAGTCCGTTGGATTACAATGTTCTCCTCTGTTCCATTAGGTTCCATCAGGCCTGGCTCTGTAACCATGGACCCCTGGTTCCCTGAGATTCCATGAGCTAATAATGTCCTCCTGTGTTCCATTAGGTTCCATCAGGTCTGGATCTGTCACCATGGACACCTGGTTCAATGGGATTCTGTTGGGTAACAATGTTCTCCAGTGTTCCATCAGGCCTGGCTCTGTCACCATGGACACCTGGTTCCATGGGATTCCATGGGGTAATGATGTTCTTCAGTGTTCCATTAGGTTCCATCAGGCCTGGCTCTGTCACATGGACACATGGTTCCATGAAATTCCCTTGGATAACAATGTTCTCATGTGTTCCATTAGGTTCAATCAAGCCTGGCTCTTTCACCATGGACACCTGGTTCCTTCGGATTCCCTTGGGCAACAATAGTCTCAAGTTTTCCACGAGGCCTGGGTCTGTCACCTAGGACACCTGGTTCCATGGGATTCCTTGAGTTAACAATGTTCTCCAGTGTTCCATCAGGCCTGGCACTGTCTCAATTGACACATTGTTCCATGAAATTCCCTTGGATAACAATATTCTCCTGTGTTCCATTGGGTTCCATCAAGCTTGGTTCTGTCACCATGGACACCTGTTTCCATGGGATTCCATGGCATAACAATGTTCTCCACTTTTCCATCAGACCTGTCTTTGTCACCATGGACACCTGGTTCCATGAGATTCCATGGGGTAACAATGTTCTCCTGTGTTACATTAGGTTCCATTAGACTGGTTCTGTCACCATGGACACGTGGTTCCATGGGATTCCCTTGCCTAACAATGTTCTCCAGAGTTCCATCAGGTCTGGCTCTGTCACTTTGGACACCTGGTTCCATGAGTATATATGGATTAACAATATTCTCCAGTGTTCCATCAGGCCTGGATCTTTTACCTTGGACACCTGGTTCCATGAGATTCCATGGGGTAACAATGTTCTCCAGTGTTCCATGAGGACTGGATCTGTCATCATGGACACCTGCTTCCATGAGATTCCATGGGTTAACAATGTTCTCCAGTGTTCCATGAGGCCCGCATTGGTCACAATGGACACCTGGTTCCATGAGATTTTATTGGGTAAAAATGTTCTCCAGTGTTCCATGAGGACTGGGTCTGTCACCATGGACACCTGGTTGCATGAGATTCCATGGGGTAACAGTGTTCTCCAGTGTTCCATGAGGCCTGGCTCTGTGACCATGGACACCTGGTTCCATGAGATTCCATGGGGTAACAATGTTCTCCTGTGTTCCATTAGGTTCCATTAGACTGGTTCTGTCACCATGGATACCTGGTTCCATGGGATTCCATGGGTTAATAATGTTCTTCAGTGTTCTATTAGGTTCCATCAAGGCTGGCTCTGTCACCAGCGAGACCTGGTTCCATGAGTATCCATGGGTTAACAATGTTCTCCAGTGTTCAATCAGGCCTGGCTCTGTCACCATGGACACCTGGTTCCCTGAGATTCCATAGGGTAACAATTTTCTCCACTGTTCCATCAGGCCCAGTTCTGTCACCATGGACACCTGGTTCCATGAGATTCCATTGGGTGACAATGTTCTCCAGTATTCCATCAGGCCGGGCTCTGTCATCATGGACACCTGGTTCCATGAGATTCCATGGGGTAACAATGTTCTCCTGTGTTCCATTAGGTTCCATTAGACTGGTTCTGTCACCATGGATACCTGGTTCCATGGGATTCACTTGGGTAACAATGTTCTCCAGCGTTCCATTAGTCCTGGCTCTGTGACTATGGAGACCGGGTTGCATGAGATTCCATGGGGTAAAAATGTTCTCCAGTGTTCAATCAGGCCTGGCTCTGTAACCATGAACACCTGGTTCCATGGGATTCCATGGTTTACTAATGTTTTTCAGTGTTCTATTAGGTTCCATCAGGCCTGGCTCTGTCACCATGGACACCTGGTTCCATGAAATGTCTTTGGATAACAATGTTCTCCTGTGTTCCATTAGGTTCTATCAGGCCTGGCTCTGTCACCATGGACACCTGGTTCCATGAAATTTCCTTGGATAACAATGTTCTCATGTGTTCAATTAGATTCCACCAAGCCTGGCTCTCTATCCATGGACTCCTGGTTCCATGAGATTCCCTTGGGTAACAATGTTCTCCAGTGTTCCATCAGGCCTTCCTCTGTAACCATGGACACCTGGTTCCATGAGATTGCATGAGGTTACAGTGTTCTCCAGTGTTCCATCAGGCCTGGCTCTGTCACCATGGACAGCTGGTTCCATGAGATTCCATGGGCTAAAAGTGTTTTCTTGTGTTCCATTAGGTTCCATCAAGCTGGGCTCTGTCACCATGGACACCTGGTTCCATGGGATTCCTTTGGGTAACAATAGTCTCCAGTGTTCCATGAGGCCTGAATCTGTCACCATGGACACTTGTTTCCATGGGATCCCATGGCGTAAAAATGTTCTCCAGTGTTCATCAGACCTGTCTTTGTCACCATGGACACCTGGTTCCATGAGATTCCATGGGGTAACCATGTTCTCCTGTGTTCCATTAGGTTCCATTAGACTTGTTCTGTCACAATGGACACCTGGTTCCATGGGATTCCCTTGCCTAACAATGTTCTCCAGAGTTCCATCAGGTCTGGCTCTGTCACCATGGACACCTGGTTCCATGAGTATATATGGATTAACAATATTCTCCAGTGTTCCATGGGGCCTGGATCTTTTACATTGGACACCTGGTTCCATGAGATTCCATGGGGTAACAATGTTCTCCAGTGTTCCATGAGGCCCGGATTGGTCACAATGGACACATGGTTTCATGAGATTCCATTGGGTAAAAACGTTCTCCAGTGTTCCAGGAGGACTGGCTCTGTCACCATGGACACCTGGTTCCATGAGATTTCATGGGGTAACAATGTTCTCCAGTGTACCATGAGGCCTGGCTCTGTGACCATGGACACCTGGTTCCATGAGATTCCATGGGGTAACAATGTTCTCCTGTGTTCCATTAGGTTCCATTAGACTGGTTCTGTCACCCTGGATACCTGGTTCCATGGGACTCCATGGGTTAATAATGTTCTTCAGTGTTCTATTAGGTTCCATCAAGGCTGGCTCTGTCACCAGCGAGACCTGGTTCCATGAGTATCCATGGGTTAACAATGTTCTCCAGTGTTCAATCAGGCCTGGCTCTGTCACCATGGACACCTGGTTCCCTGAGATTCCATAGGGTAACAATTTTCTCCACTGTTCCATCAGGCCCAGTTCTGTCACCATGGACACCTGGTTCCATGAGGTTCCATTGGGTGACAATGTTCTCCAGTATTCCATCAGGCCGGGCTCTGTCATCATGGACACCTGGTTCCATGAGATTCCATGGGGTAACAATGTTCTCCTGTGTTCCATTAGGTTCCATTAGACGGGTTCTGTCACCATGGATACCTGGTTCCATGGGATTCACTTGGGTAACAATGTTCTCCAGCGTTCCATTAGTCCTGGCTCTGTGACTATGGAGACCGGGTTGCATGAGATTCCATGGGGTAAAAATGTTCTCCAGTGTTCAATCAGGCCTGGCTCTGTAACCATGAACACCTGGTTCCATGGGATTCCATGGTTTACTAATGTTTTTCAGTGTTCTATTAGGTTCCATCAGGCCTGGCTCTGTCACCATGGACACCTGGTTCCATGAAATGTCTTTTGATAACAATGTTCTCCTGTGTTCCATTAGGTTCTATCAGGCCTGGCTCTGTCACCATGGACACCTGGTTCCATGAAATTTCCTTGGATAACAATGTTCTCATGTGTTCAATTAGATTCCACCAAGCCTGGCTCTCTATCCATGGACTCCTGGTTCCATGAGATTCCCTTGGGTAACAATGTTCTCCAGTGTTCCATCAGGCCTTCCTCTGTAACCATGGACACCTGGTTCCATGAGATTGCATGAGGTTACAGTGTTCTCCAGTGTTCCATCAGGCCTGGCTCTGTCACCATGGACAGCTGGTTCCATGAGATTCCATGGGCTAAAAGTGTTTTCTTGTGTTCCATTAGGTTCCATCAAGCTGGGCTCTGTCACCATGGACACCTGGTTCCATGGGATTCCTTTGGGTAACAATAGTCTCCAGTGTTCCATGAGGCCTGAATCTGTCACCATGGACACTTGTTTCCATGGGATCCCATGGCGTAAAAATGTTCTCCAGTGTTCATCAGACCTGTCTTTGTCACCATGGACACCTGGTTCCATGAGATTCCATGGGGTAACCATGTTCTCCTGTGTTCCATTAGGTTCCATTAGACTTGTTCTGTCACAATGGACACCTGGTTCCATGGGATTCCCTTGCCTAACAATGTTCTCCAGAGTTCCATCAGGTCTGGCTCTGTCACCATGGACACCTGGTTCCATGAGTATATATGGATTAACAATATTCTCCAGTGTTCCATGGGGCCTGGATCTTTTACATTGGACACCTGGTTCCATGAGATTCCATGGGGTAACAATGTTCTCCAGTGTTCCATGAGGCCCGGATTGGTCACAATGGACACATGGTTTCATGAGATTCCATTGGGTAAAAACGTTCTCCAGTGTTCCAGGAGGACTGGCTCTGTCACCATGGACACCTGGTTCCATGAGATTTCATGGGGTAACAATGTTCTCCAGTGTACCATGAGGCCTGGCTCTGTGACCATGGACACCTGGTTCCATGAGATTCCATGGGGTAACAATGTTCTCCTGTGTTCCATTAGGTTCCATTAGACTGGTTCTTTCACCATGGATACCTGGTTCCATGGGATTCCATGGGTTAATAATGTTCTTCAGTGTTCTATTAGGTTCCATCAAGGCTGGCTCTGTCACCAGCGAGACCTGGTTCCATGAGTATCCATGGGTTAACAATGTTCTCCAGTGTTCAATCAGGCCTGGCTCTGTCACCATGGACACCTGGTTCCCTGAGATTCCATAGGGTAACAATTTTCTCCACTGTTCCATCAGGCCCAGTTCTGTCACCATGGACACCTGGTTCCATGAGATTCCATTGGGTGACAATGTTCTCCAGTATTCCATCAGGCCGGGCTCTGTCATCATGGACACCTGGTTCCATGAGATTCCATGGGGTAACAATGTTCTCCTGTGTTCCATTAGGTTCCATTAGACTGGTTCTGTCACCATGGATACCTGGTTCCATGGGATTCACTTGGGTAACAATGTTCTCCAGCGTTCCATTAGTCCTGGCTCTGTGACTATGGAGACCGGGTTGCATGAGATTCCATGGGGTAAAAATGTTCTCCAGTGTTCAATCAGGCCTGGCTCTGTAACCATGAACACCTGGTTCCATGGGATTCCATGGTTTACTAATGTTTTTCAGTGTTCTATTAGGTTCCATCAGGCCTGGCTCTGTCACCATGGACACCTGGTTCCATGAAATGTCTTTTGATAACAATGTTCTCCTGTGTTCCATTAGGTTCTATCAGGCCTGGCTCTGTCACCATGGACACCTGGTTCCATGAAATTTCCTTGGATAACAATGTTCTCATGTGTTCAATTAGATTCCACCAAGCCTGGCTCTCTATCCATGGACTCCTGGTTCCATGAGATTCCCTTGGGTAACAATGTTCTCCAGTGTTCCATCAGGCCTTCCTCTGTAACCATGGACACCTGGTTCCATGAGATTGCATGAGGTTACAGTGTTCTCCAGTGTTCCATCAGGCCTGGCTCTGTCACCATGGACAGCTGGTTCCATGAGATTCCATGGGCTAAAAGTGTTCTCTTGTGTTCCATTAGGTTCCATCAAGCTGGGCTCTGTCACCATGGACACCTGGTTCCATGGGATTCCTTTGGGTAACAATAGTCTCCAGTGTTCCATGAGGCCTGAATCTGTCACCATGGACACTTGTTTCCATGGGATCCCATGGCGTAAAAATGTTCTCCAGTGTTCATCAGACCTGTCTTTGTCACCATGGACACCTGGTTCCATGAGATTCCATGGGGTAACCATGTTCTCCTGTGTTCCATTAGGTTCCATTAGACTTGTTCTGTCACAATGGACACCTGGTTCCATGGGATTCCCTTGCCTAACAATGTTCTCCAGAGTTCCATCAGGTCTGGCTCTGTCACCATGGACACCTGGTTCCATGAGTATATATGGATTAACAATATTCTCCAGTGTTCCATGGGGCCTGGATCTTTTACATTGGACACCTGGTTCCATGAGATTCCATGGGGTAACAATGTTCTCCAGTGTTCCATGAGGCCCGGATTGGTCACAATGGACACATGGTTTCATGAGATTCCATTGGGTAAAAACGTTCTCCAGTGTTCCAGGAGGACTGGCTCTGTCACCATGGACACCTGGTTCCATGAGATTTCATGGGGTAACAATGTTCTCCAGTGTACCATGAGGCCTGGCTCTGTGACCATGGACACCTGGTTCCATGAGATTCCATGGGGTAACAATGCTCTCCTGTGTTCCATTAGGTTCCATTAGACTGGTTCTTTCACCATGGATACCTGGTTCCATGGGTTTCCATGGAGTAACAATATTCTTCAGTGTTCCATTAGGTTCCATTAGCCTGGCTATGTCACCATGGACACCTGGTTCCATGAGATTCCATGGGTTAACAATGTTCTCCAGTGTTCCATTAGGTTCCATTAGACTGGTTCTGTCACCATGGATACCTGGTTCCATGGGATTCACTTGGGTAACAATGTTCTCCAGCGTTCCATTAGTCCTGGCTCTGTGACTATGGAGACCGGGTTGCATGAGATTCCATGGGGTAAAAATGTTCTCCAGTGTTCAATCAGGCCTGGCTCTGTCACCATGGACACCTGGTTCCCTGAGATTCCATAGGGTAACAATTTTCTCCACTGTTCCATCAGGCCCAGTTCTGTCACCATGGACACCTGGTTCCATGAGATTCCATTGGGTCACAATGTTCTCCAGTATTCCATCAGGCCGGGCTCTGTCATCATGGACACCTGGTTCCATGAGATTCCATGGGGTAACAATGTTCTCCTGTGTTCCATTAGGTTCCATTAGACTGGTTCTGTCACCATGGATACCTGGTTCCATGGGATTCACTTGGGTAACAATGTTCTCCAGCGTTCCATTAGTCCTGGCTCTGTGACTATGGAGACCGGGTTGCATGAGATTCCATGGGGTAAAAATGTTCTCCAGTGTTCAATCAGGCCTGGCTCTGTAACCATGAACACCTGGTTCCATGGGATTCCATGGTTTACTAATGTTTTTCAGTGTTCTATTAGGTTCCATCAGGCCTGGCTCTGTCACCATGGACACCTGGTTCCATGAAATGTCTTTGGATAACAATGTTCTCCTGTGTTCCATTAGGTTCTATCAGGCCTGGCTCTGTCACCATGGACACCTGGTTCCATGAAATTTCCTTGGATAACAATGTTCTCATGTGTTCAATTAGATTCCACCAAGCCTGGCTCTCTATCCATGGACTCCTGGTTCCATGAGATTCCCTTGGGTAACAATGTTCTCCAGTGTTCCATCAGGCCTTCCTCTGTAACCATGGACACCTGGTTCCATGAGATTGCATGAGGTTACAGTGTTCTCCAGTGTTCCATCAGGCCTGGCTCTGTCACCATGGACAGCTGGTTCCATGAGATTCCATGGGCTAAAAGTGTTCTCTTGTGTTCCATTAGGTTCCATCAAGCTGGGCTCTGTCACCATGGACACCTGGTTCCATGGGATTCCTTTGGGTAACAATAGTCTCCAGTGTTCCATGAGGCCTGAATCTGTCACCATGGACACTTGTTTCCATGGGATCCCATGGCGTAAAAATGTTCTCCAGTGTTCATCAGACCTGTCTTTGTCACCATGGACACCTGGTTCCATGAGATTCCATGGGGTAACCATGTTCTCCTGTGTTCCATTAGGTTCCATTAGACTTGTTCTGTCACAATGGACACCTGGTTCCATGGGATTCCCTTGCCTAACAATGTTCTCCAGAGTTCCATCAGGTCTGGCTCTGTCACCATGGACACCTGGTTCCATGAGTATATATGGATTAACAATATTCTCCAGTGTTCCATGGGGCCTGGATCTTTTACATTGGACACCTGGTTCCATGAGATTCCATGGGGTAACAATGTTCTCCAGTGTTCCATGAGGCCCGGATTGGTCACAATGGACACATGGTTTCATGAGATTCCATTGGGTAAAAACGTTCTCCAGTGTTCCAGGAGGACTGGATCTGTCACCATGGACACCTGGTTCCATGAGATTTCATGGGGTAACAATGTTCTCCAGTGTACCATGAGGCCTGGCTCTGTGACCATGGACACCTGGTTCCATGAGATTCCATGGGGTAACAATGTTCTCCTGTGTTCCATTAGGTTCCATTAGACTGGTTCTTTCACCCTGGATACCTGGTTCCATGGGATTCCATGGGTTAATAATGTTCTTCAGTGTTCTATTAGGTTCCATCAACGCTGGCTCTGTCACCAGCGAGACCTGGTTCCATGAGTATCCATGGGTTAACAATGTTCTCCAGTGTTCAATCAGGCCTGGCTCTGTCACCATGGACACCTGGTTCCCTGAGATTCCATAGGGTAACAATTTTCTCCACTGTTCCATCAGGCCCAGTTCTGTCACCATGGACACCTGGTTCCATGAGATTCCATTGGGTGACAATGTTCTCCAGTATTCCATCAGGCCGGGCTCTGTCATCATGGACACCTGGTTCCATGAGATTCCATGGGGTAACAATGTTCTCCTGTGTTCCATTAGGTTCCATTAGACTGGTTCTGTCACCATGGATACCTGGTTCCATGGGATTCACTTGGGTAACAATGTTCTCCAGCGTTCCATTAGTCCTGGCTCTGTGACTATGGAGACCGGGTTGCATGAGATTCCATGGGGTAAAAATGTTCTCCAGTGTTCAATCAGGCCTGGCTCTGTAACCATGAACACCTGGTTCCATGGGATTCCATGGTTTACTAATGTTTTTCAGTGTTCTATTAGGTTCCATCAGGCCTGGCTCTGTCACCATGGACACCTGGTTCCATGAAATGTCTTTTGATAACAATGTTCTCCTGTGTTCCATTAGGTTCTATCAGGCCTGGCTCTGTCACCATGGACACCTGGTTCCATGAAATTTCCTTGGATAACAATGTTCTCATGTGTTCAATTAGATTCCACCAAGCCTGGCTCTCTATCCATGGACTCCTGGTTCCATGAGATTCCCTTGGGTAACAATGTTCTCCAGTGTTCCATCAGGCCTTCCTCTGTAACCATGGACACCTGGTTCCATGAGATTGCATGAGGTTACAGTGTTCTCCCGTGTTCCATCAGGCCTGGCTCTGTCACCATGGACAGCTGGTTCCATGAGATTCCATGGGCTAAAAGTGTTCTCTTGTGTTCCATTAGGTTCCATCAAGCTGGGCTCTGTCACCATGGACACCTGGTTCCATGGGATTCCTTTGGGTAACAATAGTCTCCAGTGTTCCATGAGGCCTGAATCTGTCACCATGGACACTTGTTTCCATGGGATCCCATGGCGTAAAAATGTTCTCCAGTGTTCATCAGACCTGTCTTTGTCACCATGGACACATGGTTCCATGAGATTCCATGGGGTAACCATGTTCTCCTGTGTTCCATTAGGTTCCATTAGACTTGTTCTGTCACAATGGACACCTGGTTCCATGGGATTCCCTTGCCTAACAATGTTCTCCAGAGTTCCATCAGGTCTGGCTCTGTCACCATGGACACCTGGTTCCATGAGTATATATGGATTAACAATATTCTCCAGTGTTCCATGGGGCCTGGATCTTTTACATTGGACACCTGGTTCCATGAGATTCCATGGGGTAACAATGTTCTCCAGTGTTCCATGAGGCCCGGATTGGTCACAATGGACACATGGTTTCATGAGATTCCATTGGGTAAAAACGTTCTCCAGTGTTCCAGGAGGACTGGATCTGTCACCATGGACACCTGGTTCCATGAGATTTCATGGGGTAACAATGTTCTCCAGTGTACCATGAGGCCTGGCTCTGTGACCATGGACACCTGGTTCCATGAGATTCCATGGGGTAACAATGTTCTCCTGTGTTCCATTAGGTTCCATTAGACTGGTTCTTTCACCATGGATACCTGGTTCCATGGGATTCCATGGGTTAATAATGTTCTTCAGTGTTCTATTAGGTTCCATCAAGGCTGGCTCTGTCACCAGCGAGACCTGGTTCCATGAGTATCCATGGGTTAACAATGTTCTCCAGTGTTCAATCAGGCCTGGCTCTGTCACCATGGACACCTGGTTCCCTGAGATTCCATAGGGTAACAATTTTCTCCACTGTTCCATCAGGCCCAGTTCTGTCACCATGGACACCTGGTTCCATGAGATTCCATTGGGTCACAATGTTCTCCAGTATTCCATCAGGCCGGGCTCTGTCATCATGGACACCTGGTTCCATGAGATTCCATGGGGTAACAATGTTCTCCTGTGTTCCATTAGGTTCCATTAGACTGGTTCTGTCACCATGGATACCTGGTTCCATGGGATTCACTTGGGTAACAATGTTCTCCAGCGTTCCATTAGTCCTGGCTCTGTGACTATGGAGACCGGGTTGCATGAGATTCCATGGGGTAAAAATGTTCTCCAGTGTTCAATCAGGCCTGGCTCTGTAACCATGAACACCTGGTTCCATGGGATTCCATGGTTTACTAATGTTTTTCAGTGTTCTATTAGGTTCCATCAGGCCTGGCTCTGTCACATGGACACATGGTTCCATGAAATTCCCTTGGATAACAATGTTCTCATGTGTTCAATTAGATTCCACCAAGCCTGGCTCTCTATCCATGGACTCCTGGTTCCATGAGATTCCCTTGGGTAACAATGTTCTCCAGTGTTCCATCAGGCCTTCCTCTGTAATCATGGACACCTGGTTCCATGAGATTGCATGAGGTTACAGTGTTCTCCAGTGTTCCATCAGGCCTGGCTCTGTCACCATGGACAGCTGGTTCCATGAGATTCCATGGGCTAAAAGTGTTCTCTTGTGTTCCATTAGGTTCCATCAAGCTGGGCTCTGTCACCATGGACACCTGGTTCCATGGGATTCCTTTGGGTAACAATAGTCTCCAGTGTTCCATGAGGCCTGAATCTGTCACCATGGACACTTGTTTCCATGGGATCCCATGGCGTAAAAATGTTCTCCAGTGTTCATCAGACCTGTCTTTGTCACCATGGACACCTGGTTCCATGAGATTCCATGGGGTAACCATGTTCTCCTGTGTTCCATTAGGTTCCATTAGACTTGTTCTGTCACAATGGACACCTGGTTCCATGGGATTCCCTTGCCTAACAATGTTCTCCAGAGTTCCATCAGGTCTGGCTCTGTCACCATGGACACCTGGTTCCATGAGTATATATGGATTAACAATATTCTCCAGTGTTCCATGGGGCCTGGATCTTTTACATTGGACACCTGGTTCCATGAGATTCCATGGGGTAACAATGTTCTCCAGTGTTCCATGAGGCCCGGATTGGTCACAATGGACACATGGTTTCATGAGATTCCATTGGGTAAAAACGTTCTCCAGTGTTCCAGGAGGACTGGCTCTGTCACCATGGACACCTGGTTCCATGAGATTTCATGGGGTAACAATGTTCTCCAGTGTACCATGAGGCCTGGCTCTGTGACCATGGACACCTGGTTCCATGAGATTCCATGGGGTAACAATGTTCTCCTGTGTTCCATTAGGTTCCATTAGACTGGTTCTTTCACCATGGATACCTGGTTCCATGGGTTTCCATGGAGTAACAATATTCTTCAGTGTTCCATTAGGTTCCATTAGCCTGGCTATGTCACCATGGACACCTGGTTCCATGAGATTCCATGGAGTAACAATGTTCTCCTGTGTTCCATCAGGCCTGGCTTTGTCACCATGGACAACTGGTTCCATGAGATTCCATGGGGTAACAATGTTCTCCAGTATTCCAATAGGTTCCATTCGCCTGGCTCTGTCACAATAGAAACCTGGTTCTATGGGATTCCCTTGGGTAACAATGTTCCCTAGTGTTCCATGAGGCCTGGCTCTGTGACTATGGACACCTGGTTGCATGAGATTCCATTAGGTAACAATGTTCTCCTGTGTTCCATTAGCCTGGCTCGGTGAACAAGGACACCTTGTTCCATGGGATTCCCTTGGGTTACAATGTTCTCCAGTGTTCCATCATGCCTGGTTCTGTCACCATGGACACCTGGTTCCATGGGATTCCATGGGGGAAAAATGTTCTCCTGTTTTCCATCAGGTTCCATCAGGCCTGGCTCTGTCACCATGGACACCTGGTTCCATGGGATTCCCTTAGGTAACAATAGTCTCCAGTGTTCCATGAGGCCTGGCTCTGTCACCATGGACACCTGGTTGCATGAGATTCCATGGGGTAACAATGTTCTCCAGTTTTCTATCAGGTCTGGCTTTGTCACCATGGACATTTGGTTCCATGAGATTCCATTAGGTAACAATGTTCTTCAGTGTTCCATGAGGCCTGGCACTGTCACAATTGACACATTGTTCCATGAAAGTCCGTTGGATTACAATGTTCTCCTCTGTTCCATTAGGTTCCATCAGGCCTGGCTCTGTAACCATGGACCCCTGGTTCCCTGAGATTCCATGAGCTAATAATGTCCTCCTGTGTTCCATTAGGTTCCATCAGGTCTGGATCTGTCACCATGGACACCTGGTTCAATGGGATTCTGTTGGGTAACAATGTTCTCCAGTGTTCCATCAGGCCTGGCTCTGTCACCATGGACACCTGGTTCCATGGGATTCCATGGGGTAATGATGTTCTTCAGTGTTCCATTAGGTTCCATCAGGCCTGGCTCTGTCACATGGACACATGGTTCCATGAAATTCCCTTGGATAACAATGTTCTCATGTGTTCCATTAGGTTCAATCAAGCCTGGCTCTTTCACCATGGACACCTGGTTCCTTCGGATTCCCTTGGGCAACAATAGTCTCAAGTTTTCCACGAGGCCTGGGTCTGTCACCTAGGACACCTGGTTCCATGGGATTCCTTGAGTTAACAATGTTCTCCAGTGTTCCATCAGGCCTGGCACTGTCTCAATTGACACATTGTTCCATGAAAGTCCGTTGGATTACAATGTTCTCCTCTGTTCCATTAGGTTCCATCAGGCCTGGCTCTGTAACCATGGACCCCTGGTTCCCTGAGATTCCATGAGCTAATAATGTCCTCCTGTGTTCCATTAGGTTCCATCAGGTCTGGATCTGTCACCATGGACACCTGGTTCAATGGGATTCTGTTGGGTAACAATGTTCTCCAGTGTTCCATCAGGCCTGGCTCTGTCACCATGGACACCTGGTTCCATGGGATTCCATGGAGTAATGATGTTCTTCAGTGTTCCATTAGGTTCCATCAGGCCTGGCTCTGTCACATGGACACATGGTTCCATGAAATTCCCTTGGATAACAATGTTCTCATGTGTTCCATTAGGTTCAATCAAGCCTGGCTCTTTCACCATGGACACCTGGTTCCTTCGGATTCCCTTGGGCAACAATAGTCTCAAGTTTTCCACGAGGCCTGGGTCTGTCACCTAGGACACCTGGTTCCATGGGATTCCTTGAGTTAACAATGTTCTCCAGTGTTCCATCAGGCCTGGCACTGTCTCAATTGACACATTGTTCCATGAAAGTCCGTTGTATTACAATGTTCTCCTCTGTTCCATTAGGTTCCATCAGGCCTGGCTCTGTAACCATGGACCCCTGGTTCCCTGAGATTCCATGAGCTAATAATGTCCTCCTGTGTTCCATTAGGTTCCATCAGGTCTGGATCTGTCACCATGGACACCTGGTTCAATGGGATTCTGTTGGGCAACAATGTTCTCCAGTGTTCCATCAGGCCTGGCTCTGTCACCATGGACACCTGGTTCCATGGGATTCCATGGGGTAATGATGTTCTTCAGTGTTCCATTAGGTTCCATCAGGCCTGGCTCTGTCACATGGACACATGGTTCCATGAAATTCCCTTGGATAACAATGTTCTCATGTGTTCCATTAGGTTCAATCAAGCCTGGCTCTTTCACCATGGACACCTGGTTCCTTCGGATTCCCTTGGGCAACAATAGTCTCAAGTTTTCCACGAGGCCTGGGTCTGTCACCTAGGACACCTGGTTCCATGGGATTCCTTGAGTTAACAATGTTCTCCAGTGTTCCATCAGGCCTGGCACTGTCTCAATTGACACATTGTTCCATGAAATTCCCTTGGATAACAATATTCTCCTGTGTTCCATTGGGTTCCATCAAGCTTGGTTCTGTCACCATGGACACCTGTTTCCATGGGATTCCATGGCATAACAATGTTCTCCACTTTTCCATCAGACCTGTCTTTGTCACCATGGACACCTGGTTCCATGAGATTCCATGGGGTAACAATGTTCTCCTGTGTTACATTAGGTTCCATTAGACTGGTTCTGTCACCATGGACACGTGGTTCCATGGGATTCCCTTGCCTAACAATGTTCTCCAGAGTTCCATCAGGTCTGGCTCTGTCACTTTGGACACCTGGTTCCATGAGTATATATGGATTAACAATATTCTCCAGTGTTCCATCAGGCCTGGATCTTTTACCTTGGACACCTGGTTCCATGAGATTCCATGGGGTAACAATGTTCTCCAGTGTTCAATGAGGACTGGATCTGTCACCATGGACACATGCTTCCATGAGATTCCATGGGTTAACAATGTTCTCCAGTGTTCCATGAGGCCCGGATTGGTCACAATGGACACCTGGTTCCATGAGATTTTATTGGGTAAAAATGTTCTCCAGTGTTCCATGAGGACTGGGTCTGTCACCATGGACACCTGGTTGCATGAGATTCCATGGGGTAACAGTGTTCTCCAGTGTTCCATCTGGCCTGGCTCTGTGACCATGGACACCTGGTTCCATGAGATTCCATGGGGTAACAATGTTCTCCTGTGTTCCATTAGGTTCCATTAGACTGGTTCTGTCACCCTGGATACCTGGTTCCATGGGATTCCATGGGTTAATAATGTTCTTCAGTGTTCTATTAGGTTCCATCAAGGCTGGCTCTGTCACCAGCGAGACCTGGTTCCATGAGTATCCATGGGTTAACAATGTTCTCCAGTGTTCAATCAGGCCTGGCTCTGTCACCATGGACACCTGGTTCCCTGAGATTCCATAGGGTAACAATTTTCTCCACTGTTCCATCAGGCCCAGTTCTGTCACCATGGACACCTGGTTCCATGAGATTCCATTGGGTGACAATGTTCTCCAGTATTCCATCAGGCCGGGCTCTGTCATCATGGACACCTGGTTCCATGAGATTCCATGGGGTAACAATGTTCTCCTGTGTTCCATTAGGTTCCATTAGACTGGTTCTGTCACCATGGATACCTGGTTCCATGGGATTCACTTGGGTAACAATGTTCTCCAGCGTTCCAATAGGTTCCATTAGCCTGGCTCTGTCACTGTGGACACCTTGTTTCATGAGAGTCCCTTGAGTAAAAATGTTCTCCACTGTTCCATTACCCTCGCTCTGTCACCATGGAAACCTGGTTCCATGGGATTCCCTTGGTTAACAATGTTCCCTAGTGTTCCAACAGGCCTGGTCCTATGAATATGGACACCTGGTTGCATGAGATTCCATGGGGTAACAATGTTCTCCTGTCTTCCATTAGCCTGGCTCTGTGACCATGGACACATGGTTGCGTGAGATTCCCTTGGGTTACAATGTTCTCCAGTGTTCCGTCAGGCCTGGATCTGTCTCCATGGTCAACCTGGTTCCATGAGATTCCATGGGGTAATAATGTTTTTCAGTGTTCCATTAGGTTCCATCAGGCCTGGTTCTGTCACCATGGACACCTGGTTCCATGGGATTCCCTTGGGTAACAATGTTCTCCAGAGTTCCATCAGGTCTGGCTCTGTCACCATGGACACCTGGTTCCATGAGTATCCATGGGTTTACAATGTTCTCCACTGTTCCATCAGGCCTGGCTCTCTCACCATGGACACCTGGTTTAATGAGATTCGATGAGGTTACAATGTTCTCCAGTGTTCCATGAGGCCTGGCTCTGTCACCATGGACAGCTGAATCCATGAGATTCTATGGGTTAACAATGTTCTCCAGTGTTCCATTAGGTTCCATTAGCCTGGCTCTGTCACAATGGACACCTGGTTCCATGAGATTTAATGGGTTAAAAATGTTCTCCAGTGTTCCATTAGGTTCCATCAGGCCAGGCACTGTCACAATGGACACATGGTTCCATGAAATTCCCTTGGATAATAATGTTCTTCTGTGTTCCTTTCGGTCCCATCAGGCCTGGCTCTGTCACCAAGGACACCAGGTTCCATGAGATTCCATTGGGTAAAAATGTTCTCCAGTGTTCCATGAGACCCGGATTGGGAACCATGGACACCTTGTTCCATGAGATTCCATGGGGTAACAAGTTCTCCAGTATTCCATGAGGCCTGGCTCTGTTTCCATGGACACCTGGTTCCATGAGATTCTGTCATGGTCTGAGCCTGGCGAAATGCCAGTTCTTCCATGAGAAAACCTCTTTTCGTGGTATCTACTGTGAGATGTCATCTGAGACATAACAGAGCAGGCTCCAACTTACGATTGAAAGGAAAGAAAACTTCATTAACATGAAACTACAGGGAAAAAACACACAGAACACAGGATGAAAACCTTCCAAATTTCCTCCTCCTCCCCCAACCAAATTTCCTAATTCTGTTACCACCCTTTGGATAATCAATTCTCAATTCTTTGAGAAGAGAGGAGTCCCTTTTGCACCACAGACTTCACCCAGGAAACAGTCGAAACTTCTCGCGTTTCCGTGTCACGTGAGGCACCGCCCGGAGAACATTTTGCCATCGTGACCTCTTCCTTCCATGTCCAGTGCTCTCACCACTGCACATGGACCAGAGCTGCTTCTAGGGTTTTTCCCTTCAAGGATGCTTTGTCCAGTTCCAAAAAAGAGCACAGTCCCTCTCCCTTTGGGACACCTGTCCCCGCCATGTTTCACCCCCTGGGGCTGAGGGGTCTCTTGAACAGAGATCATCTTCCTCTTCTTCTTCTTCGGAGATGGAGGGCACCACCACCACCCTCCTCCACCCTTCGTCTCTGTTCACACACTCTCACATCACCGCACTCTCCTGGCTCTGAGCCACTGCTTCCCCCTAGATGCAGTCTCTGTGTCACAGGAATGCAAGGGTTCTGTCCATAGCTATCTAAGAAAAGTCCAGCCAAAAGCCACTCCATCATCTCCTCCCACCTAGAATTCTTCTCAACTTCTCTCAATCTCACCAACTCCAGGAGGAATCAGCATTTGCAAGGTTTCCATCGTCCCAAGAAGGGTTAAAAGTCCCAGGCTCTGCCGGTTTGGTTCATGAACTCCCATGGCTGGCTGCCCTGCTGGGCACCCCCCCCTTCTCCTTCACTCCAGCCGCGCTATCACAAGCACAGTCTGCTCTCGCTCTCTCTCCCCCCGGGGGGGGGAATGGGGGACGGCTGCCCGAAGCCCTCACAGTGCAATGCTCCTCGACCCTTTGGCCCAGGCCTGGCCTACCTCCCTCCGGCCACATGGCTCCCTTCCCCCCCCTGCCCAGATCAGAGCTTGACAGGGGAGAGGTCTCCTCTGGTCCAGGGCCTGAACTCAAAAGGAACTTCCAGTGGGAGTTCACAGCTTTTAACCCCCTGTGTTCTCAGAGGCGTATCCATGCCCTCAGTGGGCAAACCAGGTGCCAATATTAAAATCTGGACACCGATTGGTGTGACCACACCATCCCAAAAAAACCATTTCCTCTCAAACCACGACACACAGCCACCTCTGGAGCCCCCAGCCCAGCTCCTGAATGACCAAATGAGCCCAAGTCCCACCTGGGGAAGGGCCCAGGAAGGCCAAGGGGTATTGAAGGCTGAGCAAAAGGCAAGCACACATCTTGACCCTGCATCCTCTTGGAATTTCTATCTGAACACTGCTGGAACAAGGTGTTGTTGCTGTGTGCACTCCTCTGTATCTTTTTTGTCTTTCCCTCTTTCTGTGTCTTCTGTTTCTGTGCTCCTGCAAATTTTGATTAATAATAAATTGAACAGGCTTAGAGTTTGTGAAGTCGAATGGGCCAAGTCAATGATTTGAGAAGTGTTTTTCGTTGATTGAATGTCTGTCATAGTTTGGCATGAGAAGAATTCTAAAAAGTAATACAAAACTTTTTGTGTAACTGACAATCTGTTAAACCACTAAGACACTGAATGTGCCTCAGTGTAACACATATGTTAAAGACAAAAAAACCCAGGAACCTCCTCTTTCTTTCCCAGTCAACAAGGAAGCAGCAGGCCCTTGCTCCGGCCCCCATCTCAACCAAATCCAACCAAACCCAACCAAACCCAACCAAACCAAACCAAACCAAACCAAACCAAATCCAACCAAACCAAACCAATCCAAGCAGCCCTGCTGTGGGCAGAGACCCTTCTCCCCTCCCCAGGCTCCCCCCGCCATTGGCTCCATTCTAACCAAACCAAACCCCAACAACTCCCAAAGAGGGAAACAAAAGAGGCTACAAGAACCTAACCAGAGCAAAGCTGGCCACACCTATTAAAATCTTACCATTAAGTCCCCTCCCCCCAAACACAACTCAAACTAAAAAATCCCTACAACCTACAAGCCATACAAAATAACTCTACAACTATAATTAAACTCAAAAACCCCCCTAAAACCAACCATAAAACCAATCCTAACACATCCCAACCACAACTTCCACGACAAGTTACCAGCATGTCAGGTGTTAATCCTTTCAGTACTTCAATCCTCCATAGAATAAAAAAAAAAACCAAACTCTGATGGTTTTATGTTGTTTTTTTATATTAGCATGTAAAAAAAAACATAAAACCATCAAAGTCAGAAAAGAAGAAATTTAATCCCAATTAAAAAAGAAGAAAAAAACCTTAATTTTAAAAGTAAAATCATCTTATAAACTATCAAGAAAAAACTCTTTATAACACAAAAAACTATTTTAAAAAATTCAGCTTAATATAAAACAAAAATCTGCATACTAAAAAAAAAAAAAGTTAAAATAACTGTAATTTCATCAAAAGTTTAAACGGGGAAAAAAAAAAGCAATCCATTATCCCCAAGAGAAAATGTCTATTCCCAGAGATAAAAATAATTTTAAAAGTAAATAAAAAAGTCTTTTACCTTTAAATAACTCATCTTTAAAACAATACCCCATAAGTCAACATGGCCTATCAACAAGCTGTAAAAAAGTCTGTAGCAATAAAAACAACTTCACAATAACAAAGCTCCCCAGACAACTATTATCCATGACAAAATTAAGAACAAAAAAATCTGGTTTTTCCTCTTGCAAAAAAATCTCCATTAAAAAAATTGTAAAGAAAAAAAAAAGTGTTCCAAAGAGTTTAATTTAATACTTACTACCTTTCTCCTTTTAAATTGTTTTTAATAAAAATTTCTTTATGGCCTTTTAAAATATTTGGCCTCCTTTACCATTCTCATAATCCTATCTCACAACAAAATAAATACATAAATAATTAACTAACACTAAAACCCACCACACTCATCAATACATTAATTAGGAAATTTCAAAATTAGGAAAATCCTTAATTAGCAAACCAAAACCACTACAATGTCATATTAAACCTTTTGCCAAAGATTCTCTGATTTTCTAAAGTTGACAGTAATGACTGGTTTGTTCTTTTGAGCTCCTGAGAATCTCTTGGTGGTATTTTTCCAAGGAATCCAACTCAGAGTACACAAATAATGGTAATTCCTCTTAAATGTCTCCTTGAGAGAGTTGTTTGGGGGATGGGAGTCAGGGCTTGTCTGTCCTGCTTGGCCCAGCCCTGGCACTCAGAGCAGCCTTGTGCAAATCTGAGCTCCCTCCAGCCCAGGCTGCACCTACAGCTTTCAGCTCCTTGGCTCCAACTCCCACCTGCTCTCCTTGGAGAAGGAGCTGCCTGAGACACAGAGGGATGTTCATTTCTTGTCAGCCAACAAAGCCAAGGGAAGGCACAGATCCCTCAAAATGCAAAAAAAATTCCTCTACTGGATATTAAATCCACTTTCCACAGCAGACAGTTTCAGAGCAATGGAAAACAAATTCTGTGCCCAGAAATGGAAAGCACTTTCTGCGTCCCAAGGTCCCCCAAACCTTCCCTGTCCTAATTCTGCCCAGATTTGCTCATTGCACACACGAGTCACAGGCTGAAGTCAGGAGCTCCCTCCATGCCCAGAGGGAGGAAGAGAGAGAAAGGGGATGAAGAGCTCTCCTGTGCAGAGCCAAGGTCCAAGTGCCCCTGCTGTGGCGACCACAACTCATCAGGTTTGTGTCCTTTGGGCTCAGGGACTGGTGACCCTCAGAGGCACAGAAAGGTTTCTTGCCAACAAACACAAGTTGAACATTTGAACAGTTCAATAACCATCACAGCTCTTCCCTCAGCTCTCTGGGATGTCCCAGCAGCATCTGACATGTCCCCCACCCCCCAGGGATTTCCAGACAGAAACGGTTCTTGACAAAGACATAAGAAAACGCAATTCTGTGATAAATATAAACACAATTGAGATGATGAATAATTATATCTTTATTTCAACTTCAGAAATATTGGGCAACTTCTTACAGCTCAAAGCATGAAACCAGTCAGGTGAGAAGTACTTGAATGAACAGAGAGGACCTAAAAGAGAAAATCTGGGAGCAGCAGGAAGTACATAGATCCACCTGCTCTAAATGAAGAGATGTCCTTAGACAGGGCCATTTTAACAGGAGAGCAGTAAAAACGTGAAGGAAGAGGCAAATTAAATAGTAGACTGAATATTGCTGACACAAGTAGAGGGGAAAATCAATATTTCTTCTCCTTCTGCCATCAGTAAACTTCCAGGAAATCCCCGTACCTGATGGGAAAGCATTGTCCTTTCTTAAAAGTACTCAAGTTACCCAGATAAAAAAGATTTCCTTGTATATTATGAAACTAACAGGAATCAAAACCAGGTCATCTTTACAAGCAGACATCAGTTGTGTGCCCATGAACAGGCAGTGCCACTTGTGCCCTGAGGTGCCCAGCTGGGATTGGATCTCTCCAAAAGCACCTGAGAGAGAGCAGAGCACCTTGCAAGCTGCAGGTCCCTGACAGCCCCACAGGGCTCCTGTCCCACCAACATCTGCTCTGCTCCAGTCTGGAACAGGGCCCAGCATGGTGCTGGGATCATCAGAGAGCTGAGGTGTGTGCTGGAATTCAATGCCCTCCCCATCCCGCAGCAGCCCTGCATTTCCCTCCTGCAGCCTTGGTCTCCAGCACAGCCATGGAGGCTCTTTGGGCTCTGGACTGTTCCTGCAGCCCCCAAGGGCAGCTGAGCTCTGCCTTTGGCACAGTCAGCCCTGGCCAGCACAGGCCATGCTCAGCAATTCCCTGTCTGTGCCTGGCCTTGCTGTCAGCCCTGGCAGAGGCTGAGTGGCCCCTTTGTGGCCCTGTGCTGGCCCAGCCATGGTGGCCCAGCCCCTGTGCTGGCCCAGCCATGGTGGCACAGTCCCTACCATGAAGAGTCTTGATTAAGGTGTCCTCTTAAAAAGGAAAAAAGCCCAGAATTTTCTCTCCTCAATTTGGTAAAAAGACACCACATAGGACCTTTTGGACTTCACCTCAAAACTAAAGCCCCCCAATTAGACAGAAGCCAAAAGGTCCTACCTAAATATTGCACTAGAAAAACAAGAGAACAAAAGAAATGATCACCTCTGTGGGGTGTTTTTAACAGGAGCAAGAATCTTATGCCCCTAGATCGCTTTTTCACTGCAAGAGCTTTGTAATTTTGACTTTTTTTTAAACTTTTCTTTTTCCAACACGACCTCAGAAGCCATCCTGCTAATTTCATGCCATTTGAGGTATCTGGGCTATCTCAGGTATGACAGGTTCTCTGAGATTCTCGTAAGACCTAGCTCAAATAGAAACCAGATAAACAAAGGACTCTGGTTTGTGTGACAAGGTGGTGTTGGGTCCCAGAATGAACTTGATGCTCTCCAAGGTCTTTTCCAGCCTGGCTGATTCTCTGATGATTGTGACACTGCAGGACCCTGGGGAAGCAAGGGGCCATGGTGACACTGCGGGGCCTGGTGGCACTAAAAGGACCATGGTGACACTGTGTACGACATGGCAGCACGGAGCCAAGGGGCCATGGTGACACTGTGGGGCTAAATGGAAGCAAGGAGTCCACGGTGACAGTCTCGGTCCTGGTGGAACCACAGAGGCCACTGTGACCCTGCAAGGCCTTGTGGAATCAAGGGGCCATTGTGACACCATGGAGCCAAGGAGACCCTTGGGAGAGCCTGGGGACAATGGAATCAAGGGGCCATTGCTCCATTGCAAGGACTCTGGGAACTGAGGGAACAATTGTGAAACTGTGGTGCCCCATGGAACCAAGGATCCCTGGAGACACTGCAGGATCTTGTGTCAAAAGGGCTCCAGTGTGACACTGCAGCACCAAGGAATTCCTTATGGCACTGTGAGGCCTCATGGAACCAAGAGGCCACTGTGACCCTGCAGGGCCTTGTGGAACCATGCAGAGCATTGTGACAGATCACTGTCAGGTGGCCGCAGGGTTTGTGACCCCGACTTATTGTTAAAAGTCTCTGTTTCAGCCCGCGGGTTCAAAGGATGAGTCAAAGCTCTTCAGTTTTCAGTCTTAATATTGTTTATTGTATCTTATCTATAAAATTTTCTTCCTGTCCAGCTGAGGCCTGCTCAGCAGGACAGTCAGAGGCACTCGGCCTGCCCCCAGGGCAGTGTTATCTTTATATACTAAAATCTACGTGTAACATGTTTACAATTATTTTCCAATACCTATAACCTATGTTAGACAGTAAGCTTCTACACTACACCAATCTAAAAGTGCCAACATCACCAGTGAAGATGGAGGTAGAGAAGAAGAAGAAGAAGAAGGGCTAGACACGCCCAAATCCATCTATCTTGGAAGCATGTTTGACACCGTGGTGGCCCTTGGAACCAAGAGACTACTGTGGCACTGTGGAACCAAGGAGAGCATTGCTGCATTGCCAGACCTCATGGAACCAACGATCCATTGTGACACTGCAAGGCTCTGGGGGACCAAGGTGCCATTGTGACACTGTGGGGCCCATGGATCCAAGGGACTTTGTGTCACCGAGGGGTCCCATGGAATCAAAGGGACATTGTGACTCTGGAAAGTCTCATGGAATACTGGAGACCATTGGGACACTCTGGGGCCTCATGGAACTGTTGTGAAACCAAGTTGGCTAGGAGTGTTGATCTGCTGGAGGGTAGGAGGGCTCTGCACAGGGCCTTGGACAGGCTGGATCCAGGGGATGAATCCAACAAGGTGAGGTTTAACAAGTCCAGGTGCCGGGTCTTGCACTTTGGCCACAACAACCCCTGCAGCACTACAGGCTGGGGATAGAGTGGCTGGAGAGCAGCCAGGCAGAAAGGGACCTGCAGGGACTGATGGACAGCAGGCTGGACATGAGGCAGCAGTGTGCCCAGGTGGCCAAGAAGGCCAATGGCTCCTGGCTTGGATCAGGAATGGTGTGGCCAGCAGGAGCAGGGCAGTGATTCTTCCCCGGTGCTCAGCAATGGTTGGGCAGCACCTTTAGTTGCTGTGTCCAGTTCTGGGCCTCCAATTTAGGAAGGAGATGGAGGGGCTGGAGCGTGTCCAGAGAAGGGCAACAACGCTGGTGAGGGCTCTGGAACACAAGTCCTGTGAGGAGTGGCTAAGGAATTGGGGTTGTTTATCCTGGAGAAGAAGAGGCTCAGGGGAGATAAGGCAGTGTCAGGGCACAGGTTGGACTTGATGATCTCTAAGGCCTTTCCAACCTTGCTGATTCTGTGTTTCTCTGAAACCACCCTTGGAGCAGTTGCACAGTGAGCCCTTGGCCTCCTCTTCAGAAGCTCCAGCAGCCCCGGTCCCTCAGATTCTCTTGCCAGCCCCAAAGCCCATCCTGTCAGTCCTGCAGAGCCTCTGCAGCTCCTCCTCATTGCCCAGACCAGGGAGCCCCAGAGCCAGACACAGCAGCCCAGATGTGCCCCCCTGGCCTGTGATGCCTCTGGCAAGGGAGCAGCAGGAGGCACTGCAGGAGCCTAAAGACAATTCCTGCAGCACTTGGAGGATGGTCCTGCTGTCCAAGGGACATTCCCCTGGTGCCAAGTCAGGAACTGGAATGGGGAGTGGGGCCAGAGAGGGAAGGGCAAACAGGGATGGGCTGTTTGCAGGGCAGGGAACAGAGGTGGGCAACAGGAAGAAATGTGCAGCAGGAAGAATAAAGAAAGGAAAGGTGAAGCAGAGGAAATGCTCAGGACAATTTGGGAGCGGCTGCAAGGGAGCCCTGGCTCTGAACAACACCATCTGCAGTGGGACAGGAAACTCCCAGCTGATGGGAAGAAACTTTCTGGCTGACTGCAGAGGCCAGGACAAAGCTGAGTGGTTTCCCTGCTGTCCCCAGCCCTTGCTGGCCCCAGGGGCTGATGGCATTTGTGCTCCCTCAGGTTCATGTCCCCACACCAACAGCATGGGGGTGCTCCCCCTGCTCTGTGCAATGCAAACAGGGGCTCCTGAGCCAGTGCTGCCGTGTCTGTGCCTGCAAGGATGTGGCACCTGTGTGAGCTGGGGGAGAGGCCAGGGCTGCAGAGGGGGGATGTTGTTGGCAGCTCCATGAGGACGCTCCGGGACACTGCCCTGGGCTGTCCAGCGCACTGGGGATGGATCAGCCCCTGCTCTGCTGCTCCTTCCCATCTCCCCCAGGGCCCTTGCAGAGCCCCAGCCATGCTGTTTGCCCCCAGCCTGCCCACGGCCACCCTGGGGCTGCTCACGGGGGTTTTCTGTGCTCAGCATTGGCCTGGGTGTATTCTGAAGAGAGCCTGGGCAAGGAGCCTGGAGCCCCCAGGGCCTGGCCTGAGGCGTCAGCGCTGCCCCAGCAGTGCCCATGGCCTGTCCCTGCTGCAGCCCTGGCACTGCCACCCCCAGGACTGTGTCCAGCCCCGAGAGCACTCAGGCCCTACAGCAACACCAGGGCCACCAGGGCAGCGGGGCAAGGCCACGGGAGCAGCACTGGCAACACCAAGTGCTGCTGCTGCTGGGCACAGCTGCTGTGCCAGCACTGATCTGCCCCCAGCTCTGCACACAGACATTGCTGCTGCAGCTACAGAGAAAGCAACAAAAGGGCATCTCTGCAGAAAACTCTGCTTGGTGATCCTTTAGTTCCTTTAAAGCCACTGAGAGCACAGCCCCTCAATGACAGAGTGAAGAAAGAAGAATAAAGAATGGCACAGAAAATAACATTTTTTTGTGGACAACATGAAAAAAAAAAAGAAAAAGAACCCCCCAAATGAAGCCAATATGAAGCATAAAAGATGATTTTTACAAGTGATTTCTGACATTTACAACAAGTGATTTGTGATTATACAGAAGGTTAATGTTTTTTAAACCATCCAGTCATCAGTGTCCACACTGCAGCCTTGAGCTCCTGGTTCCTCAGGCTGTAGATGAGGGGGTTCAGGGCTGGAGGCACCACCGAGTACAGAACTGACAGGGCCAGATCCAGGGACTGGGAGGAGATGGAGGGGGGTTTCAAGTTGGCAAATGCTGCAGTGCTGAGGAACAGGGAGACCACAGCCAGGTGAGGGAGGCAGGTGGAAAAGGCTTTGTGCCGGCCCTGCTCAGAGGGGATCCTCAGCACAGCCCTGAAGATCTGCACATAGGAGAAAACAATGAAAACAAAACAGCCAATCGATAAAAAGGCACTAACAACAATGAGCCCCAGTTCCCTGAGGTAGGATTTTGAGCAGGAGAGCCTGAGGATCTGGGGGATTTCACAGAAGAACTGGCCCAGGACATTACCATGGCACAGGGGCAGGGAAAATGTATTGGCTGTGTGCATCAGTGAATAGAGAAAGGCACTGGCCCAGGCAGCTGCTGCCATGTGGGCACAAGCTCTGCTGCCCAGGAGGGTCCCGTAGTGCAGGGGTTTGCAGATGGACACGTAGCGGTCGTAGCACATGATGGTCAGGAGGGAAAGCTCTGCTGAGATGAAAAAGGCAAAAAAAAAGAGCTGAGCAGCACATCCTGTGTAGGAGATGGTCCTGGTGTCCCAGAGGGAATTGTGCATGGCTTTGGGGACAGTGGTGCAGATGGAGCCCAGGTCAGTGAGGGCCAAGTTGAGCAGGAAGAAGAACATGGGTGTGTGCAGGTGGTGGCCGCAGGCTATGGCGCTGATGATGAGGCCGTTGCCCAGGAGGGCAGCCAGGGAGATGGCCAGCAAGAGGCAGAAGTGCAGGAGCTGCAGCTGCCGCATGTCTGCCAATGCCAGCAGGAGGAAGTGGCTGATGGAGCTGCTGTTGGACATTTGTGCTGTCTTGGCATGGGGATCTGTAAAAAAATTGATCACGGAATAGCTGGGTTTGGAGAGGATGTTAAATATCCCGGTACAGCAGGGGGTTACTTTCCCCCCACTGCCTGACCTGGGCTCTGCTGCCTGGAGCTGTCCCTGCCAGCAGCTGCTTCCCTGTGCCCAGGTCTGGGCCCTGCCACTGCTGCCAGAGCCCAGCCCAGCCCTGGGGGCTCAGCTCTGCCCTGCAGACCCCTCCCAACACTGGCACTGCCCAGGGGCAGCTCTGGCTCTGCAGGTTCTGATGGCAACCTCAGAGAAACCCTGAGAAGGCTGGAAACGTGACACTGATGCTGCCTGTGAGGGGTCCTCTGCTGATTTCTGTCACTGCCTTGTTTTTTCAGATCTGTGATTTATTTTTTTTTTTTAACCTGTACTGAGAGATAAATATCTATGGGCAATTTCCCATCCAGGCAACCCAGAGCAGTAGATAAATAAAGCAGGATTTTTCCCTTTTTATGCAGCCTCTCCCTTGCTTTGCTCCCTGTATAATCTACTTGGAAATGTTCTGCAGTAAAGGCCATGCTGGGAGCAGTCCTGACCAATGCAGCACCCTCCCCACACAAGGAGAACACTTCCAAGCCTTACCAGCTGTCTCCTCCCACCCAGATCTTGTCCCCCAGAGCTGGGAGCAGCTGCCAGGGCTGGCTGAGAGCTTTCCCTGGCAGGCAGCAGAGTCCCTGCCCCAGCACAGAGCCCTGGGCTGCAGGACCCTGCTCTGCAGGACAGCCCTGGGCACCCCTGGCTGCTCTGCACAAGAGAGAATCAGAATGTACTCACAGGGTCTGTAGGCATTGGGATGTTCCAGCTTTAGGAGATCACTCCAGGAGCTGCAGCTGCATTGTCCTGCAGCCAGAGGTTCCTGTGCCCAGGGCTGGCAGGGATTGTGCCCCAGGCACTTCTCAGCACCTTCCCAGCCCTGACTGATTGAAGCTCTCTGTGCCTCTGTGCTGTGCCTAGGGTGGCTGCAGGCAGTGCCCCAGCCCTGCTGGGCTGGCAGAAGAGCTGCTTATCAAGAGAAATGTGCTTTTGAAGCTCTTCTTGGTTACCAGGAGCTTCCTCTGTGCCAGGAGCCCAGCCCAGCTCAGCAGCAGCAAAGACACAGCACAAGGACTTTAATGACCCTCTGGGGCTTTGTGCTAAGGCCCTGAACATCAGTCCCTGAGAGGGAACAGAAGAAACCTCTCCAGAACTCCAAGTCAGAATCACACTCCAAAGTTTCTTTCACTTTTAATGGGTCCCACTGAGGGACACGACAGAGAAAGTGTCCCCAGGCCCCAGGCAGAGCAGAGAACTGGAGGCGCTGATGACAGGTGGGGACAAAGAGAAGCCAAGTCTTGTTGCCCTGGGCCACAGCAGGGTCTGTGCCACCAAGAGCTGGGAGGAGACACCTTGTCCTGAGGCACTGGGGCCTCCTGGCACAGCCCCAGCCAGGCTGGGCACTGTCAGCCCCTTGTCCTACCCTCAGCATCCCCCCCTAGCCCACATCCCAGTGGCCTCAGGGATCTGCTGGAAGGAGTCCCTGGGGAGCCTTGCTCAGGAATGGCCCTGGGAGCTCCTTCATGCTCCCAGGAACTGCAGGTTTTTCAAAGGACTTTGGGTTTGGCTTTTGCCTTGGAGTCTCTGAGAGGTTTGTGCAGTCATGGCCTCCAATTATCTGCTGTAATTAGTCCCTGGGGAGGCTTTGTCAGTAACAACACTCCATGGGGCTCATTAATGCTTCAAGGTACTTCAGTTCTTTTAAGGTACTTGGTGTTTCCCTTTTGATACAGACTCTGTGAGAGGTTTGTGCAATCATGGCCCCAATTATCTGCTTTAAGGAGTCCCTTGAGAGCTTTGTACTGACACTTAGTGGGGCTCATTAATACTTTGTGATACTCAAGGGTTTTTAAGGTACTTTGGAATTTCCTTCCCACACTGAGTCTCTGAGAAGTTTTTGTTCACTCCTGGCCACCAATTCTGTCCTCCAAGGAGTCCATGAGGAGCCTATGTTGGAGAGTGACCTCAGTGGGACCCATTAATGCCTCAAAACACTTTGGGTGTTTCTTCTGCGTTTGGCTTCTGGAAAGTTTTGTGCCATCTCCCCTCAGGCCCTGAAGTTCCATTAGGATCAAGCAAGTTCTAAAAAGCCATGGGTCTGCCTTGATTTCCCTCTGCTCTCATGCAGCTCATCAGGGAGGTTTTTGTAGTGGTTTTGGTTCACCAATTTGAGATTTCTTGGCCTATGCATCAATAAGTGTGGTGGGTTCAGAGTTGGCTAATTACCAGTGCACTCACTGGAATATCCTTACTCATTTCCTGCTGTGAGATAGGATTAGGAAAAAGGCAATGTAGGCTCAAAACTTTAAAAGGGTATAAAGACAATGTTATTAACAGCTAAAAGAAAGAGCAATAGGAATCAGAACAAAACTTTCAGAACACTTCTCCTCTCCCCACAACCTCTTCTTTCTTACTGACAGTGTAAGGAGACAAAACCTAAAATTTTCAGTCGGTTTACCACCTCTACAATATTCTTTTTTTCAGTTCACTTAAGGAGAGAAGTTCCTCCTGTTAATGTTGTGGAGACTTCTTCACAAGAAAACTGTTCTCCCATGGCTTTTAATTTCCATGAATAGCAGCCACCTGGAAAACTTTGTCAAGTCCCTCCCATTTTTCACAGCTTTTCCCTCAGCTGTGTTTAAGCGCCATGTCAACTTGTGGGGTATTAGTTTGAAGGTGAGCTGTTTAAGAGCAGAGGTTTTCTTCATCTATGTCTGAAATAATTTTCATCTTTGGAAACAGAGGTCTTGTCTCCCCGAGGGCACAGGGTCTCATCACTCTGCTCCTTTCTCGGTAAAAACTTCTCATGAAATCACAGATACTTCAACATTTCCTTACTTTAGCATGGAGGCCTTTGCTGAACAAGTCATCTCCCCATACTTTTCAATGCATTATAGGGAAAATGAGAGTCTGATGTATCAATTACATCCTTCTCCATAGCTTTACAACAGGATTTACAAGAGCCCCAAGATCAAGGCATCTCCTCATCCCTCCCATCTGGGACTCAACTTCCTCTTCATGGACCTCATTGTGTTCACGTTGCTCCTCTATGTTCCTGCACTTTGTCCTTTTCTCTCACTCGAGGGAGAATGGAAGCACTGACAGAGTTCATATCTCACCCGGGGCCTACAGATTGTTCCATGACCCCGGCCGGGCTCGGTCCTTGGAGACCTCCAGAAACGATGGAGGTTTCTGCAGTGGCTGTGCTGGGGCTGTGTCAGGATGGGCCGCGCTGGGGCAGGGCCAGGATCTCAGCAGCCAGGCCAGAACACAGCAGCAGCACGGCCGGGGGCCGATGGCTTCTCCTCCCCCTGCCCGGGGGTTGTGGGTGAACCCCAACGGTGGCAGAACCTTGGCCGAGCCGGCCCGGCCCGGGGCTGCTCCTGGGGCCCGGCGGATCCTGGCTCGGCCCGGGCTGGCGGCGGGGCAGGGCTCAGCAGTGCCCAGATGTTGGAACTGCAGCCATGGCCCGGCCCGGCCTCGGCCCCGCGGCCTCCCCTGCCCTGCCCGGCAGCCGATGGGGCCTGGCGGGGTCCCTGGGAAGGGGCCCGGCCCCACGGCAGGAGCCGCCTAGGCTGCCCTGGCTGAGATGGGGGCTGGGTCAGCCTTGTTACCTCTGTGCCTGCCAGAAGGGAAAGAGACCCTCCCAGGCTTTTTCATCTTTAACGTGTGTCTTCACAGGGCCGTGTACAGTTTCCTTAGTGGTTTAACAGATTGTCAATTCTCAAAGCTATCTGCTGATTGGTTTTTTTTCCATTGGAGGAAACTGCTTCTCTTAGAACATCACTTCTGTGATTCAAAATCACCAAACAGCACAGAGCACAGAGTTCCATTATCCATATATAGTGGTCACGTGCCCGATGTTATGAGTAAAAAAGGGTTACCCATTTTTTTTTAAAAAGTTTGCAGAATTACAAGTTTAACCAGTAGTGGCAGAAGAGAGTTCTTTGTTAGCTTCATGTTGCAATGACCTATTAAGAGTAGGTCGTTAACTCTCTATTGTTGAGAATTCCCCTTTTTGTATCAGTACCACCCTGCCTGGGCCAGGTGGATGGCCCCTCTTGGCCAGTGAAAGGAGGGGACAATGGCGCACATGTAAAATAACCTCAGAGTCAGCATGCCATGGGAAGGACCCCAAACACACTTACCGAAAAAAGCCCCAAAAGCGACAAGCCAATACAGAATTAGGAGATCAAAGTGATGTCTAGACATGATGACAAATGTCCAGAGCCTGCAGAGACACTGAGAACCTTTGTTGCCCCTAGCCCCAGACTAAAAGGACCTTGACTAGACCCAGTACCCTAGACAGAAAACCCAAAAAGCAGAATTAGGGGAATATCCCCACTGCTTTTGTGGGGACAGGACCCCCAGCTCCACACCCTAGTCGACGAAGCTGCATTTTCCTCCTCCTCTGAGCCACTCCTGGGAGCGACAAAGGCATGACCACAGACCCGTCTTACCTCCCAACCTGAGCTGATCACTTTTAATAAAGGCATTGAAAAGGAGAAAGATCTCCTGCCCTATTTATTTCAGTGCTGGTCTATCCCTGCTGGATGCTGTGGATGAACTCACGAACAAGCTGTAGGAGAAGGGCAAGAAGCCGGGGATGTTGCATGGACTGCTTCACACACGGTGCTCGGCTGAGCAGGGACAGCAGGCCCAGCCCAGGTGGGGATGGCTGCAGGTACCTGAGCTGTGCTGCGGAAGCGGCCACGGCTGGATTCCTGCTCCCCCGTGCGCTCCAGGGCTGCATCTGGCAAAGAGTGAGCACAGCCAGAGCTGAGGGGCTGCGGGAGAGGCTGGAGAACACAGCCCAGCCCTGCGCTTCCCAGGAAGGGAGAGCCCTGGGATGCCCCAGGGGGATGGAGCATGGCCACTGCGGGGTGTATGCCTGGCCCCTCTTCTGTACTGTCTGTGGGCATGTCCCCAGGGCATGGGATGGCATGGGGTGGGACCAAGTTGGCTGCAGGCTCCAGCTCTGCGGCCCAGCTCTGCCACTCACCCTCCTGTGGTGGCTGGAAGGGCACCACCTCTTCCGTCTCCTGTGCTGGGGCAGCTTCAGGGCCTTCTTCCTCCTCCCCCAGCCAGGCCAGCTTGGGCACTCTCGGGGGTCTCTGCTCCATGCCACTGACTGGAGATACTTGCAGGAGAGATGTCCTGGAAAAGCTCCGGGGCACCAAGTCCCACGCTCTGCCCTTGAGGGCAGCTGCAGAACAGAAGCCTCAGAAGGCCACAGGTCAGTGAGTCCTGTGCTCGGGCCTCGAGCTCAGCCTCAGGAACAAGGCTGCAGAAAAGCTCCGGGTCAGATGGGAACGAGTGCGCTGTGCGGGGGCTCCTCACGGCTCTGCTCTGTCCCGTTCTGAGCCGTTGGGTGTTCCGAGCACCTGGGCAAGCTTCTATTTCCCACACGTCACAAAGGGCCCTTGGACACCGGCTTCCATTCTGTGCCATGGTGACCGTGCTGCAGCGTGCTACCCAGGGCCCTTGCACACGCTGCCACCTGCCCTGGGGCTGCCCCCAGCCCACCCAAAGTGGCTCAAGTTGGAAGGAATCCCTGGCCCCAGGGGTCTAAGACAGCCCGACAGGATCTTTAGGAAGAGCTCAGACCATCAGCAAACGCTGCCCTGCTCTACAGGCTCGGTCCTATTCCCATAGCTTTCCCTGAGAGCATTTTAATTTCTAGATTAAAATCATTTGAAGGGAGGGGATTTACATTTTCTATTTCAGAGAAGGCTTCTGCCTTCCATAGCAGACACCTGTCTTTTCAAACCAAGACAATTGTTTCTCATCTCACAGATGCGCAGTTGCTGGGGAGCCCCCTTTTACACCGGGGACCTGGAGAACCATTCCCGGCAATTGGGAAAATCCTAGGTGCTCCATCCACCCATAGAGGAGGTCTCCAAATTTGCCCCAAAAGTGGGTCCAGCTTTTATAGGCCAAGTGACTTGATGATATTTTTAGCCCAGAAAGCCCTGCAGCTGATGGCACACTTCACAATCAGCAGGGACACAGCTAGGCCAAAGGCCAGACCTCTGCTGGGAGGCTTTCTCCTCAAACACCTTTCAAACAAACCCCCATTCAAGTCCGTTGGGAAAGTTTCCTAAAATGATACATTTCTGGCACATAACTACACAGGGTTATGTGAAAGATTCTAAAGCAGCTGCTTTGGAGTCAAAGAGCCAGCATTACGAGGCCTTGTCATCTGTTCGTAGCTAAATCACACTTTGGGAGATTTGAAGGAGTTAGGAAGGAGCTAGAGAGCGGACCTCTGGGTTTTTTAGATGATGCCATTTCTTTTCCTTATCTTGGGCATGGACAGCAAGAGTGAGTTTGGCTCCCATCTCCACTGCACGGCTCACTAGGACGCAAGACTTCTAGTTACAAGAGCTTTTAAGGATTTCTTGGCCAATAAGACACTGCCAACAAGAATATCTATGTTTTGGACCCAATTCTTCAATATTTCCTCCTATGGACTCATGCTACAGTGTAAGCTTCCTGAGCCAACCAACCATGTTATGACACACAAACCTACGGCACTGCATCCTAAGCTTCTTGTTTACCATTGTAGCTACTTTTAGTTTTTCTACATTTTGAACGCTACAACGCTAAACTTTCCTCCACATCAACTTTCCTCCACGTGTCTCTGCTATAAAATATAAATCCACATTCTCGCTTCCAGCACCCAAGTTTGGAAGCCCTTTCCAAGGTGTCAGATCAAATCCTGTGTTTAATTCTAAGCTCTGCTGACAAGACCAAAGGTCTGAGAATTCTCTGCATTTCAGTTTCCAACAACACAGATGCTGTTAGTTCCAGAGCACCCAGGATCTGTTTTGCAAGTCAGCTACAGCAGGAACAAGGCGGCTGCCAGGGGGCTGCTTATGGCCTCTGACACCCAATAGCTCAGGGCTTCTCAGTGCCCCAGCCCCTCAGGGTCTCCCCCAGCCCAGTCAAGCTGCCCAGCAGTAGTACCGCAGCCCCACAGCAGCTCCAGAGGAGAACAATCCGGAGGCACCTCGGAGCCCTCAGCAACGCAGGCAGCAGCACACGGGCAGGAGGACACAGATGGCGCTTCCTGCCTGGCACAGGGCTTGTGGCCATCTCCAGGCACCGCTCTCGCAGGGATCCCCGCAGCTCCAGCCCCTGCCCGGCCACTCTGTCGGCAGCACAAAGGCTTCAGCGGAACCACCAAAGGCCAAGGGGCTTCTGGCCATTTCCCCTTCCCCACTGCACGCCTGGGCAGGATGCTAAGTACAAGCACCATTTTCCCTGCTTTCCCTATGCCCTAGAGACCCTGGGCAGCAAAGAAAATCTCCTGAGAGTCTGTATATTGTAACACTTTCTATTTTTACATAGAATAAAAAATGCAACAGAACAAAAGAAAACTCATAAAGAAAAACCCATCTGGCGAATGTTAGCCCAGCAAAGAGAGCCTCCTGGATCAGCTCTCTACCGAGCTCCAGCAGTGCAGCCAGCCAAGCCGCAAGAGACGAGGCCGAGGCCGAGTCATCCATGCCCTGCGCAGCTGATCTTGCAGCCTCTGGAAGATGGAATATCGCCCGCTCGCTGTTGCTCGGAGGACATGCAGTGTTTCAAGTGCCAGCTCGGACACGGCACTGCTCATGTCCTCCGTCAGGCGTTCGAGGGCTGCAAGAGAGAGGAACAGAGCCACGGTCAGATGCCGGATCTGTGGGGAGCCAAGGAGAGCCCCGTGCCAGGGCCATGGCAGCCGACTCTTGCCATGGCCAGGAGGGAGCAGGGACCCAGGGGATCACCCCAAAGCTGCCGGCGACGAATGGCACACGTGGCCCTGAAATCTCTGTGTGCTCTGCCCACGGGAGCAGAGCACTCTGAAGCTGGGGCAGGGTTTGCAGCTCCCCCTGCTGTCAGCCCCTGTTCTTAGCCCGCTGCCCTCACTCACCACTGCAGATCAGCTGGAGCTCTTGCTGCTGCCCCCTCAGGTGCCGCCCGGCCATCCCTGTGAACACAGAGCCTGTCAGGGCCCCAGCGGCACAGCTCCCTGCCGGCGGCGCTGCTGGCGCTGTGGCCACACGGCCTGCTGGCCCGGCGGGGCTCAGTCCGGGCCCTGGCCGCACGCTGCCGCCCCAGGGCACGGCTGCCAGAGGGCGGCAGCAGCGCCGAGGCCAGCCGGGGCTCCACGGCGCCGGGCCCGGCCAGCACTGCCGGGGCAGCAAGCGGGGCTGGGGCCGAGCTGCGGCGGGCCGGGGAGGGAGCCCGGGCTCGTGGCTCACCCATGAACCTGATGGCCGCCTCTCGCAGGGGCTCCTGTGGGCTCTGCAGGTAGCGCAGGGCCCGGCGCAGGTGCTCGGCCGCTCTGCTCCTGTCCTCTGCCAGCTGGAGAGAGCGGCGGGAGGGAAGGAAGGGTTGGCGCGGGCTCAGCCCCTCGGCCGGGCGCTGCCTGCGCCCAGCCCCGGCCTCCCCTGCCCGCACAGCCCTGAGGCGCGGCCAGCAGCCGCCGGCGCCGGGCTCCCGAAGGGAGGGGCCCGAGGGCCGGCTGCTGCCCGGGGAGCGGCGGTGCCGGCCCGCCCCGCAGCTCCGCCGGGCCGGGGCTCCACGGGCACCCGGCTCTGGCCCACGGGAGCCTGGAGAAGAGCCCGCGCGGCCTCTGCGTGCAGCAGCGGGCAAGGGCACAGCTGCCCCCCCCGCACACTGAGCATCGCCCTCGGGGGCCTTCTCCAGGCTGAGGCTGGGCATTCTTGGCAGTCCTTACCAGGCTCTCGCCGAACCTCCATATCTGATCCACCTGTAGCACTTGATGGAGATCCCTCCTCTTCAGGAATCTGGCTGAAGAATGCAGCATTTCCCGGGAGGCCTGGGGAGCAGCAGAGATGTGGAGATGGCCCCACAGGCCAGGGCACAGGAGCGTCCTAGTGCCAACAGCCTGGAGGAGGCTGCAGCCCGCAAAGTGCCAGGGCAGGAGGCAGCCCAGGCCCCTCCCATGGGGACAGCAGCCGGCCACAAGTCCTCACCTCAGCTACAAGCTGATTCTCATCATGGCAGTGGAAGTAGAGTGGGAACAGGCTCTGGCGCACGTGGGACTTCAGGGCCTTTCTTCCCTCTGGCGTTAAGAAGTCCAGCATCTCTTGAAAGATACACATGGAGCTCAGCTGCACCTGGCTATCATCCTGTATGAAAGCAAGGGCAAAAGACCTCAGCATCAGCTTCTCCAGGCCCCCCAGGGCACCGGGCTGCATCTCCACAGGGCACCGAGTGTCCGGGCAGCAGCCAGTGGCCGTGGCCGTGGGCACAGAGCCTTACGCAGTCAAAGAGTGGCAGGAGCGCCTCAGCCAGCTGCAGGGCGATGGGGGTGGGTATTGGGGCACCATTATCCAGGAGCAAATATCGCAGTAGAAGAATGGTCATCCTGACCATGTCACTGTCATTTTCCTCCAGGAGCTGCACAAGACTTTCAGTCAGGCTCCCCATTTTTTCAGCCTGTGTTGAACACAAGTTTGTGAAACACCACCCTGCTGCCCCAGGGCCCAGAGGCCAAAGGCCTGTCCCCAAGCACTCGGGCAGCTGAAGCGGGAGGCAGGAGAGCTGGGAGCAGCTGCCCCAGCGCCCAAAGCCCAGGCAAGGCCAAGCGACTGCGTTGCCCAGCCCCACGCTGCCTGCATGGCTTCAGCCACTGTCCCCTCCTCACCATCAAGGGATTCTTGCCCAGCACTACGAGGCCTCTGAGTGCCAAGTAACGCCTCGCCCTGTGCTCGCTCTGCAGGTTCTCTGATATGATCTCCAGAACACTGTCACTGCATTCCTTCAAGTCCAGGCACTCGAGGACCTGAAAGGCACAGGGCAGTGACAGGGGACCCGGCCAGCAGGAGCCCTCAACCGCACAGGGCTGGGCCCAGGCAGCAGCACGGGGCACAGGCACCGTTCTGGCAGCTGTGGCTACGAGAGGGCAGAGAGCTGGGAGGCAGCTCAGCAAGGCAGTGCTGGCCTTGAGGCTCACCTCCACAAGGAATGCCAGGGCAGGGAAATCCCAGTATGGCATTTCTTTGCCGAGCAGGCTGAGCAGGTAGAATGCAATCCCGGAACAAAAGTGTATGGCTGAATGGCAAATTTCTCTGACAAGAGCAAAAAGGAAACAAGACCCTGAGCCAGTGGGCAAACCTCTTCCAGGAGTGACTCACAGATTTCTCATCTTTCCCCATCAGCCTTCCAGCAAGGGGACCTGGGCCATGTGGGAGTTGGTTGCTCATGGGCACCCTCCTCTCCCTGCCTTTTCCAGTGTGCTTGGCCATTCCTCAGTGACAGGGCCCTGTAGCCCACGACCACGGGGACTGATGGGGGCACCTGGGCACAGAGCACAAATGTCAGAGGCAGTGGGGAGAAGGGGTCTCACCTGGCCAGCAGAGCCACGGCAAAGTGGTGGGTGTCAACAGAGAGCAGCGTGTCCCAGCCACACTTGCGTTCCATTGCCACCACCACATCCTCACGCCGCAGAAGGCAGAGCAGGGACTTCAGGGTCCGCACTGCAAACCTGTGTGCAGAGCAAAGCCCAGGTCACACTGGCAGCACTGGCTCCTTGGAAGGCCACGTGCCAGGGCCAGGAGGACTGAGATGGAGCACCTGTTTGGGCTGGTGGCAAGGCCGTGCTCTTCCTGGCATTCCTTCCAGAATGTATCGACCTCCTCTGGCATATCCAGAGTGCTGAAGAACACTTGGAAGAGCAGATGCACAAATAGGCGAGGGAAATACACCTTCAATATACGTGGGATGCAGGGCACCTTGAGGATCTTCCACATCACCACGGTTGCCTGCAAAGGACAAAGGCCCCCCGAGACAGCGCTCAGTGCCGAGGTGTCCGTGTGGCAGGGCCTGAGCTGTGCAGGGAGAGGCCTGGAGAGACCATGCAGGGGGAGCAGGGGGCCTGGTGGGCCTGAAGCTGCCCCTGGGCCAGATATTAGGCCAGCGCCTGAGGTGGGGAGATGCAGTGGGGGAAGGAGGATGGAGAGCGCCTGGAGAGGTGGCCTTGGGGCCAGCAAAGGCCAGTTGCAGAAACTCACAGCCAGGGCAAAGACACCCGTTTGGTCCCCATCAGAGGTGCACATGCTGTGCTCTGGCCAGCTCCCCAGCACATCCAAGAGTGTCAGCTGCACCAGCTCCGCAGTCCTGGACGAGCCCATGATGGTCTTCCACATGGCCATGGCAGCTCTGCAGGGTTAGAGCTCTGTCTCATGTAGTCTCAGACACAGCACCGCGGGGAGCTGAGCTGGCTGCCAGTTCTGTCTCTGCCCACTGCCCCTTGCCAGCAGCACCCAGGCAGCCCAGCCCGTTGGAGACAGACCCCTGAGGGGCAGGGAGGGAGCATGGCAGCAGGCTCGGGGGGTGACATGCCAGGGCTGGGAAAGGGAGTAGCGAGAGGACCCTGGAACTCTCTGTTGGTCAGACGCCTGGGACAGGTTTTACAGGGTGATGGGCTGGGGAGCCCTGAGCCCTCTGGGCAGGTGGGCCCCATACCTGTCACAGGACGGGGCCAGACGCAGGAGCGTCACCACTGCGTCATCTGGCTGTGCTTCTGTGAGATCCAGCAGGGGCTTGTCCAGCCTGTGCACGTCAGAATCATTGGCCATGAGCCACTGGTGGATGTACCTCACCATGGCAGGCACCTGGAGAAGGCAAAGGGAGACTTGGAAAGCTGCCAGAGGGAGCGATGTTCCCAGCTTCCCCAGGGAAGTGCTTTCCTTCCCAGCACACGTCCATGTGGCCTCGAAGGCTCACAGCAACCAGCATGCATGGCTTGGGAGGCCAAGCAATTCTTGGCAGAATCAAACCCAGACCACAGGCTGCTTACTTGCGTTGGACTGTAAAAATCTTCCTCTACAAGCAAACACAGAAGGCCTGCACTGGTCTTAGTCTGGAAAATGGGCGAGTATGGTCTGAGCCCAGTGCCCATGGTGATGGTCTCTTCCTCCTGCATTCTCTTGATGAATTGGCAGATGAACTGTCGGAGAAGGGCAGGAAGGCAGGGATGTTTCATGGAATGCTGCACACACGCTGCTTGGCTGAGCAGGGACAGCAGGCCCAGCCCAGGTGGGGATGGCTGCAGGTACCTGTGCTGTGCTGCGGAAGCGGCCACGGCTGGATTCCTGCTCTCGTGTGCACTCCAAGGCTGCATCTGGCAATGAGCAAGCACAGCCAGAGCTGAGGGGCTGCAGGAGAGGCCAGAGAACAAAGCCCAGCCCGGCGCTCCCCGGGCAGGGAGAGCCCTAGGAAGTCCCAGGAGGATGGAGCACTGCCAGTGCAGGGTTTCTGCCTGGCCCCTCTTCCGTCCTGTCTGTGGGCATGTCCCCAGGGGATGGCATGGCATTGCATGGCATGGCATGGCATGGCATGGCATGGCATGGCATGGCATGGCATGGCATTGGGTCAAGCCAGCTGCAGGCACCAGTCCTGCGGGTCAGCTCTGCCACTCACCCTCCTGCGGTGGCTGGAAGGGCACCACCTCTTCAGTCTCCTGTGCTGGGGCAGCTCCAGGGCCTTCTTCCTCCTCTTCCTCCAGCCAGGCCAGCTTGGGCACTCTCGAGGGTCTCTGTTCCATGTCTCTGACTGGATTTGTTGGTATTTGCAGGAGAGATGCCTTGGAAAAGCTCCAAGTCACCAAGTCCTGCACTTGTGCCTGGAAGGCACCTTCAAGAAAGAAGCCTCAGGAAGGCTGCAGGACAGCAAGTCCTGCACTCGGTCCCAAGGGCTCCTGCCACAAGGACAGGAGACTCCTGTCAAGGATTGTGGTCTGGCCTCGAGGGCACTGGCGGCAGGGATGGGAGATGCCTTCGGGGCACCAAGTCCCACGCTCTGCCCTCGAGGGCACCTGCAGAAGAGAAGCCGCAGGGAGACCACGGGTCGGCAAGTCCTGTGGTCCGGCCTCGAGCTCAGCTGCAGGAACAATGCCTCGGAAAGGCTCCGGTTTGGACACGAACGAGCGCGCTGTGTGGGGGCTCCTCACGGCACCGCTCTGTCCCGTCCTGTCCCGTTGCCTGCTCCGAGCACTGTGGTGTGCTCTTGTCACTGCCAGCTCCTATGTCACCACGTGTCACAAAGGGCCTTTGGACACCCGTTCTATGCCACAGTGCCCATGCTGCACTGTGTCACAAAGGGCCCCTGCACACACTGCCGCCTGCCCTGGGGCTGCCCCCAGCCCACCCAAAGTGGCCCAGGTTGAAGGAATCTCTCACCCCAAATGTCTAAGACAGCCCGACAGGGTCTTTAGGAATGCTTCAAACCATCAGCAAATGCTGCCCTGCTCTGTGGGCTCAGGGCAGCAGAAGGAGCCTCCAGGGCTCTGCTGGGCAGGGCACGGGGCCTTCCACAGAAGCTGGCTCAGCATCCTTGGGACACATCCTGGCTAGTGGCCATCCTAAACCCACGGGTGTGACACGGACAGGGAACATGTGGGCCAGGGAAGGAATGCTCCTCTGAGCCCTGGGGCCTGGGGAGCGCTGACCTCAGCAGGTGTGGCAGAGTCCCCACCCAAGAAGACCTGCCACCCCCCGAGCCCTGACAGTGCTGGTGCCTGTCTCCTTCCCCAGATACCTGTGCCCCTGGGGGGCTTCTGTGCCAGAGGGAGCCAAAGCCCATGAGCACCGGGGGCTGTGCTCCTTCTTGCAGCGGCTGTTGGCAGGAGCACCTGGAGCAACTGCTGGCAACACTTGGTATCTGTCAGATGATGTTGCTCCTTCCTTGGATGACTTTTTCCAAAGCAGGGATTAGCAGCAGCACAAAAGCACCAATAGCTACTGCATTTCACAGGACAGAGGGACTCTAAAGAGACACAATCATGTTTCCCTGGACTTTTTCATGCTTTCTGGAATAAAAACCAGACGAGTTTAAGGTTTAGTGCAGCATTGTTTGTGTTGTCTGAGGCCAGCAGCTAATATCCAGTACATTGGCAAAGTAAAGAAGATAGGGATAACTCTCAGAGGAGAAAGAGAAGGTGTTCTGTGTCTGTGAGTATGCTGTGAGCCCCCTAAAGGAGCAGCCAATGCAAGTGCTGAAGGTAGACTTGCTGTTTTTGGGCTCATTCCTGAGCCCACTCTAGTGCTGTTACTGTGGGGTCCAGAGCTGCTGGGGCAGCAGTGACACTCTGCAGCCCTGCTGGAGGAGACATGGCCACCCTCCCCATGGTAGCAGCAGCTCTGCAGGCCCAGAGCTCTGGGTCAGGGGGGCCTCGGTCACAGCACCATGGCCTGGGCAGCCACCAGGGCCCGGGCTGGCCACCAGCCCTGCCTCTGCCCCTGCCCCTTTTTGGCAGCACCCAGTGGCCGTGCCCGGGCAGCGGCCCCCTGCCCTCCCTGTCCCCAGCCAGCACAGCCTGGGCACCTTAGGGCTGTCCCCACCCTCCTGCTGGGGTGGTGTCCCAGCTTCGAGGGCTTCTGCCGCAGGCGTGGGACACGCTTTGGGGATGCGCCAGAGCAGCCGGGTGCCAGGAACAAGGCGGCTGCCTGGGGGCTGCTTGTGGCCTCTGACACCCAATTGCTCAGGGCGTCCCACAGCCCCAGCTCCTCAGGGGCCTCCTGCCCGCTTGTAGCCTCCTGCCACCCACTCCCTCACACATCGCCCTTGTTCCTTCGCACTGCCTCATCCCGTCAGGGCCGCACAGCACCTCATCCCTTTGTGGCCCCATCTCCTCAGGGTCTCCCCCAGCCCAGTCAAGCTGCCCAGCAGTAGTGCCGCAGCCCCACAGCGGCTCCAGAGGAGAGCAATGCGGAGGCACCTCGGAGCCCTCAGCAACGCAGGCAGCAGCACACGGGCAGGAGGACACAGATGGCGCTTCCTGCCTGGCACAGGGCTTGTGGCCATCTCCAGGCACCGCTCTCGCAGGGATCCCCGCAGCTCCAGCCCCTGCCCGGCCACTCTGTCGGCAGCACAAAGGCTTCAGCGGAACCACCAAAGGCCAAGGGGCTTCTGGCCATTTCCCCTTCCCCACTGCACGCCTGGGCAGGATGCTAAGTACAAGCACCATTTTCCCTGCTTTCCCTATGCCCTAGAGACCCTGGGCAGCAAAGAAAATCTCCTGAGAGTCTGTATATTGTAACACTTTCTATTTTTACATAGAATAAAAAATGCAACAGAACAAAAGAAAACTCATAAAGAAAAACCCATCTGGCGAATGTTAGCCCAGCAAAGAGAGCCTCCTGGATCAGCTCTCTACCGAGCTCCAGCAGTGCAGCCAGCCAAGCCGCAAGAGACGAGGCCGAGGCCGAGTCATCCATGCCCTGCGCAGCTGATCTTGCAGCCTCTGGAAGATGGAATATCGCCCGCTCGCTGTTGCTCGGAGGACATGCAGTGTTTCAAGTGCCAGCTCGGACACGGCACTGCTCATGTCCTCCGTCAGGCGTTCGAGGGCTGCAAGAGAGAGGAACAGAGCCACGGTCAGATGCCGGATCTGTGGGGAGCCAAGGAGAGCCCCGTGCCAGGGCCATGGCAGCCGACTCTTGCCATGGCCAGGAGGGAGCAGGGACCCAGGGGATCACCCCAAAGCTGCCGGCGACGAATGGCACACGTGGCCCTGAAATCTCTGTGTGCTCTGCCCACGGGAGCAGAGCACTCTGAAGCTGGGGCAGGGTTTGCAGCTCCCCCTGCTGTCAGCCCCTGTTCTTAGCCCGCTGCCCTCACTCACCACTGCAGATCAGCTGGAGCTCTTGCTGCTGCCCCCTCAGGTGCCGCCCGGCCATCCCTGTGAACACAGAGCCTGTCAGGGCCCCAGCGGCACAGCTCCCTGCCGGCGGCGCTGCCGGCGCTGTGGCCACACGGCCTGCTGGCCCGGCGGGGCTCAGCCCGGGCCCTGGCCGCACGCTGCCGCCCCAGGGCACGGCTGCCAGAGGGCGGCAGCAGCGCCGAGGCCAGCCGGGGCTCCACGGCGCCGGGCCCGGCCAGCACTGCCGGGGCAGCAGGCGGGGCTGGGGCCGAGCTGCGGCGGGCCGGGGACGGAGCCCGGGCTCGTGGCTCACCCATGAACCTGATGGCCGCCTCTCGCAGGGGCTCCTGTGGGCTCTGCAGGTAGCGCAGGGCCCGGCGCAGGTGCTCGGCCGCTCTGCTCCTGTCCTCTGCCAGCTGGAGAGAGCGGCGGGAGGGAAGGAAGGGTTGGCGCGGGCTCAGCCCCTCGGCCGGGCGCTGCCTGCGCCCAGCCCCGGCCTCCCCTGCCCGCACAGCCCTGAGGCGCGGCCAGCAGCCGCCGGCGCCGGGCTCCCGAGGGGAGGGGCCAGAGGGCCGGCTGCTGCCCGGGGAGCGGCGGTGCCGGCCCGCCCCGCAGCTCCGCCGGGCCGGGGCTCCACGGGCACCCGGCTCTGGCCCACGGGAGCCTGGAGAAGAGCCCGCGCGGCCTCTGCGTGCAACAGCGGGCAAGGGCACAGCTGCCCCCCCCGCACACTGAGCATCGCCCTCGGGGGCCTTCTCCAGGCTGAGGCTGGGCATTCTTGGCAGTCCTTACCAGGCTCTCGCCGAACCTCCATATCTGATCCACCTGTAGCACTTGATGGAGATCCCTCCTCTTCAGGAATCTGGCTGAAGAATGCAGCATTTCCCGGGAGGCCTGGGGAGCAGCAGAGATGTGGAGATGGCCCCACAGGCCAGGGCACAGGAGCGTCCTAGTGCCAACAGCCTGGAGGAGGCTGCAGCCCGCAAAGTGCCAGGGCAGGAGGCAGCCCAGGCCCCTCCCATGGGGACAGCAGCCGGCCACAAGTCCTCACCTCAGCTACAAGCTGATTCTCATCATGGCAGTGGAAGTAGAGTGGGAGCAGGCTCTGGCGCACGTGGGACTTCAGGGCCTTTCTTCCCTCTGGCGTTAAGAAGTCCAGCATCTCTTGAAAGATACACATGGAGCTCAGCTGCACCTGGCTATCATCCTGTATGAAAGCAAGGGCAAAAGACCTCAGCATCAGCTTCTCCAGGCCCCCCAGGGCACCGGGCTGCATCTCCACAGGGCACCGAGTGTCCGGGCAGCAGCCAGTGGCCGTGGCCGTGGGCACAGAGCCTTACGCAGTCAAAGAGTGGCAGGAGCGCCTCAGCCAGCTGCAGGGCGATGGGGGTGGGTATTGGGGCACCATTATCCAGGAGCAAATATCGCAGTAGAAGAATGGTCATCCTGACCATGTCACTGTCATTTTCCTCCAGGAGCTGCACAAGACTTTCAGTCAGGCTCCCCATTTTTTCAGCCTGTGTGGAACACAAGTTTGTGAAACACCACCCTGCTGCCACAGGGCCCAGAGGCCAAAGGCCTGTCCCCAAGCACTCGGGCAGCTGAAGCGGGAGGCAGGAGAGCTGGGAGCAGCTGCCCCAGCGCCCAAAGCCCAGGCAAGGCCAAGCGACTGTGTTGCCCAGCCCCACGCTGCCTGCATGGCTTCAGCCACTGTCCCCTCCTCACCATCAAGGGATTCTTGCCCAGCACTACGAGGCCTCTGAGTGCCAAGTAACGCCTCGCCCTGTGCTCGCTCTGCAGGTTCTCTGATATGATCTCCAGAACACTGTCACTGCATTCCTTCAAGTCCAGGCACTCGAGGACCTGAAAGGCACAGGGCAGTGACAGGGGACCCGGCCAGCAGGAGCCCTCAACCGCACAGGGCTGGGCCCAGGCAGCAGCACAGGGCACAGGCACCGTTCTGGCAGCTGTGGCTACGAGAGGGCAGAGAGCTGGGAGGCAGCTCAGCAAGGCAGTGCTGGCCTTGAGGCTCACCTCCACAAGGAATGCCAGGGCAGGGAAATCCCAGTATGGCATTTCTTTGCCGAGCAGGCTGAGCAGGTAGAATGCAATCCCGGAACAAAAGTGTATGGCTGAATGGCAAATTTCTCTGACAAGAGCAAAAAGGAAACAAGACCCTGAGCCAGTGGGCAAACCTCTTCCAGGAGTGACTCACAGATTTCTCATCTTTCCCCATCAGCCTTCCAGCAAGGGGACCTGGGCCATGTGGGAGTTGGTTGCTCATGGGCACCCTCCTCTCCCTGCCTTTTCCAGTGTGCTTGGCCATTCCTCAGTGACAGGGCCCTGTAGCCCACGACCACGGGGACTGATGGGGGCACCTGGGCACAGAGCACAAATGTCAGAGGCAGTGGGGAGAAGGGGTCTCACCTGGCCAGCAGAGCCACGGCAAAGTGGTGGGTGTCAACAGAGAGCAGCGTGTCCCAGCCACACTTGCGTTCCATTGCCACCACCACATCCTCACGCCGCAGAAGGCAGAGCAGGGACTTCAGGGTCCGCACTGCAAACCTGTGTGCAGAGCAAAGCCCAGGTCACACTGGCAGCACTGGCTCCTTGGAAGGCCACGTGCCAGGGCCAGGAGGACTGAGATGGAGCACCTGTTTGGGCTGGTGGCAAGGCCGTGCTCTTCCTGGCATTCCTTCCAGAATGTATCGACCTCCTCTGGCATATCCAGAGTGCTGAAGAACACTTGGAAGAGCAGATGCACAAATAGGCGAGGGAAATACACCTTCAATATACGTGGGATGCAGGGCACCTTGAGGATCTTCCACATCACCACGGTTGCCTGCAAAGGACAAAGGCCCCCCGAGACAGCGCTCAGTGCCGAGGTGTCCGTGTGGCAGGGCCTGAGCTGTGCAGGGAGAGGCCTGGAGAGACCATGCAGGGGGAGCAGGGGGCCTGGTGGGCCTGAAGCTGCCCCTGGGCCAGATATTAGGCCAGCGCCTGAGGTGGGGAGATGCAGTGGGGGAAGGAGGATGGAGAGCGCCTGGAGAGGTGGCCTTGGGGCCAGCAAAGGCCAGTTGCAGAAACTCACAGCCAGGGCAAAGACACCCGTTTGGTCCCCATCAGAGGTGCACGTGCTGTGCTCTGGCCAGCTCCCCAGCACATCCAAGAGTGTCAGCTGCACCAGCTCCGCAGTCCTGGACGAGCCCATGATGGTCTTCCACATGGCCATGGCAGCTCTGCAGGGTTAGAGCTCTGTCTCATGTAGTCTCAGACACAGCACCGCGGGGAGCTGAGCTGGCTGCCAGTTCTGTCTCTGCCCACTGCCCCTTGCCAGCAGCACCCAGGCAGCCCAGCCCGTTGGAGACAGACCCCTGAGGGGCAGGGAGGGAGCATGGCAGCAGGCTCGGGGGGTGACATGCCAGGGCTGGGAAAGGGAGTAGCGAGAGGACCCTGGAACTCTCTGTTGGTCAGACGCCTGGGACAGGTTTTACAGGGTGATGGGCTGGGGAGCCCTGAGCCCTCTGGGCAGGTGGGCCCCATACCTGTCACAGGACGGGGCCAGACGCAGGAGCGTCACCACTGCGTCATCTGGCTGTGCTTCTGTGAGATCCAGCAGGGGCTTGTCCAGCCTGTGCACGTCAGAATCATTGGCCATGAGCCACTGGTGGATGTACCTCACCATGGCAGGCACCTGGAGAAGGCAAAGGGAGACTTGGAAAGCTGCCAGAGGGAGCGATGTTCCCAGCTTCCCCAGGGAAGTGCTTTCCTTCCCAGCACACGTCCATGTGGCCTCGAAGGCTCACAGCAACCAGCATGCATGGCTTGGGAGGCCAAGCAATTCTTGGCAGAATCAAACCCAGACCACAGGCTGCTTACTTGCGTTGGACTGTAAAAATCTTCCTCTACAAGCAAACACAGAAGGCCTGCACTGGTCTTAGTCTGGAAAATGGGCGAGTATGGTCTGAGCCCAGTGCCCATGGTGATGGTCTCTTCCTCCTGCATTCTCTTGATGAATTGGCAGATGAACTGTCGGAGAAGGGCAGGAAGGCAGGGATGTTTCATGGAATGCTGCACACACGCTGCTTGGCTGAGCAGGGACAGCAGGCCCAGCCCAGGTGGGGATGGCTGCAGGTACCTGTGCTGTGCTGCGGAAGCGGCCACGGCTGGATTCCTGCTCTCGTGTGCACTCCAGGGCTGCATCTGGCAATGAGCAAGCACAGCCAGAGCTGAGGGGCTGCAGGAGAGGCCAGAGAACAAAGCCCAGCCCGGCGCTCCCCGGGCAGGGAGAGCCCTAGGAAGTCCCAGGACGATGGAGCACGGCCAGTGCAGGGTTTCTGCCTGGCCCCTCTTCCGTCCTGTCTGTGGGCATGTCCCCAGGGGATGGCATGGCATGGCATGGCATGGCATGGCATGGCATGGCATTGGGACAAGCCAGCTGCAGGCACCAGTCCTGCGGGTCAGCTCTGCCACTCACCCTCCTGCGGTGGCTGGAAGGGCACCACCTCTTCAGTCTCCTGTGCTGGGGCAGCTCCAGGGCCTTCTTCCTCCTCTTCCTCCAGCCAGGCCAGCTTGGGCACTCTCGAGGGTCTCTGTTCCATGTCTCTGACTGGATTTGTTGGTATTTGCAGGAGAGATGCCTTGGAAAAGCTCCAAGTCACCAAGTCCTGCACTTGTGCCTGGAAGGCACCTTCAAGAAAGAAGCCTCAGGAAGGCTGCAGGACAGCAAGTCCTGCACTCGGTCCCAAGGGCTCCTGCCACAAGGACAGGAGACTCCTGTCAAGGATTGTGGTCTGGCCTCGAGGGCACTGGCGGCAGGGATGGGAGATGCCTCCGGGGCACCAAGTCCCACGCTCTGCCCTCGAGGGCACCTGCAGAAGAGAAGCCGCAGGGAGACCACGGGTCGGCAAGTCCTGTGGTCAGGCCTCAAGCTCAGCTGCAGGAACAATGCCTCGGAAAGGCTCCGGTTTGGACACGAACGAGCGCGCTGTGTGGGGGCTCCTCACGGCACCGCTCTGTCCCGTCCTGTACCGTTGCGTGCTCCGAGCACTGTGGTGTGCTCTTGTCACTACCAGCTCGTATGTCACCACGTGTCACAAAGGGCCTTTGGACACCTGTTCTATGCCACGGTGCCCATGCTGCACTGTGTCACAAAGAGCCCCTGCACACACTGCCGCCTGTCCTGGGGCTGCCCCCAGCCCACCCAAAGTGGCCCAGGTTGAAGGAATCTCTCACCCCAAATGTCTAAGACAGCCCGACAGGGTCTTTAGGAATGCTTCAAACCATCAGCAAATGCTGCCCTGCTCTGTGGGCTCAGGGCAGCAGAAGGAGCCTCCAGGGCTCTGCTGGGCAGGGCACGGGGCCTTCCACAGAAGCTGGCTCGTCTTCCTTGGGACACATCCTGGCTAGTGGCCATCCTAAACCCATGGGTGTGACACGGACAGGGAACATGTGGGCCAGGGAAGGAATGCTGCTCTGAGCCTTGGGGCCTGGGAAGCACTGACTTCAGCAGGTATGGCAGAGTCCCCACCCAAGCAGACCTGCCACCCCCGAGCCCTGGCAGGGCTTTGGCTCATCTTCTGCCCCAGATACCTGTGCCCCCGGGGGGCTTCTGTGCCAGAGGGAGCCAAAGCCCACAGGCACCGGGGACTGTGCTCCTTCCTGCAGGGGCTGTTGGCAGGAGCACCTGCAGCAACTGCTGGCAACACTTGGTCTGGGTCAGAAGCTCTCACTCCATGCTGAAATGATTTTCTCATTGAAGTTATTTCCTTCAGCACAAAAACACCTTCATGGCAAAGGCACAGAAGGATCTGGCATTTAAGAATCCTCACTTCAGGAAAGCTTTACTTCCCGTTGCTCAACTCAAGTAGTTCCAAAAATTTGCAAACTTCCCAACTTCATTGGGATGGTCTGAGAAGGTGATGAGTTGGAATTTTGCTTCCTGTCTCAAAGCAGCAACTCATTTGCCTTAACATCATCCACTGAGAGTCACTTAACATAACACTGCACAGAGGTAAAACAAGGCCCATTCTTTGGTTTGCAAATGGTTTTCTATGATATTATTCTAATTCTCTTAAAAAAAAAAAAGCTCTCAAGAAATTAAAGTCCACTCAGTGTTACAAAAGTAGCCCAAACAAATGAGTAGATGACAAAAGGGCTAATCCTCCACCTGGTACAGATATCTAAGTGGCCAGTAAAGTACAGCTCTCCCCTCTTGTTCCCTGCAGGAAAATCAGGACAATGAACAAGAATAGTCACAGATAGTCTTTCTGCCCTCTGTAACCAAATCTGTGCCAAACCACAGATGCTGCTTTAAATCTGACTTAAATTCCAGCCTAGACCTCTCACCTTGCAGACAGCTCCTTCCCTGACACCCCACCAACACCAACACCCCAAACTCCAACACAGAAGCCCTCAACACCTCAGCAGGACCCCCAGCTGTCCTTGTCCCTCTGCAGAGCTTTCCCACCCTCCAGCAGACCCCCTGGTTCCCTGCACATGCCATGGGATGGCACTCAGGAGGATTTGCTCCAAGGCCTTCCTCGGTGGCAAGCTCAGGCTGCCAGGCCTGTGGTTCCTGGATCACCCTTCCCACCTCACTGAGAGCTCCCTGGGAAGCACTTTCCTTGAGAAGCAAGCCCCTTTCCTCCAAAGGCATTTCCCCAAATGTGTTGCTTTCTTGGGGAACACCAATACACTCTTAAGAAATACTGGCAAGGCTGAATGACTTCAGGTCCTTTCAGGACAGGCACTCCAGCTCTAGCTCGTATTCCCCCAAGTGTGTTTCCAGGTGGAGGTTCAGAGGGGCAGTCCCAGGCCCTCTACAAACACAAGCTGCCCACTGCCACTTCACCTGCCTCAACTCCTGCCTGCAGTCACAGCAGCAAAACCAGGCAGTTTTCAGCCAGAGCCCAGAGCCCTGTTCCTGCAGGATGCTCTTGCCAGCACCTTCAAGGACTCTCGGCTGTGCACGCAGAGCTTTTCATGCTGGCTCCCAACAGGCTTTGGAAGGCAGAGCACAACCTGGCTGGCGCTGCCACCAGCACACCCCATACACAGGTGGAGGAAGAAGCAGCAGGGGCTGTTTTGCAGCCATGCCCAAGAGAAACTGGAAGTGTGCCCTCCCTCTGTCTCACTTGGTTGGCTTTCTGACTGGCTCTGAGCCTGGGGCTGCCATTCCTCAGTTGTGGGGACCAGAACCACACCTGGGATCCCAGCACTGCCTGACAGCGCTCCAGGCACTGGCACGGTCGCGCCTCCAAGTCTCAGGCACCGTGCTGCGGCTTCATTTGTCCTTAGGCACACCCAAAGTTCTCTGTTAAGCCCAGATGTTCTCTGGTTCTGCCCTCTTCCTGATCCTGTGCAGGGATGGAGCACTGCTGTGCTTTGAGGAAGCTGTTCTTGAAACCTTCCAGCATTCCAAGCTCCTTTGCCTTCCATGGATGCTTGCCATGGAATCCCTCACAGCTGGGTTCAGAGCATCCTCAGGTTTGCTCTTCCAAAGTCCAGGGGCTCCAGGGTGCTCAGCAAGATCTGTAACTCCACAGTGTTGTGGAACTGGACCTTCAGCACAGGGACCTTTCCAGCCTGATCTGCCCTCCTTCCTCTGTGTCTGAGCACAAAACACGGTGTGGAAAAGAATGGCAAATCCAAGGCTCTGGATTTGCATCGCTCCAGCTCCACAGAGATGCAGGTAAAGCAAAGAAGCCAAACTGTTTATTAATGGAAGGCAAAACAAAGGGATGAGCTGGGAGGGAAGAAAGGGGATGGACAGGTTCTGAGGGCTGGAGGGAGGGAGCTGTCAACAGCAAGAGAGAAGGCAGGAGCTGTGGGAGCTTCCCACAGGCTCAGTTGTGCCAGTCATCAGCTGTGCCTGGAGCTCCAGCTGATCTCCTCTGTTCTCCAGGTGGTGTCACCTTCCAAGGGATCTGGAGGTCTTAAAGAGACACTGGTTCTTCTGAGCCAGCAGATGAAAGTAGTTCTGCAGCTCTTCCCTTGAACATCACCTGAACAAATATGCTTATGCAGGAGGGGCTGTTGTCTTCACTCAGGCCTTGAAGGGCTGAAAGAGAGAGGAACAGAGCCACAGTCAGAACCTGGATGTGCAGGAATCCAAGGAGACCTTTCTGCCAGAGCCATCCCACCCAGTTCTTGCCATGGCCACAAGAGAGGAGGGGCCAAGGGGATCAGCTGCAAGGTGCTGGCCATGAATCCCCCTGCCCTCATCCCTGAAATCTCTGTGTGCTCTGCCCACCGCACCCCTTGTCCACACAAGGAGCGAAGCCCACCACAGCTGGGGCAGGGATTGCAGCTCCCTGCCCTGGCATTGCAGCTCACCCAGCCAGCCCCTGCTGACAGCCCACTGCCCTCAGTCACCCTCATAGAGGGCCTGGAGCTCTTCCTTCTGCCCCATCAGGAGCAGCCTGGCCATCCCTGAGAACACAGGCTAACCATAACTAAGGCTGCTGTGGCTATTATCCAGTTTGCTTTATGGCCTAATAAGGTGAGGAATTAATGGATTTTTAACTTCCTCTGGAAGGCAGGCACATGGATTCAGAGCTATCAGACAGTAAGTTTATGGTTTTGGGTTACTTTAAGAATGGTACTTACTGTGAGGAAATGACACTGGGGGAAATTTTCTCCCAGCTGTTCAGCCAGCTCTTTGGGTCTGCCCCACCAGTTTTCAAAGCATTCAGATCCACTCTAAATGCTAAAGATACCATACAGTGGTTGGTGTTGTTGATAGGCCTGTTCTATTTAGCATTCAGAGATAAAGGAAGATTACCCTGGATAACCACACTGACACCTACCCCAGAGCCTAGGGATGCTGCTTCCCCAGAGCCTGCCCCTGCCCCAGAGCCCATCTCAGAAATGAACCACCCAGGCTGGGTGGGGGTTTCTAGTGAAAGAGATGGGCCAGATGCTGAAGGAGTACATTTCCCCAGCTGGTGAAAAACCCTGCCATGCCACAAAGAGGGAGAGTCTGATGGTGCAGCAGTGGAACCCACAGATGTTATAACAGTCCAGATTCTAGCAGAACTGCAAAGGCAATCACAGCCAGCAGCAGTTGCCCCGGTGGAAACAAGGAGATCTAAGATGAAGCCAGAGCAGCCAGATGAGGATAAGAAAGGAGGGCCCTCACAACCCACAGGAGAGACAAGAGTTGAGATCATCACTGAGTCCGTGACGTATGAAAGTCTCCATAATCTGCACAAAGACATTGTACAATGAGGACGTGAGTTTTATACAACCTGTCTATTTTGGGTCTTGGACCTTATGGGTACAGGCGTGCAACTGGATGGTGGTGAGGCAAGGAATCTGGGACCCATGACCCAGGACTCAGGTATGAATCAGATTTTTGTAAGGGAGCCAGGGTCTCTTTCTCTCTGGGAGCGGCTTTTAGTGAGTGCCAGAGAGAGGTTTGTCCACAGGGAGAGAATGCAGGAGCACCACCATAGAATGTGCTGGAAGACCCTCTGAGAGGGGAGGAAGGGATCCAACAGCTGAGAGAAGTGGCAGTATTGGAGGTACTCTTTGGGAGGGATGGACAGCATGATAATGACCCCCACAAGGTCAGGTGCACAGGGCAAATGCTGTGGAGTCTGGCAAATCTGGGGCCATCTCAATACATCACCGTCATTGAAACAATTAATGCCAATACCAAGTGAGAGACAGTGGGCTCTGTTGCCAACAAGCTTAGAAATTATGAAAGTATCATCAGTGGCCCGATGCAGGCTCATGTCTCTGCCATGGTCCAAGAACTCAGAGAGGAGATGAAGGAGGAGGTGAGGAGGAACAGTTCCCACATTGCGCCAGTGGCTAATTGCCTACATAGAATCTCCCTTAATTTTTCATCCTCTACCAGTTTTTCAATTGCTGCAGCAATTTTTTCTACAAATTGCAGAAAAGTTTCTTTAAGACCTTGTTTTATGGTGACAATTTTTTTTTTTTGGATCTGCCATTTCCATTGTTTTATAGCGTTCATACCTAATTGTTGAGCCTGTGTTAAAACCAGGGGATCCCACCATGCCTGTAAATCTGGATTAGAAAAAGGCCCTTGACCAAGCAAAACATCAACTCCTAAAGCAGGACGAGGATCCTGCTGAGGTAGTTTCATTTTATCTAAAGCTGTTCGCTCGGCTAATTGCCTCCAATTTTCTTGAAACACCTTAGACTGCACTGGTTGAAACAAAACTGTAGCTAAATGCACAATATCATAAGGAGACAGCAAATCTGTATTAACAATATGAATTAATTGCATTACTTCAGCAGAATTAATACCAAATTTAGCTACTTTAGACTGAAGATCCTGCACAACCTTCCATGCAAAAACCTCATGACTAGCACTTCATCCTGAATTAGGAACTGCTTTAAACACAGGAAAAGCCATTTTACCATTAGCAACACCAGTAGCAACACTATTAGCATCCATATCAAGAGCATCCGAGCCCTTTGGTGTGCCTATTTTCTCCACTAAATCCCAGTCTTCTATCTCAACTGCTTTCCTTTTAACATATTCCCAGCACCAAAAAGAATCACAAACATTTACAGTGACATTATCAGAAGGCCGAGCTTTTGAAACACCAAGCTTATTTCTATTACCAGTTTTACCAAGGTTATTTCTACTACCTGTTCTACAAAGCTTATTTCTATTACCAGTTTTACAGCAAACAGAAGTATGCATTAATTCAGACCTTTTAATCCCTGTAATTTCCTCATGGTCACTATCAGAATCAGAAAACAAAGGAGGAGAAAGAGTTAATATTTCCATGTGTTCATGCAGTTCAGAGTCAGAGTCAAGCAAAGGAGCAGATGGCTCAATTTATTTCTTTTTTAAGGTCATCTTAGCCGGCCACTGTGCCGAGGACTCAGAGTTAGATTTAACATTAAGTTCAGCTAGTGGCTCTATGGGGGAGGGGTACGTGGATTTGAAGCCTTTTGCAGACAAACACGAAGAAGCCTTATCAACTTTTCCCGTAGCAACAGACCCGGCAACAGTCTCTGCAGAAAAAATCCCAGCAGAACACTCAGGCTGAGCTTCTCCCCTTTGCTGCTCCTCAGCAGCTACGAGTTCCTCCTCCAGGTCTTTCTTGTCCTGCTCTGCTTTCCATTCCTTTAAGGTGTTATAAAGCAACCTCCAGGTAGGAGATAAATCTGCAGCTGCTTTATCCCCATTCTGAATTACTTCCAGAGTTTTTCTCCAACTTCTTTCCAAGCTCTAACACTAAAAGCAGTAATTACATCAGTCCTAAAATTTTGAGACTTTGCCCATATTAAATACTATGCAGAGCATAGTCTGTTGTTTTAACTCCTTTTCTTTTTAAGGACGTTTTCCATGTAGATAAAACAATCTGTTCTTCACTTGTTAAATTATTTCCCATTGTTCCCAGCAGCTCACCTTTTTTCCAGGTGTCAGAATCAGGTCCGGACTGGCAGCTGCAGCCCGCTGCTCTCAGCTTCGCTGGGCTCTGTGCTCACTGCCCCTCGCCCGGCAGTTCCATCACGTCAGGGTAGCACCAAATGTCACCGTTAGGCCGGACGTGACATACACACGTGACCAAAGTCCAAGAAGAAAAAAAGTTTTTATTCTGCGTCTTCTCCAGTTTATACACCCTTAACAAAGCGTGATCTTAAGTCATTAACTACATCACAATAACCTATTATATTCATTGGTGCAAAGCAATCAGCGTCAATATAATTGGCAAAAGTTTAACAGAAATTTAATAAGGCACGTATACACATCCACTTAGGCACGTAGTCTAGCTTACAAAAATTCTCATGTATCTTTTCTAATCGGTTTCCATGCTGACGGCCTTGTCTTCTTCCTTGCTACGGATACACCGAAAATCATCTATTGTTATTTCTTCTATTAACTCAGCTTTGCTTGCAGGCCAGCTGTCAAGCCCCGCCAAAGCAGCCACTCTGCCCATGGACAGCACCAGCATCACCTTTGCTGGAGCCATCAGACTCAGTCTGAGCTGTCCTTTTTCCAAGCTGCAAACAGAACCTGCCCCAGCCAGTGCCCTGCAAACAGGGAGGGTTCTGTCAAGCCAAGGAGAGTGCCCAGAGATTTGGGGTCTGTGAGTGCTGGCACAGAGAGATCAGGCACAGGGAAACACCTGCAGGAGGAAAATCTCCAGGAAGAGAGAAGATCAGGCAATGAGAGAAAACCAAACTCAGAACTGCTGTGGCAGGGAGAGATCAGAGATGTCCACAGGATCCCCTCCAGTGCAGCCCCTCCGTCTGAAGAAGCCCCCTCCCTCCTGTGCCCCCAGCCAAGCCTCTGCCCTCAGGGCTGGGGCTCCAAGGTGTGCAGCCCCTCCTGTGCAGGCAGAGCTGCAGCAGAGCCGTGGGGCAGCTCTGCAGCCCCGGGCCCAGTTCCCTCTGCAGGGCACAGGGCTGGGAGCAGCTGCCCGGCCCTGGGGGCTCTGGCAGGGGGCACAGCTGGCTCAGGGTGACGCTGTCCCCAGTGCCCGGCTCTGGGCAATGCTGTCAGTGCAGCCAGGGAAGGAGCTGCATCTCCCTTCCTCCAATGCCATCATAAGGGCACTTGGAAGTCTCCCTGAGATTTCAGTCCAAGCTGGGAACTTCAGTCCAGGGTACAAACCTGTCCTAGGGCATCTCTGAGTTATAAGATTGACAGGGAAAGGCAGAGGCATTCTGACACTGAAAATGCTGCTGGGTTGGTGGAATGAGCAATGTGAGTCCTTGTCTACAAATGTGGAGCTGGGCTATGGTGGATCCATCTGCTCTCAGCAGTACCTGGTCACTTTTTAAGGGAAAGATTGGAAGGTGATGACCTGTCACCGACATGTTTTAGGAAAAATCCTTTCCTTAGGATTTTTCCCTCCTGAGAAGCTGAGAGGCCTCAGGAACAAACTGTAAACAATTCTTATCTGCTGCTGTGGAATGCAACAGGGGGAATCTGTGATTGGTCTCATCTGGTTGTTTGGAATTAACGGCCAACCACAGTTCACCTGTCCAGACCGTCTCGGTCGGAGACAAGCCTTTGTTATTCATTCCTTTCCTATTCTTAGCTTAGCCTTCTGATGAAATCTTTTCTTTCTGTTCTTTTAGTATAGTTTTAATATATTTTCTATCATAAAATAATAAACCTAGCTTGCTGATACATGGAGTCAACTTTCTCGTCTCTTCCCTCATCCTGGGACCCTTGTGTGAATACTACAAATGGTGACCCCGAGTGAAAAAAGGAGCACCACCACAGAAGGTGAACACCGAGGACAGAACTGACAGATGGTGCCTCGAGTGAAATCACCACAATTGGACCCTGAGTGAGGAAGAATTCTTCATTTGGCTGGCCACAGAGAGAACCTTTTGAAAAGTCTCCCAGACAAGATGTCCAGAAGTCTTTGCGGCACAGAGCAGCCTGCTGAAGCCCAGAGGACACTGTCACAAGGTACTGTCAACTCTTCCCTTCCTCAAAATGCTTCCCCTCTTACAAGGCAGATTCGGATGTGGACAAGGGTGCCTACGGAGGCAGAGGTTCCATTCTCTCCCTCAGAGGAGAAACTTATTGGCCTCTGGCAAAAATGGGGTCATGAGGACAGAATTCCTATGCTGAAGATACATTTCTATGAGTTTTTCAGGTGGGCAAAGCACCATGGCTTTTTCACTGATGTGCTGTATGCCCTTGATTCATACATATGGGAATGCATGGAATTCATTATCCGAGACCTTCTTTACCGGGGACTTGGATTTCCTCGGATTTATCCGTCATTCAGAACTCTCTTCCCAGTTTTGAAACGGAAAGCGTCTACATATCAGTGGATTGCGGATTGCCGAGGTATGTCTCCCTTCTCGCTGGCGCTGGCAAGAGGGGAACCAGTGCAAATCCACAGCCTGCAGGTTCCCAGCCCCCCCGAATCGTGGCGGGGGGGCGAAGTTTTGCCCGCGACAGAAGAAAAGTTTTTTTCTGCGCCTTTGGAGCATGCTCCGACGGAACCGCCTCCCCCGCCTCGCTGCTCTCAGGGGGGAGGTGAGTTGGCTCCACCGCCCGAGCCGGAGCCGCGGGCCCCACCCCAACCCGCCCCGCAGGAGGTGCCAGTCCCCGCGGCCCCTCCCGCGGCACCGCCTCAGCCCGGACCGGACCCGTCGCCCCCAGCGGAGTTTGTCGGCGTTCCCGTGGCAGAAGCACCGCCTCCCGCGGCTTCGCCCGAGTTGCTAGGCGACGCACTCGACAGCAATCGCCAAGAGCTCGCGACTGCGCTGCCGCTCCCGAAGCAAAGTGAGACAACAGTGCAGGCGGCACCGGTGGGCGCCGGCCCCGCGCCCCTGCCGCCCCCCGCGGCTGTCCCGCCGCCTCCCGTGTCGGCTCCGCCGGCTTTGCTGTCTGCGCCCGCGCTGCAGCTTCCGGTACCCGGAGAAGACGCGGCTGCTGTCCCCAGCCCGGCGGGGGTCGATGCCGCGCCGCCCGCGCCGGTCGAATCCGCGTTCGACCCTCCAGCAGAGCCCGTGAGGGCTCCGAACGCGGCGGCTCCGCCTTTGCCTGCCACGCCAGTGGAGGAGGCTGAGGTTGAGAACCACCAAGCGGAACCATCATTGGAGTCGCCCGTGGCCCCGCCGCTCCCCGCGGCGGCCACCGCGGCGCCTGCGATCAGCCTGGATTCCCCCCCGAGCTTTTCGGGCTGTCCCGAGGCTGCCCCTGCGGGGGGAGCTGGGACAGGGGAAGGGGATGCCGGTCTGCCCCTCCGTGGGGGGGTTGTGGCTCGACAGCTGATTGCGGGCTCAGCCCGTCTGCCTGCTTTCAAACTCAGCGTTTTTCGCGGGCCGGTTCGGGTTTGGTTCGGAGGTTCCCGCTGGGGGTTGGAATGCCTGACTCCCCCCGCGCACCCCAGCACCGTGGGGGAGGTGGCTCCTGAGCCTTCTGCTTCTGGTCCCCAGCCCGCAGGGAGTGGGGGTGGTACCGAGGGGCAGAAAGGAGGAACACCTTTTGCATTTGCGTTGCAGAGGCAGGAGAAACAGTGGAAAGTGAGCGTCGCTCAATTGCTCTGGGGACAAAGCACCCCCAGATCTAGGGTGATGATCCCTGGGAAAGCTTCTCTTCCCCAGCTGCTGGTCTGCACCGGTTCAGAGGGGATGAAGCGTTCGGTCACTCGTGCTGCCCAGGCATTGGCAGCAGAGTGCCGGGTTGTGAGACCACAGAGCCCGCTCCGCGGGCCGGGTCTGGGCCGTTTGGCTCGGTTCCCTGGGCCAAGGCCTCCGCCCGGCCAGCGGCTGTTTGGTTTGGGGGCTTTGCTTCCCCCGTCAGGACCTGGGCCACCGTTCTGTAGGCCAGGTCTGGGATCCCTGATCCTTCCACGAGGACCTGGACCACCGTTCTGTAGGCCAGGTCTGGGGTCCCTGTTCCTTCCACGAGGGCCAGGGCCCCCGCAGAGCCTCAGTGGCTCCTCTCTGCTGCTGCTCTTTCGTCAAAAAAAAAAAAAAAAAAAAAAAAAAAAAAAAAAATTAAATAAAAAGAGTTGAAAGAGCTAGCAGCTCAAAAAGCGTTGAAAAGCCAAGCAAGCCTGTTTCAGGACCAAAAGGGACTTTCAGCGATGTCAGAGAGGAACATCTTCAGTTTGGACTTTCCCTGAAACTCAGCTGTTTGGACTTGAAGCAATGAACTTTCTTTTCATTGTCTTTGCATTTTCTTATATCTTAAGATTGTTTTGGTGTGTGATGTAATTTGATGTTTTGCAGGTGAAGAATTTCCCTGACGGTTCCACATCAGCACTGATTGATGTTTTGATTGGCAACATTAAGCCTCTCAGGTGCTTGTTCTTTCCTCTGCATGGCCCAGCAGATGAAATTGCAAACACTTTTCCTTTTAATTTATTTAAAATAAAAAGGGTGAGATGTCACCGACATGTTTTAGGAAAAATCCTTTCCTTAGGATTTTTCCCTCCTGAGAAGCTGAGAGGCCTCAGGAACAAACTGTAAACAATTCTTATCTGCTGCTGTGGAATGCAACAGGGGGAATCTGTGATTGGTCTCATCTGGTTGTTTGGAATTAACGGCCAACCACAGTTCACCTGTCCAGACCGTCTCGGTCGGAGACAAGCCTTTGTTATTCATTCCTTTCCTATTCTTAGCTTAGCCTTCTGATGAAATCTTTTCTTTCTGTTCTTTTAGTATAGTTTTAATATATTTTCTATCATAAAATAATAAACCTAGCTTGCTGATACATGGAGTCAACTTTCTCGTCTCTTCCCTCATCCTGGGACCCTTGTGGACAATACTACAATGACCCTCCACCTGAGAAAGGTTAAATCCCAGAGAAACTCTGAACAGGTCAGAATGACAGACCATCTCCCCTCACTCTCCACTCACCACTTTGCCTCACAGAACTGGCTCTGTTCTCCCTGAGTGTAGCAGTGTTATAGGTTGACTATATCATGCTTTTATCCCCAGTCGTCTTGTTCTGTTTGTGCTGAATAATAAGTTTTGCACCTTTAAGACTTGTTCCAGAGAGTGAAGGAGAGAGAGAAGCAGCAGCAGTTTGTTTTCAGACACAACTCACTCCTCCACATTCCTGCTCCTGGACTGTGTTGTCTGCAGATAGACAGCGGGACAGAGCTCTCCTTTGCTTTTAGTTAGTTTAGCTAGGTGAGGCAAAGAAGTTCTCTAGACTGTGGTTTTTCCCTTTTCTTTGGCCCTGTTCAAACCTGCTCTGGACTGAACACCAGCAGAGCACCGGCAGCTCCACCTGTGGCCACCGGGCCAGGCCTGGGCCGCGGCATTTCCAGCACCGGAGGGGCTGAGCAGAGACTGAGTGAGCTGAACTGCAACCCAGGGGGGACTTGGTGAGTTTGTCATCTCTTTTGGAGCAGTAAGAGTTTCATTGTTTAATATTGTTTAAGTTTTATTGTTTAATGAACAGTTTTTTCCACTTTTCTCCAAGGAGGTATTTTCTCCCGGACCAGCTGGGGGAGGGGCGACTGAATCTGCTTTCCTAGAGGAGCCCCTTTGGGGGGTTCTCTCCCAAACTTGCCCTGAACCAGGACAGTGACAGTCTCCAGAACTTTGGGGGTTTTATTGGGGTATTTGGGGAATTTTATTGGATTTTTGGGAGCATTATTAGGATTCTTTGCAGGTCTGGGAATTTTGAGGAATTTTTTTTTGTTCTTTGGTGGGATTTGCGGGGGGTTTGTGGGGTTTTTTTGGATGCTGCCAAGATTTCTTTGGGTCTTGGGGGGATTTTGTAGCATTTTTTGTTGTTTTGGGCATATTTTTGGGAGGATTGGTGGGGTTTAATTGGGATTTTTGGGGGGGTTGTTGGGATTTCAATAGATTTTGTGGACTTTGATTGGGATTCTAGGGTGTTCTAATGTGATTCTGTGAGATTTAATTGGGATTTTGTGGATTTTATTGGGATTTTCTGGGCTTTGAGGGAGATTTTAGTGCCTCTCAGCCCTTCCCCACAACTGGGGACAACCCCAAAGCCCCCTCAGACCACCCAAGGTCCCCCAAAATCCCCCCAAAATTACAATAAGATCTTCCAAAACCCCAGAGAATCCCACAAAATACCAGTGAAACCCACTCAAATTAAAAAATACTCCCAAAAACTTCAATAAATGCCCCAAAACAACCAATCTCCCGCAAAACCCCAATAAAATCCCCCAAATTACAAAACCCCCCAAATCCACAACCACCCCAAAACTCAGTAATTGTCTCCAAAAACCCCAATAATTCCCGCTAAACTCCCAATAAAATTCCCCAAAGCCCAAAAAAGCCACCCCCAAATCCCCAAAACCCTCCCAAAATCCCAAAAAAGCCCCCAAAATCCCCCCAGACTCACTGGGGTCGTCCTGGATCAGGGGGCACCAGCCGGTGGAACAGGAGCCACTTCAGGGGGCCCTCAGAGCTTTTTGGGGAGGGGGCACCATGGGAGACCCCCCAAAAACTGGTAAGGGGGGGACACCCTGCTGTGCCCCTTCCCCCTGAAACCCCCCGACCCCGGTTCAGAGTGGGCCTGGGACCCCCCGGGACCCCCAAATCTCCCCCAGGACCCCTCCAGCAACCCCAAACCCCCCAGAGCCCCCCAGGGTTGGCCCAGGGCCCCCTGAGAGCCCCCAGACCCCAATCGGGCCCAGCCCAAGATGTCCCCTGAGACCCCCCCAGACCCTTCCCAAGACCCCACCCAGGACCCTGCCAGGACCCTCCAGACCCCTCCCCAAACCCAACTCAGGCTCCCCCAGCCCCTCTCCCCAAACCCCCCCCCCAGACCCTCTCCCCAAGCCCTTCCAGACCCCCCAAAGCCCCTCCCCAAAACCTCCAAAACCCTCCCAGGACACCCTCAGGACCCCCCAGAGCCCTCCCCAAACTCTCCCAGGACCATCCCAACACCCCAAGACCCTCCCAAGACCTTCCTACGACCCCTCCCCAAAATCCCCCCATATCCCCCCTCGAGACCCCTCTTAGGACCCATCCGCACCCCCAGGTCCCCCCACAATGCACCAGGACCCTCCCCAGACCCCACCCAAAGCCCCGGACCCCTCCACAAAGCCCCCCCAGACCCCCCAGGACCCTCCCCCGCCCCCCCGCTCCCCCCTCAGGCCCCTCCCGCACCTTTCCCCAGCCCGGCGGGTCCCGGTGGCGGCGGGGAACGGGGCGCCACTTCCGGCTCGCCTCTGATTGGCTGCGACGAGGCGGGGAAGGCGGGCGTTACTGAAGGGAGCCGCGCTGTGAATGGTTGGTTCGGGGACGTGCAGCGCGGTGATTGGTCGGTTCGGCAGGGCGCGCCGCTATTGGCTGGGAGCCCGCCCACGCGGCCGAGGCAGGAGATTGCGAGCGGAGAGCGGCAGAGGAGGAGCTGCGGTCTGAGGTCTGAGGCGAAAGGGGGGATTTCTGGGGGCATTGACGAGAAATAGGGGGGTGTGTGGTGGGTTTGGGGGGAATGAGGGGGTGTGAGGGGGCTTTGGTGGAAGCTTGAGAGGGTCTGGAGCGTTCTCAGGTGGGTTTAGGGGGATCTGAGGGGAATTGGGAGAGTCTGAGGGGATTTTGGGGGATTGTGAGTGGAACTGTGGGGTTGTGAGGGGATTTGGGGGTTCTGAGGTGGGTCTGGGGGGAATTTGGGGGAGTCTGAGGGGATTTCATAGAGTTTGGGGGGATTGAGGGGTCTGAGGGGGGTTTGGGGTGAATTTTGAGGAGAACTGGGGGGGTCTGAGAATCCTGAGAAGGTTTTGGGGGTCTTGGGGAGGGTTTTGGGGTCCGGGATGGTCCCGGGCCAACCTAGGGGGGGCTCTGGGTGTCCTGGGGGAGATTTTGGGGTCCCGGGGGGTCCCAGGCCCACCCTGAACCGGGGTCTGGGGGTTTCAGGGGGAGGGGGCACAGCAGGGGTTCCCCCTTCAGGTTTTTGGGGGGTCTCCCATGGTGCCCCCTCCCCAAAAAGCTCCGAGGGCCCCCTGAAGTGGCTCCTGTTCCATCGGCCGGTGCCCCCTGATCCAGGATGGCCCCAGTGAGTCTGGGGGGATTTTGGGGCTTTTGGGGGGATTTTAGGAGGGGTTTTGGGGATTTGGTGGGGGTTTTTGAGGAGAATTACTGGGTTTTGGGGGGGGTGTTGCATGATTTGGGGGGGTTTTGTGGATTTGTGGGGTTTTGGATTTTGGGGGATTTTATTGTAGTTGTGGAGGGTTTCTTGGGGGGGTTTTATTGAAATTTTCGAGAGTGTTTTTAAATTTTGGTGGGTTCCACTGGTGTTTTGTGGGATTTGCGTATGTTCAGAGGGTTTTTTGGGGATTTTTTTGGGATTTTGGAGGTTTTTAGTGGCATTTTGGGGGGGCTTTGCAGGTATTCCCGGATGTGGGGAAGGGCTGAGAGGCACCAAAATCTCCTTAAAATCCCAAAAAGTCCCAATAAAACCCATGACACCCCAATTAACTCTCACAAAGTTCTGTTAGAACACCCTAGAATCCTGATAAATGCCCAGAACACCCACTGAAATTTCAACAAATCCCCAAAATCCTAATTAAACCCCACAAATCCTTGCAAAAATGTCTGCAAAACCATAAAAAAGTCCAACAAAATCCACCCCGAGACCCAAAGAAATCTTGGCAACACCCAAAAAAACCCACAAAAACCTCCCAAAATTCTAACAAAAAACTCCAAAAAATTCCTTAAAAAACCTGAACCTCCCAAGAATCCCACTAAATGCCTCAACAATTCCAATAAACCCCCCCCAAATCCCCCAATAATCCAAATAAACCGCCTCAAAATTCCAGAGAATCTCACAAAACCCTCACAAAATCCTAGTAAAACCCCCAAAAGTACAAAAAAACCTTAAAAGATTTCAATAAATCTTGAAACACCCCCCCCACAAGGCTGATAGAATCCCCCAAAGTCCAAACCCACCAAAATCCACAAACCCCCCAAAATCCCCAACACCCCCCAAACTCAGTGATTCTCTCCAAAACCCCCAATAATTGCCCTAAGCTCCCAACAAACTCCCCCAGCCCACTGGTATGAACCAGCTGTGCTCCACATGGTTCCAGTTCCTCTCTTTCACCCTCACTTTTGTTCCAGTCACTCCCAGTATCCCCAGTATGATCCCATTTGCTCCCAAGCATTCCCAGTCACCCTCAGTTTAGTGGGACTCACTGCCAGTATGATCCCAGTCACCTCCAGCATGATCCCAGTTGCTCCCAGTATAAGTCCAGCAGTATCCCATCACCTCCAGCATGAAGCCAGTCACTTCCAGTTACTCCCAGTTGCTCCTAGCATGATCCCAGTTGCTCACAGCTACTCCCAGTCACCCTCAGCATAATCTCAGTCATTCCTAGTGTATCCCATTTGCCCCTAACGTGGCCTCAATATCCCCCTGCAGGCTCCGGCTCGCTCCCAGTATGATCTCAGTATGATGTCCATACAAACCCAGTACAGCCCCAGTCACTCCCAGTATGATGTCCATACAAACCCGGTACCATCCCAGTCCAGCCCAGTCCCTGGCAGCGCTGCCACTGCTGGGATCCCCCAGCCCTGGGTGCGTTCCCCCCTCCCGGAGGTGCCGAGAGGAGCCCCAAGGGCTGGCAGTGCCCAGGCAGGGTCCCCAGCAAGGCCCAGTTTGGATGTGCAGCCCCCAGTTTTCCCAGTTTGCCTCTCCTTTGGCCTGGGCAGGGTTCCCCCCGCCCGCAGCAGCTGGGAGCAGCCGAGAGCCCCGCGCTGCCCATCCCGACTGTCCCGGCTCCATCCCCGCTCCTGCTGCGGGCTGCGAGGGCTGCAGGAACGGGGCACCGAGGGTGTCGCTGCTGCTGGGGGAGGAGGAGGAGGGAGGGAAGGGGAGGGATGGAGGGGGAGGAGGGGGGGGGGAGATGGAAGAGGAGGGATGAAGGCGGAGAGAGAGCAGTGATAGAAGCAGGGAAAGGAGGTGGGGTTAGGGAGGGCGAGGAGTAGGGATAGAAGGGGAGGGATGGAAGAGGAGAAGGAGATGGAGATAAGAGAGCTGAGGAGGACAAGGAGCGGGAATGGAAGGGGAGGAGCGGGAGGAAGAGGAGGGACAAAGGCGGATCAAGGCTGAGCAGACGGAACCATGTGCTTGAGCCCTGCCTGAATTCGCAGCCCCCACCTGTGGGTTCATCGCCCCCCCCATCGCACAGGTGAGCGGGGAGGGGGAGCTCAGCCCAGATATCCCGGGGGGATCCCTGGGTGGGGTTTTTTCGGGGGATGTTTGGAGAATGAAGAAGTCCAAGGCTGAGTGGAAAAGGCCCCTTGGGGGGACATCAGGGGGTGCCGGTGGTGGCTGCCGGCAGAGGCAGCCTGGAGGAGCAGAGCCCTGTGTCCCCCAGGAGCCCAAAGTGGGGAGCCCAGAAAGGGGGAGCACCACCATTGGCGGGACCCTCAAGAGCTGGAGAGGGGCAGGGGGGACTCCTTGGAGCCCCTGCAGCCCAGAGCAGAGAGTGAGGGGAGAAAGGACCCGGGAGTCCAAACAGCCCTGGCATCCCAAAATAGTGAGAGCGAAGAGGGGGGAGCTTTTGGGATTGCTGGAAGTGCCAGCAGCCTGGGCAGGGCGGGCAGTGAGGAGAAGGGGGACCCCCAATCCAAGTGTGACCCCCAGCAGCTGGGACGGGGGGAACCCTGAACACCAGAGGGACCAGGGACAGGGAACTCTTTGGAGGCTTTTTCAGGGCTGAATTTTGGTGTTTGGGAGGTTTTTATGGAGCCCAGGTGGCCTGTGACTTATAGAGATGGACTTGGGCAGAGGGACCTTCAAAATCCACGTGGTCATCCATTGTTTTACCCAAACCAGGATTTCCCATTGCAGCCCCTGGGAGGCTGTGAGGAAGAGGAAGGTGCCCCAGGACACTGAGGCAGGTGAGGAGGAAGTCAGTGCCCCTTTCCCCCTCTCTCCTGCTCCATCTCCCAGCCCAGCACGGCCCCCGGCTGCAGGACAGCCCTGGGGGGGGATCTCCTTCCCCTTGCCTGTGCCACGGAGGCAAATCCCATCCTGTTTTTGTCCCTCTTCCTCCAGAGCAGGAGCTGAGCATGGAGAGCAGGGAGGACAAATCCCTGTGTCAGAACCTGGTGGAAGAGGCCGTTTTGAGCGGCTCCACGGCGCAGGAACCCAACGGGGAGGAAAAGCCCCGGAGATCCCGCACGAGGAGGGGCTGCAAACGCAGATGGCAGGGATCTGAGGGGGAAAGAGCCAGCCTGGGCCGGGAAGGCGGCCAGAGATGGAGCCAGAGCTCGGAGCTGGTGCTGCATGAGCAGCTCCATGATGGGGAGAAGCCCCACACGTGTGAGGAGTGTGGGAAGAGCTTCAGGTGGAACTCTGAGCTGATCAGGCACCAGAGGACCCACACTGGGGAACGGCCCTACGAGTGTGATCAATGCAAGAAGAGGTTTCCGACCAGCTCCAATCTCCTCCAGCACCAGCGCACTCACACAGAGGAGAGGCCCTTCCGCTGCCCCGACTGCGGGCAGGGCTTCAGGCAGAATGTTCATCTTGTCATGCACCGACGCATCCATACTGGGGAGAGGCCCCACGAGTGTGGGGAATGTGGGAAGAGCTTCAGGCACAGCTCCAACCTGATCAGGCACCAGAGAACCCACACCGGGGAGAGGCCCTACGAGTGTTCTAAGTGTGGGAAGAGGTTTCAGAGCAACTCCCTTCTTCTCCAGCACTATCAGATTCACAGAGAGGAGAGGCCCTTCCAATGCCCTGATTGCGGGAAGGGATTCAAGCACAACTCCACCCTCATCACCCACCGGCGCATCCACACTGGGGAGAGGCCCTACGAGTGTCCCCAGTGTGGGAAGAGCTTCTCCAGGAGCTCTAACCTTACCCGACACCAACGGAGGCACCGGTGAGGGAAGCCCTGCAAGTGCCCCGAGTGCGGGAAGAGCTTCGTGTGCTGCTCCAGCTCCATCCCCCACTGGAGGAGCCACATTGGGCAGAGCCTTGGTCACCCACATTCCTGTGATCCATGTTGGGAACACACCTGGCTGCTTCTCCTTTTGGTCTGGCATTAATTTTCTTGTGCCTCATCTTCATCCCTTAAAAACACCATAAACATGGTTAAATAAATGAAATTGATCAAAGATATCTAAAGTCCCACCATTTCTCAGATGTTTGAGGAGGAATTTAGGATTTGGGGACACATTCTGTGTGGAGTGCCCCTGTAGCTAAAAGGCAGGAATTTGATCTCATCCTTCTTGTGTTGCTAACCACTCCTCCCCTGGCCCAAACCCAAACTCCACCCCTGGCATGCCCTATAAAAACCCCATGGCCCTGTCTTTGCCCTGTTTTTTGGGGTCAGAAATGGATTCTGGAGCTCTCTGAAACCAAGACCCGTCTCGTTTGTTCCCGGCACCGGCAGCTGCAGCCTCCCTGGACACCATGAACTCTGGAGAATGGGGGCAGCCAGTGAGGACAGGTCCTGGATTGCAAGATAAGTGTGTGTTGTGTTTGCCATCTGTCAGAGGTGGGGCAGTTATCTTCTGTGCATTGGGCAATTTATCTCTTCCAGAACCATTCCTCCCTCCAGGAGAGATCTGCTGTTAGTGGGCCATTAATTTACAGGAGAGTGAACGTGTTTTTCACAGGCAGCTTCACAGAAACTGGAAAATGTGGGGGTTCCCGGGAGGGGGCACCGCTGATCCAGAGCATCGAGGCGCTGCCTGCAATCGTCCATAACCACCCCTAGGGAGCCTCCAGGGCTTCACCCTCCATGAGCTGCAGCAGTCGTGTTGGGAAAGGTGACAAGAGCCCGTGGGATGGTCCTTGTTGCAGGCAGATTAGCCACTTGTAGCTCTTCAAAACTCTCACCCATGAAAAATGAAAAAACTTAAACCATTCCTAAATGTGAAAAACAAGTTCACCCTCCTGTGAAAATGTAAAAAGTTTAATAAAGGACAATGGGAGACCAGGACCATGGAGCAAAGGTTATTATGGCCGGGTGCATCTTGGCACTCAGCCAGGAGCACCCTGTTCCCTTCGGGGATCCCCCTGAAATCCCTTTTCCCTTACACCAGCCTGTTGCATATTCATAGACCCTCATGCATATCCATAAACTACTTTACATATTCCAGGAACTCTTCTACATGGCCCCTCCTTGGGTCTGCCTTTTCAGAGCATGTGTGTTTCTTGGCTGTGGTTTTGGCTCCTTCTCTTCATCACCTCCAGGTTTTGGGCCTTGGTCACTCTGCCTTCAGATGGGGAGTGCTGATAGTTGGCAGATCTGTGCAGGTGTCCTCATCCTGTGTGCACTGGATGTTATCCCATCCCAGCAGGAATTTTAACACAAGCAGCTCTTTCATGAAGCTTAATTAACAACAGAAATAAAACCTATATATTTATACCAAAGTTGCTTTAACATCACACATATAAAATCCATTTTAATATCTGTAAAAAACCAATATTAGAATATGTATCCATAACATTGCCCATATCATTCCTTACCCTTTTGTTCCCAAGAGTGCAGCAAGGAGTGAAAACTGCCAGCATGGCACGGGGTTGCTGCCATCTCTCTGTCACCCCGTGTCTCTCTCCCTTAAGAGCCTGAATGAGAGATGAGGGGCTCCAGGCAGCTCTCCAAAATGCAGTTTGTTGTATCCAAGATGTTACAGCAGTCCAGGGTCGTGGGTGACAGAGCCTGTGCCTCCAGCTGTCAGCTCCAGCTGCAGGCAGGCCTGGAGATCCTTTAGCTTTGGTTACAGTGCATTATATACTCTGCTTTGCTGAGCATCTTAACACAGAAGAAACAATCTATACCTTTACTTTTACCTATAGCCTATCATAACTCCTGTAATTACCATATTCATGTCACTATTCTCCAGTCACTAAAAGTTAGTACGTTAGTTTAAGCTAGAAGTTGTTTTTCAGTTTTCTCACAGTGGAAAATTCTGAGACCTTTTTTCTACTTGCAACTTTGCTGACTTGTTTGCCTGTGGAATCTTTTTGGTTGGTAAAAACATCTTCTTGTTTGAGGTGGGTTTATCCTTTGCTGTAAGCCATAAAAACCCCTTGTAAGTAGCACACCCTTTGCCTTAGTTACCCAGTAAGACTGGCTCAACAATTCTTCTATGTAAAAACTTGGTTCCATCTCTATTCCTTTTTCAGATTCTACATTCAAAAATCTTTCTGTCATGCACACATATCTGTTAAAGTTTCTTGTCGAACTTTCATCCTTCCCAACACTCTGTGCCACCCTGTCTCTCTTTTCCTGAGGGCAGAACAAGGGACAGAATCCATCCAGAGGTGACACGGGAGTGCTGCTGTCCTCTCTCCGTTCTGTGTCCTCCTTCCCCTCCCAGTCTTTCCATGTTCCCCCTACCCTGCCTGTCACTGCTGAGTCAGAAATGACACGGATAAATGAGTGACACACTCCATGCATCTTCAGAAGGCCAATAATCATCTTTATAAGGAAACCCATTTTTTTGTACTCGATCCCAATACAGGTGGACCTGATTGGTTATTTTATGTTTCACATGATTGGCTAATTAAGAAAACACCCCTTGGGGTAAACAATCCATGAGGAAAACAATTGTCACAAACACCACCTGCGAGGTTGTTCAGGATTCTTCATCTCCAGCTCCCTAATGTTTCCCAGACGGATCCATGGGAAATCTGACCTGGATTGTGTATCCACACCTACCCGGGAAGGTGACGGCCGTGCCGTCCCGGGCCCTCCCTCTAGAGATGGCACTTACCACGCTGTTTAAGGTTCCCCTTTTTCCTGCCCAAGTCCTTCTTTTCCTGTCCCCAACCTCCCCTTCCCCCCTGCTGTTGGAACCCAGGGCACAGGGAATGTCTCCCTGCCTGTCCTGAGAAGTCATGATCCCCAAGGACAGGACTGATCCCCAAGGACAGGACAGTGTTCTCTCTCCCCAAGAGAACACTGCTTTTAATATTTGTCCATGCAGAAAGCTTCCAGGACTTTGGGAAGAATTGGGATCTATGAGTGTGTGAAATAGAGATTAGTGTAGTTTATCACAGGGTGAAAAACTGAGAGCTTTGGGTTTTTAGTCTGAGGGTGGATAGAAGGGAGGATTTTGGGCATTGCCTGATCTCCTTCTTGTTCTTCATCTCCTCCATTTTCTGCCATGTTGGGAGCACAGGGTGATTGGTTGGAAAGAGCTGCAATGCAGATGCTGAGTGGTAAACAGAGAATTAGTTACTGGTAGAAAGGTAGAAATAAAATGTGTTCTAAGAGTTAATTGGGCAAAATCGTTTTAAAAGACCTTGAACCTGTGTGTCCTGTGACTTTTGGTGCCTTCTCTTTGTACGCTAAGTCTGGTATGCAGACGGCGTGCTGAACTTTTGGTAAGAGAAAAATAAACAACAGCCTGAAGACTGAAAAAAACCAAAGGTCCCGTTTGTTTCTCAATCCTGGCACAGAACTTTTTAGGGGTGTCCCCATCAGGGGATCCCCGGAGGAGGTTCACACCTCCATCCCTCCCTTCCTCCCTCCCTCCCTCCCTTCCTGTCCCGCTGCTCAGCCCCGCTCAAAGCCCTGCACCCTCACTGCTTCACAAAAGGACCCAAAATTAACCAAAATCCACCCAAAATTACCTCAGAACCCATCCTGAGGGGCTCTGGGTGAAATTTGAGGGGAGTTTTGAGGGATTTGAGCAGACTTTGGCTGGGTTTGAATCCTTCACTCGCTTGGGCATCCACAAGGTACTAAAACCACCCAAAATTTCCTCCAAATTAACCCAAAATCCACCAAAAATCGATCCCACAACCAGGCAGCTGGGGGGAAATTTTTGGGATTTTGAGATTTGGGGGAATTTTGGCTGGGTTTGAATCCTACACCAAATTTTGTTTCCAGGAGGTACCAAAACGACCCCAAATCAACCCAGAATTGACCCAAAATTACCTGAAATTAACCCAAAATTACTTCCAAATCCATCCTGAGAAGGTTTGGGGGTATTTGGAGGGATTTTAAGGGAGCATTTTTGTTGGGAATTGGTTACATGACAAAGGTGACGTAGACATGCTCTGGATAGCTGAGAATTGGAAAAGTACTGGCCCAGCTAATCTGAGGCCTTACACCTGCAAGGCCGCAGTGGCCTTGGGTATAGCTGTAGTCTGATAACAGGATGATGTAGCCGAGAGCAGAGCATGAGAAAAGGGAGATGTAAGTTGTAAGAATGAAGAAGTAAGAATAACCAATAGACTGCTTAGCTTACAGAATATGCATGAGCTTATTACATGTTGTGCTTAAATGTCTGATGCTCTAATCAATAAACGAAGCTTGCCGATTCTCACATTGAGATGACCCGAGCTTCCTGCACTGTGACAAATGGCGCCTCGAACAGAGACCCTAAAAGAGGGGGGAGGCGAAAGGGCTGGTGCTCCGCGCCTTGAACAAGGACCCTAGAGAGGGGGGTTGGCAAAAGAGCTGGTGGTCTCCGTGCCCCGAGTGACCCTACAGAGGAGTCTCAGCTTGAACCTGTTGGCCACGGTCCAGTGCAGTATCCGTGTCGGTCCCGAAGCAGCACGGGAGGCAAAGAGCTGGTACTCCGGCCCCGAGCGACCCTAGAGAAGAGTCTCGGCTGATGAACGCCGCCGACGTCTTGGAAGGGCTGCAACAGCGCTGACGTTTAAATTGAAAGGTATGAAAAGACAAGCAGCGTATGATTTTTTTTTTTTTTAATGCTTTTTAGAAAAGTGAAGACTATAAAGTATTAACCTGGGAAAAGAACTCCCAAGATTGCTTGCATATAGACTGCAAGCCGCAACGTAACCAAACAAGAGTTAAAGAGCCTGTTACAGCAAGCCAACAAACAGTAAGATCTTTATTAATTGGACGTGAGACTAACTTTACAACTTAGTAAGCAGCGGCGCGGTAAAAGTAACATCTAGCTCCCCCGCTGGGAGCAGAAACTGCTGCGGCCACTTTGTGCTTTTTTTTTTTTCTGCATCGCAGCCGGCAATTGCATTCACAGCGGTGCCGGCGGGAGTCGACCCTGTATTACCCGTGCTGACCCCTCCCGTGGCCGCCTCCCCAGCAGAGCCCGTGAGAGCTCCGGCCGCGGCTGTCCTGCCATCTCCCGTGTTGGCTCCACCAGCAGCTGTCTGCGCCTGCACTGCAGCTTTCGGCACCCGGAAAGGACGCGGCTGCCGTCCCCAACCCGGCAAGAGATGCATTTCCTTCAGCTTTGCAGCCCCCACCGACTCACGCGGCGACCCCGCCTTCGCCTGCCGCGCCGGTGAAGAAGATTGGAGTCGACAATAGCGACCACCAAGCGGAACCGTCTTCAGAGCCACCCCTCTGCCCCCAACAGTAGCTGCCAGCGCCTGCAATCAGCCGAGATTCCCTCCCGAACTTTTCGAACTGTCCCGAGACTGCCCCTGCGGGGGCAGCTGAGACGGGGGGGAAGACGAGGAGGAGTGGGGGGACGCCATCCTGCCCCTGCGGTGCCGCAAGGGCCTGTGTAAAAACTCAGCGTTTTTTGCAAGCCGATTCGAGTCTAGTTTAGAAGTTGCCGTTAAAGTTTAAAATGCTTAAATTCCCCTGCTTGCCCCAGCGGCCTAGAGAAAGTAACTCCTAAAAGTTCTGCCTCTGTTCCCCAGCCCGGGTGGGGGGGGGGGGGGGGGTGAGAGTAGTACCAAAGAGCTGTAAATTAACCCTGTGAGTACACCAAAGAGAACTGCATAACTGTAAAAAATCTAAAAGCATGTGCTATATAGACCTTTTTAACCAGTCGCAGTCTATTTACTCCCAGCTCTCTGAGTTGCAGAGGTTAACTAGAAACTTACAAGTAGAATTAAGCTTTAGTGTTGATAAATAGCTCAAAACTTTAGGCCTAAGATTATAGCTTTGTTTTATTCTTAAAGCTAATATTATAATAAGTATTATAGCTTTGTTAATATTATTAGTTTTGCTTTGTTTTTGCATGTGCTGATAAAAAATAGTATAAAAAATAATATTTATTGCATTTAATCAAACATTGCTTGTGCAAAAAGAAAACAGGGGAATTGTTGGGAATTGGTTACATGACAAAGGTGACGTAGACATGCTCTGGATAGCTGAGAATTGGAAAAGTACTGGCCCAGCTAATCTGAGGCCTTACACCTGCAAGGCCACAGTGGCCTTGGGTATAGCTGTAGTCTGATAACAAGATGATGTAGCCGAGAGCAGAGCATGAGAAAAGGGAGATGTAAGTTGTAAAGAATGAAGAAGTAAGAATAACCAATAGACTGCTTAGCTTACAGAATATGCATGAGCTTATTACATGTTGTGCTTAAATGTCTGATGCTCTAATCAATAAACAAAGCTTGCCGATTCTCACATTGAGGTGTCACCGAGCCTCCCTCACTGTGACACATAACCAAAACTGCTCAATCAGGGTACGGGGAGGGCTTCCCACCCTGCCTGACGTGCAAAAGGCAAAAGGATCCAAACACAACTTATGTACTGTGGGCTAATACATATTCATCAATATTTTCCTGTAAATCTCCTCCTTTTTCTGATTCTTGAAATCGACATCACCACACTCACAGCGCATGCTCCCACTGTGGCTAAGGGGGCTTCTGGCTCTCTGGGACTCTCCTTTGAGGAAGGCCGACAGTCTTCCTCACTGTCCTCTGAATAACCTGGCAGGCTGTGCCTGTGCCCCAAGTCCTGTGTTATGTAAGTAAGCACTATGCTCCAATTAAACCTTATTATTTTATAGATAAGAACACTCTTTTAGACTCCCTGTCTGGAATCGTCCCAACGTTATTCATGTCATGGCCGATCCTGTCCTGGGAGTTGTCTTAACTTCGTCTTGATGCCAATTCTGACTTGGGAGTCTTCCTAACTTTTGTTCATCAAGGCCAATTCAAATCTCCTGTATCCTGTTTCCTACATGTATCATCTACAAAGAAGCCCATCTGCTTCATACTATGAATCACATATACCTTTCCCATTTTCTTCCCAAAATATTGATATAATTACAATTTTGTTAGCACAAACCACATCCATTTATCAGAATTTCCCCCATCTTCTCTTTGGATAATATTAATTCATGTTTTTATTAAAGACTGAATTTTGGTATCTTCTACATCCCACAAATCCAGGTTTTCACACTCCCTCATTTCTCTTTTTGATCAAATTTGATACATGGTATTTTACCTATGCAGGAAATAAAACATGGTATAGACCACAATAGAGTCCAGCTGGTATAAACCACCAGATTTTGTTAGCACAAATCATATCTATTTATCACAACAGGCCAAAAGCTTGGAAAAGGATGAAAGAAATGCTCCGATGACGATGATAACAAAACAAAAAAAACCAAAATAATTTATCTTTGACAGCAAATGAACACCGGCCGCCCTCCAGCCCCCCGAGCCTGGCAGGCCAAGCGGTGCCATTCCCATGGCATGAGGTGCTGGCAGCCTGCGGAGAGAAACCAGAGAGCCACGGTCAGTCGCAGCAGGCTCCTGTCCCCCTGTCCCACCATGGCCTGTGCCCGGGCCAGGCTGCTGGCTGTGCTCAGAGCCCAAACCTCCAGTCCTAGTCTCTGTTTTAGAGAAGGCGTGGCAGGCCACGTTCCACCTCCTCCCCCTAATCACGGCACAGCAACTCCTCAGCAGCTGCAAGAGCGGGATGCCCGTGTGCCCACTGCCGCCTGCCCGGAGCCCTTCTGCCAGCTGAGCTGTGGAGCCGGGTGCCCACCTCTGGAGAGCTGCTGCCAGGAGAGGAGCCGATCCTGCACCAGGTCCTCGTCCTTCTGAAAGGGGCTGTCCCTGCAGACCGTGGCCCCTGGGGTAGTGCTGCCACTGGACGTGCTCCACAGACGCTGCAGGCGCTTCCCCGTCTGGTCCGGGCACCAGGTGTAATCCTCCTGGGAAAAACAGAGAACAATTGCATGGAAGTCAATTCAAAACAAGGCCTGGAAACAAGAAAAAGCACAAAGCCTGTCACCGTTTCACAGGCCTGAGGAGGGTCTGACCACTCCATGCAAGAATTAAACCTGCCCAAGGGTGGGGAAAATCCCCACCTTTCGCACGTGTAAAGGCGCCCCTTCCTCAAGGGCCTGCAAAGCAGACCAGCTGGGGCACGGCTTCAAAACCTGTCCCCCCCCCACCCCCCACCACCCCCCATCCACATGGATGGATGCTTTTGTCAGGCTGGCTGCCCCCGCCTCACCACCTGCCAGGCTGGCTGGCAGAAGCTGTCAGCAAGGCCAACAGCCGGCTCCCCTTCCACAACATCCGTCCGCTGTCCTGCCAAAAAGCAGCTCAGGGGCTGGCAGAAAAATTAATATTCCCCAGCGCCGCCGAGCAGGGAACCTCTGGCACGTGGCCAGGCCGAGCCCTGCCCTGCCTGGAAGCACCAGCATCCCCCCACCCCTGTGCCGGCTGGGGACTCATCTTGATTTCATCGGAGCGCAGAGCGTGTCCTCCAGGTAGGGGCCGCAGCCAAAGCCCATTGGCTCTGCCCTGCCAGCAGCTTGCTCCAGGATGGTGTTCCCAGCTCCACGTCATCCTCCAGAAGAACACACCGGCTGTGCCTCGGCTTGTGGTGACACCAGAATGCCATTGAGATGCAGGGGAATGTTTCCCCTGTCCCAGTCCATGGCACCTTCACTGCACTGCCACCACTTCTCCAATAGGATGGGGAGCTCAGAGCTGTTCCCTCCACAGCTCGCCGGGGACCAGCGGAAGCATCTCCTCGGCTGCGCTCTCTCCTCCGCGCCGCAGCCGCAGGGAAACGCTCTGGGCTTTTCTTCCAGCGCCACGGGACGCGTGCTGCTGGTACTTGCTGGGCTCCTGGATCCTACTGTGCACAGGGATGCATCTCTGCTGTCTCCTAGGCCAGACAGGGCTCCTGCAGCCAAGAATGCTCAAAAACGTCCTCCAGTGATGGTCTGTCGGTGGGGTCCATGCATAAACACCACCTGATGAGGTGCTGGCACTCTGCAGAGAAAAAACAGAAACCGTCGCTCAGCGGGAAAAGGCTCCTGTCCATGCTCTCCCACATTCCATAGTGCTCAGGCCACACCAGGAGTGCTGCAGCCAAAAGCTTCCCATCGATCCTCTCTTGTGGAGGACACCAGCACAGAGGCACAGGTGCCACCTCCTCCAGCTAAGCCCAGGAGATCCACCTCCTCACCAGCTGCAAGAGCAGGACGCTTCTGTGCCAGCTGCCCCTCCCAACCCCGTTCTTACCCCTCGTGCCTTGAGGGTGCATCCCCACCTTGAGACACCCGGGCGGGGAAGCAAAGCTGGCCCCGGATGATGTCCTCATTGGTGTGGAAAGGAAGGTGCCCGCAGACCAGCTCATAGAGCAGGATGCCCAAGGACCAGATGGTGGCTGGCTGGCCATGGTAGCAGCCAAAGAGGATCCACTCCGGTGGGCTGCACTCCGGTGTTCCTATGGGACACGGGCGCAGCTCATCAGGCATATCCTGCTCCCTCCCTTCCTCCTTCCCTCCCTCCCAGCCAGCTCCCGTCCCACAACAGCCAGCCCCTGCCCTGCCAAAAAGCAACTTGGCTGCAGCTGGCAGAAGAAGAATTCCCCCTCCTTCCTTCCCTCCCTCTTCCCCCTCTACCAGCAAAGGGGGGAACCTCCACTGCCTGGCTGGGCCCTGGCTTTGGGCTCACCTGACATCTGGGTGTAGAACGTGTCCTGGAGGATCGTGCCGCACCCGAAGTCGATGAGCTTCGTCTCGCCTGTGGCCAGGTCCACGAGGACGTTCTCGGCCTTGATGTCGCGGTGCAGGACGCCGCGGCTGCTGCAGTGCCGCACGGCCTCCAGCACCTGGCGGAACAGCCCCCGCGCCACGGGCTCCGTCAGGAAGCGCCGCTCGTGCAGGAAGTACCAGAGGTCCTGACAGCGCTCCGGACGCTCCATGACCAGCGCGAAGCCCTCGGGCACCTCGAACCAGTCCAGGAGCCGCACGACGCCGCGGAAGCCAGGCCACGACACCATCCACAGCAGCGCCAGCTCCAGGGGCACAAGGGCGCCGTTCTGCTGCGGGGGCACCGCGATGCTGTCAGCGGGGCCGATGCTGCGCCGCGCCTCGGGCACCCCCTGCCCGACCCTGCCACTGCTCGCCACCCCGCTCACCCCACGCTTGCTCCCCTCGCAGTGTTCCGGCTGCCGCCCTGCCGGGCCTCGCCTTCGCCCCGCCCGGCACGCCCCGCCGGCTCCTCCCGCTGGCCCCGCTCACTCACCAGCCGCGCCCACTCCGAGATGCGGTCCCGGGACACTCGCTTGATGGCCACCTGCGAGCCAAGGCGAGCGGCGGGCTGAGCTCCTCGGCCGCCGCCCGCCGCCCGCCGCCCCCCTCCGACCGGCCCCGTCTCTTACCGGGGCGCCGTCGGCGAGCCGGGTCCCGGAGTAAACGCTGCCGAAGCCGCCGCAGCCCAGCAGCGGGCCCTCCCTGTAGAGCTGCTCTAGGGGAGGCTTCTCCGCCCGTGCGGGCAGCACCGCGCTCCCGCTCTTCTGCTCGGGGCACCCGCCCGCCCGGCGCGCTGCTGCTTGCCCAGCCGCCCCGGGCTGCGGCGGCTCGGGGCGGGCGGCCGAGCTGGCGAGAGGCGGAGCTCGGAGCGGGGAAGCTGCCGGCGACGCTGTCGGCCACGGGGCGGGAGCCGAGCGGCAGCGGGGCGGCAGCGGGCGGAACCGCGGCAGGGGCTTCTTTCGGGGCCGGGGCCTCGGCCGCGGCTGGGCCAGAGCCCGCGCCAGGCGGAGCCAAAAGACCGTGCTGCTCCGCCAGCACCAGAGCGAGCAGCTCTTCCAGCGGCGCCACAGCCAGTACGGAGAGAGCCCGGCGGAGGCGGAACCACGGCGGGCCGGGCAGGGGCGGGCACGGGGCGGCCCCGCCGAGGGGCGCCTTGCGGGACGTGGCATGAGCCGGCCTGGGAGAGGCGGAACACGGACGGCACGGGACGGGACGGCATGGGGAGCAAGTGGAAAGTCGAGCGGAAAACCGATCGAGAGAAGCGCTGCTGCCGCTGCTGCTGCTGCTGCTGCTGCTGCTGCTGCTGCTGCTGCTGCTGCTGCTGCTGCGGAGCCGCCGGAGCTCGCGGCCGTTCCTCCATTGCCACCGCGAACCCAACGGAGGAGCTGCCGCGCGCCCCAAGGAACGAAAGAGAGAAACAAACAAATCACACCCCAAAGTCATTCCTATTAGAGAAGTAACCAAAGAAAACAATGTAGCAATAAAGAAGAGTGTTGGCTTGTGGCTTCTTTCTTCTTTGTGTGAGGCGAAGCATTTGATGGGGAAGAATTGCCTCTTTGACAATTTTGCGCAAGTGGAGAGGAGCAGAGCATTAAATTTTCTAGTAGAAAAGGGAAATCATGTCGCTAATGTCATCTCTTTTCATCCTCTGTTGACGCAGATGCAGGCTGCCAAAATACATAGTCTGCAGTGTGGAGCTTGGGGCCAAGTTTCTTTTCCTGCCAGAGGATGAGTAGGGGAAGTATCCCAGAGTCATGGAGTTGTGGCATGCTTTGGCTTGGAAGGGATCTAAAAGATCCCATGGCTGCTGGGAACCCCCCTGCTGTGGCTGGGGACCCCTTGCACCAGACCGGCTTGTCTAGAGCTCCATGCAGCCTGGCCTTGAACACTGTCAGGGATGGGACATGCACACCTTCTCTGGGCAGCCTGTTCCAGGAGAGTCTTTTTTCTGAATCCCTTACCTAAACCTAATCTCTCTACATTTGGATCCATTCTCCCTTGTCCTGTCCTTGCCTGCCCTCATACAAAGTCCCAGTCCAGCTTTCTTGTAGGTTGCCCTCAGGTACTGGAAGAGCACAGTTAGATCAAGGCCCAGTCTCTTTCCCAGGCTGAAGAAGCCGAGCTGTGTCAGCCTTTCCTTGCAGGAGAGGAGCTGCAGCCCTCGCACCATCTCGCTGTCCCTCCTGGGCCCTGCTGCAGCGTGTCCACGTCCTTGCCGTCCGTGCCGGGGAGCCCGGCAGAGCCGGATGCAGCACTGCAGGTGCAGGGTCAGCGGCGGGGAGGAGACACGGCCCTGGCAGCAGCTCTGGGAGCAGCGATTGGCGATGGGCTGCCTGCCCTGCAGAGAGCCGGGGCCCTTGTGCCTGCCCTTGTGCCCAGGGCACCTTTCCCTGCCGCTCGCCCGCCCGCTCGGGGGAAATGCGCCCTGTGCTGCCCCTCAGTGCCGCCCCTCGCCGCTGCCCCGGGGACTGCCCGGTGCCAGCTGGAGGGCCCCAGGCCTCGGCCTCACCCTGCTCAGCCCAAGGCCCTGGAAAAGCAGATTCAAACACCCACCCAGAAAGTGCCCGAGGATTCCAAGGTCAGTATTTTGTCACCAGCACAGCTTTGCCATCAGAGTCTGGATGGGATTAGAAAATCACCAGGAGAAAAGAGCATGAACAAGTTCTGCCTTGGCACTACCTCAAGGTGTGGGGGTACCAGTCGTCAGTTTCACTGGCTCTGGATTGAAGGGACTTGAGACAGTAATTCATCTTTGGACTCAAGTGTTTATTATTTCTTATCAGTAAAACAGTCTCATTAATGTGAGTTCAGCAGCTTTTCATTAGAAGGCACAAAATGGCTAACAATCTCTTGTTCCAAGGTCTTTTAAGACTAAACTATCCAATTAAGAACTGACACCTAGATTATTTTCCCTTTTAACCCAGTAGCTGATCCCAAAGAGCTTGCAATGTGGAATTTCTGCCCAATTAGAAAAAGCCACCCAAACCTATGAAGAAGAAGGAAGAAGAAGCATGAAGAAGAAACCCAGGATGACAACCTGTGCCATCCGTCTTGCTTCCATCCACAACATACTAAAAATCCCAAAACCTAAATTTCTCAGAATCAGAGTAGACCAAGGCCCAAAACCTGGAGGTGATAAGAATGGATTACAACTACAACCAAGGAATCTGCATGCTCTAAAAAGGCAGACCCAAGGAAGAGCCATGCGAAACAGTTCTTGAAACATGTAAACTGCTTTGGGGAAAAGTTTGCTATGCATGAGGGGCCATGAATATTCAACAGGCTGATGTAATGGAAAAGGTATTTCAGGGGGATCCCCGAAGGTAACAGGGTGCTCCTGGCTGAGTGCCAACATGCACCGACCGTAATAACTTTTACTCCATGGTCCTGGTCTCCCATTGTCCTTTATTAAACTTTTTACATTTTCACAGGAGAGTGAACGTGTTTTTCACATTTAGGAATGGTTTAAGTTTTTTCACTTTTCACGGGAGGGAGTCTTGAAGAGCTACAAGTGGCTAATCTGCCTGCAACAAGGACCATTCCACGGGCTCTTGCCAACTTTCCCAACACGTCTGCTGCAGCTCATGGAGGGTGAAGCCCTGGAGGCTCCTTAGAGGTGGTTATGGACAATTGCAGGCAGCGCCTCGATGCCCTGGATCAGTGGTGCCCCATCCTGGGAACCCCCACGTTTTCCAAATAGGCATCATCTCCTTCAGGGTGCTTCCTTAAGAATCTGAGCTGTACATTGATGACAGAGGTTACAATCTAAACCATTCCCATCAGTCAGTAATATAATTCAGGTGTTAAGATGTTGGAATGTTGGAGGACAGAAGACAGATGATGGACTTTGGACCTGGTTAACATAAGAGATTTGATACCAGGATGCCTTGGCAAAAGCAAACAGAACTTTGAAAATTACACCTAGATTGCAAGAAGATTGAGTCAGATGGGTTTACTGGAAAAAGAAAATCCCATTAAACTCTGCAAGCAAGGGATGTTGTTTTATGCATAAGTTTGTGTAGGTAATTGTAACCTAATCATTGTAGTACACATTACTAGTCTCCCTAAAATAGTATATAAGTGCTTGTATCCCACAATAAAATCGGATTCTGATCCCCGAGTCAGTCTCCCAATCTCTCTCCATCGCCAACACTTCCCTAATAAAGAACTGTTATTCCTGCTCCCATAGTTTTACCTGAGAGCCCCCCTTAATTTAAATTTATAACAATTCTGAAGGAAGGGGTTTGCATTTTTCCATTTCAAGAAAGGCTCCTGCCTTCCTTAGCAAACACCTGTCTTTCCAAACCAAGACACAGGAGCCACCTGTATTATACATGGAAATACTTCACACAAAAAACCAAGAGCCTCAAAAAGGCAAAACAGCTTGGTAATTTGTACAAAGTAACTCTGATCAGAAATAAAATGTCTTAATAGATCGGTCTGAAGATGACATTCACAATTTTACAGTGACATTGTGCACTGTACTGTAGCAGTGGACAGTCACTGGACATAGCCAGTAGGATAACTGGATATGCTTTTCAAACTTATTCTTAGTATTCATTGAATTATTCATTGAATTCTCATCCTTCGGTACACTTCAGCTCTGCTGAAAACTTCAGAGACATTTTTTCACAAGCTTCTAACAAGTTACTCTGGATCCATAATTCCTGAGACCAAATGGAATCCAAATGCCAAGTGGGATTACTCTTTTCAAAGCCTGGAGTCACACAGAATGAAGCAGCACTTAAATCATCCTGTGCATCCCATACACATAACAGTCCAGTCACTGACCATCTGCAATAATTTTTTACTTTTGCTACAAATTACTTTCAAGAATAAGCTACAAATAATATCTTGATCCGGTTTAAATTTAGGGACAGCACTGCAATTGCCCAAAAAAATACTAAGGGTACCTAGTGCTGTTGCAGTAATACAAGAGAACTGTAAGTGTGTATTTCTAGTTGTTATTCATATTAGGTAAAAATGCCTCAGCTCAGCTTTGCAAAGTAAGAAACAAAACATGGAAAGTTGAAATGATGGAGTTGGGACAGTGCAGCCCATCTGCTTTTTGTGAGAGATGCTCTTAAGCAGTGGCAGTTTTAATGCACTTGTCTCCTGTAATTTTGCTCCTTGTGATCTACTGTCCACCTCAGCAACTTTTTCTGCTCTTTTTTTTCCTTTATTTTTTCAGCTGAGTACCAAAAGGAAAAGACAGAACTGCAATGTAACTACCAAAATAATAGATTTTTTTCAAACTAAAAAATACTCACAGCTTTTAGAAAACACATCAGAAGTGTTGGAAAGTATAAGCAATACAAGGTATTGAACAGTATTTTTACATTATACTACATCAGCCAAACAAATGGATAGTAGGGCTTGAGGATCAAGGATATCATTGAAGTTTTGTTAAAAGGGCTTCTTTTGGTCTCTGTGTGGTAACTGTCATCACCCTGATGTAAATACTTCACAATCTATTTACATTTTCCTAAGTTGTAATATTTTGCATCATTGATCAGCTATGGTTTTTTAGATTTCTCTTGTACCCATCATTGAATTATCTGAGCACAATCTCCAAATAAGACAAATGGCAAAGTAGCAAAGGTCTGCAATAACTGAGCGGCCAACAGGATTAGCCACACTGGCATCTCTTGGCTTTGCCAAATCCTCTGTGTGTGCTTTCGTTTCTTTTCCTCTTTGGTTTAAAATGCAACACATTATCATTATTTCTGATGTCTCACCTCTGAAAGAAAAACATAGATATCCTTGTTAGCAGTGTCTTATTGGCCAAGAAATCCTTAAAAGCTCTTGTAACTAGAAGTCTTGCGTCCTAGTGAGCCGTGCAGTGGAGATGGGAGCCAAACTCACCCTTCCTGTCTATGCAGAAGATAAGGAAAAGAAATGGCATCATCTAAAAAACTCAGAGGTCCGCTCTCTAGCTCCTTCCTAACTCCTTCAAATCTCCCAAAGTGTGAATTAGTGACAAACAGATGACAAGGACTCGTAATGCTGGCTCTTTGACTCCAAAGCAGCTGCTTTAGAATCTTTCACATAACCCTGTGTAGTTATGTGCCAGAAATGTATCATTTGAAGAAACTTTCCCCACTGACTTGAATGGGGGTTTGTTTGAAAGGTGTTTGAGGAGAAAGCCTCCCAGCAGAGGTCTGGCCTTTGGCCTAGCTGTGTCCCTGCTGATTGTGAAGTGTGCCATCAGCTGCAGGGCTTTCTGGGCTGAAGATAGCATCAAGTCACTTGAACTTGCTCCTTTTGGCCTATAAAAGCTGGACCCACTTTCGGGGCAAATTTGGAGATGTCATCTATGGGTGGATGGAGCACCTAGGATTTTCCAAATTGCTGGGAATGGTTCTCCAGGTCCCCGGTGTAAAACGGGGCTCCCCAGCAAAATGAGAAACAATTGTCTTGGTTTGAAAAGAGAGGTGTCTGCTAAGGAAGGCAGAAGCCATCTCTGAAATGGAAAATGTAAATCCCCTCCCTTCAAATGAATAAAATTTAGAAATTAAAATGCTCTCAGGTAAAGCTATGGGAATAGGACCGAGCCCTCAGAGCAGGGCAGCGTTTGCTGATGGTCTGAGCCCTTCCTAAAGATCCTGTCGGGCTGTCTTAGACCCCTGGGGCCAGGGATTCCTTCCAACCTGGGCCACTTTGGGCGGGCTGGGGGCAGCCCCAGGGCAGGTGGCAGCGTGTGCAAGGGCCCTGGGTGGCACGCTGCAGCACGGTCACCGTGGCACGGAACGGAAGCCGGTGTCCAAGGGCCCTTTGTGACGCGTGGGAAATAGAAGCTTGCCCGGGTGCTCGGAACACCCAACGGCTCAGAACGGGACAGAGCAGTGCCGTGAGGAGCCCCTGCACAGCGCACTCGTTCCTGTCTGACCTGGAGCTTTTCTGCAGCCTTGTTCCTGAGGCTGAGCTTGAGGCCTGAATACAGGACTCGCTGACCAGTGGCCTTCCGAGGCTTCTGTTCTGCAGCTGCCCTCAAGGGCAGAGCGTGGGACTTGGTGCCCTGGAGCTTTTCCAGGACATCTCTCCTGACATATCTCCAGTCAGTAGCATGGAGCAGAGACCCTCGAGAGTTCCCAAGCTGGCCTGGCTGGGGGAGGTGGAGGAGGAAGAAGGCCCTGGAGCTGCCCCAGCACAGGAGACTGAAGAGGTGGTGCCCTTCCATCCACCACTGGAGGGTGAGTGGCAGATCTGGGCCGCAGAGCTGGAGCCTGCAGCCAACTTGGCCCCATCCCATGCCATCCCATTCCCTGGGGACATGCCCACAGAGAGGACGGAAGAGGGGCCAGGCACACACCCCGCAGTGGCCATGCTCCATCCTTCTGGGGCATCCCGGGGCTCTCCCTGCCTGGGAAGCGCAGGGCTGGGCTGTGTTCTCCGGCCTCTCCCGCAGCCCCTCAGCTCTGGCTGCGCTCACTCTTTGCCAGATGCAGCCCTGGAGTGCACACGAGAGCAGGAATCCAGCCGTGGCCGCTTCCGCAGCACAGCTCAGGTACCTGCAGCCATCCCCACCTGGGCTGGGCCTGCTGTCCCTGCTCAGCCGAGCACCGTGTGTGGAGCAGTCCATGCAACATCCCCGGCTTCTTGCCCTTCTCCTACAGCTCGTTTGCAAGTTCCTCCACAGCGTCCGGCAGGGAGAGACCAGCACCACGGGCACTGGGCTCAGAGCTCACTCAGAGCTCCTGGGACATGAGACCAGTGCCGCCCTGCTGGATTTGCTCGTGGAGAGGGGTGTTTCCAGGCCAGAACAAGTAAGCAGCCTTTGGCCAGGCTTCAATTCCCCCATGAGTCACATGGCTTCCCAAGCTGTGCCTGCTGGTCCCTGGGTGCCTTTGAGGCCATTGCAGTGCGCCGGGAAGGGAAGCACTTCTCTGGGGACGCTGGGGACATCGCTCCCTCTGGCAGATTTCCAAGCCTCCCTGTGTATTCTCCAGGTGCCCGCCACGGTGAGGTACATTCACCAATGGCTCCTGGCCAATGCTTCTGCTGAGCACCGGCTGGACAAGACCCTGCTGAGTGTCACCAAAGAACACCCAGGTGACACAGTCGTGACTCTCCTGCGTGTGGCCCCGTCCTGTGACAGGTATGGGGCCCACCTGCCCAGAGGGCTCAGGGCTCCCCAGCCCATCACCCTGTACAACCTGTCCCAGGTGTCTGACCAACAGAGAGTTCCAGGGCCCTGCTTTCCCAACCCTGGCACGTCAGCTGCCAAGCCTGCTGCCATGGTCCCTTGCCGCCCCTCAGGGCTCTGTCCCCACAGGGCTGGGCTGCCCGGGTGCCGCTGGCAAGGGCCAGTGGGCAGAGGCAGAGCCGGCGGTAAGCCCTGGCCCCTAGGGATGCCCAGGCCACGGTGCTGTGTCTGAGACCCGCCCTGAGACAGAGCTCTAACCCCACAGAGCTGCCATGGCCATGTGGAAGACCATCATGGGCTCAGCCAGGACTGTGGAGCCAGTGCTGCTGATCCTCCTGGATGTGCTGGGGAGCTGGCCAGAGCGCAGCATTTGCACCTCCGATGGGGACAAAACGGGTGTCTTTGCCCTGGCTGTGAGTTTCTGCAACTGGCCTTTGCTGGCCCCAAGGCCACCTCTCCAGCAGCTCTGCTTCCTCCTTCCCCCACTGCATCTCCCCACCTCAGGCGCTGGCCTAAAACCTGGCCCAGGGGCAGCTTCAGGCCCACCAGGCCCCGTGCTCCCCTGGCACGGTCTCTCCGGGCCTCTCCCTGCCAAGCTCGGGCCCTGCCACACGGACACCTCGGCACTGAGCGCTTTCTTGGGGGGCTTTGTCCTTTGCAGGCAACCGTGGTGATGTGGAAGTTCCTCCAGGAGCCCCACATCTTACATGTAGTGACGGCATACTTTCCCTGCCTTTTTGTGCATCTGCTCTTCCAAGTGTTCTTCAGCACTGAAGAGATGCCAAAGGAGGTCGATACCTTCTGGAAGCAATGCCAGGAAGAGCATGGCCTTGCCACCAGCCCAAACAGGTGCTCCATCCAAGTCCTCCTGTCTCTGGCACATGGCCTGGGAAGGAGCCAGTGCTGCCAGTGTGACCTGGGCTTTGCTCTGCACACAGGTTTGCAGTGCGGACCCTGAAGTCCCTGCTCTGCCGAAAGCAGCACAAGGATGTGGTGGTGTCATTGGAAGGCAAGCATTGCTGGGACACGCTGCTCTGTGCTGACACCCGCCACTATGCCGTGGGTCTGCTGGCCAGGTGAGACTCCCCTTCTGCCCACTGCTCCCGGCATTTGTGCTCTGTGCCGGGGTGTCCCACACAGTCCCCGTGACCCTGGGACACAGGGCCTTGTCACTGAGGGACAGCTAAGCAGACTGGAAAAGGCTGGGAGGGGAGAGAGCACTCAAGGAGACACCTCCTCAATGGCCCAGGTGCCTTTGCAGGATGGTGGTGCAAGACCACCAGGCTCTGCGAGCATGTCCCTGGAGAGATTTGCTCAGGTTCCTGGTCTCTTTTTCACCCTCCTAGGGAGATGCGCCATGCTTATCCTCGCTTGTGTTCCAGTATTGCACTCCACCTCCTCTGGCTCCTCAGCACGCAGGAGCCACACTGGGATCTGCCTGCCCTGGCATTCCTTGTGGAGGTGAGCCGGGTGTCCAGCGCTGCCTCGCTGAGCTGCCTCCCAGCTCCCTGCCCTCTCGTCACCGCAGCCGCCTGGGACGGTGCCTGCACCCTGTGCTGCTGCCTGTACCCAACCCTGTGTGGCTCCGGGGTCCTGCTGGCTGGGCCCTCCATCACTGCCCTGTGCCTTTCAGGTCCTCGAGTGCCTGGATTCAAGTGAATGTGCTGACAGTGTTGTGAAGGTCTCATCAAGGTACCTGCAGAGCGAGTGCAGGGAGAGGCGTCGCCTGGCGCTCAGGGCCCTTCTCGAGCTCATTGATGATCCCTCAATGGTGAGAAGGGGGCAGTGGCTGAAGCTGCGCTGGGAACGCAGTCGCTTGGCCTTGCCTGGGCTTTGGGTGCTGGGGCAGCTGCTCCCAGCTCTCCTGCCTCCCACTTCAGCTGCCCGAGTGCTTCGGGACAGGCCTTTGGCCTCTGGGCCCTGCAGCAGCAGGGTGGGGTTTCACAGACTTGTGTTCCGCACAGGACGAAAGAATGTGGAGCTTGACCGACAGCCTCATGGACCTACTGTGGGACAATGATGCAGAGATAGCTCGGATGATGCTCAGCTTTATATTCCTGCACAAATACATTCTGATGTCAACCCCCATTGCCCTGGAGCTGGCTGAGGCGCTCCTGCTGCTCTTTGACCACGTAAGGCCCTGTGCCCCCAGCCACAGCCACTGGGTGCTGCCTGGAAACTGTGTGCCCTGTGCACTTCCAGGCCTGTGCCCAGGAAGGCCTGGAGGAGCCAATGCTGACGTATTTTTGCCTTTTTTTTTTATACAGGATAACAGCCAGGTACAGCTGCTCTCCATAAAACTCTTCCAAGACATGATGGACTTTTTGGAAGAGAGAGAAAAACCTTTGGAAAGCCCTGTGCACCAGAGCCTGCTTCCACTGCTCTTCCACTGCCATGATGAGAATCAGCACGTGGCAGAGGTGAGGACTCGAGGGCTGCTGCTGTCCCCCTGGGAGGGGGCTCGGCTGCATCCTGCCCTGCGGCTGCTGGACCGCAGCCTCCTCCAGGCCGTGGCACAGGGAGGCTGGTCCCATGCCCCGGGCTCTGGGACCATCTCCAAGTCTCTGCTGCTCTCCAGGCTTCCCGGGAAACGCTGCTTTCTGTGGTCAAGTTCATGAAGAGGAGGGATCTCAAAAAGCTGCTGAAGGAGGAGAAACTGTGGAAGTTCAGCAAGTGCCTGGTAAGGACGACCAAGAATGCCCAGCCTCAGCCTGGAGAAGGCCCCTGAGGGCGATGCTCAGTGTGCGGGGGGGGCAGCTGTGCCCTTGCCTGCTGTTGCACGCAGAGGCCGCGCGGGCTCTTCTCCAGGCTCCCGTGGGCCAGAGCCGGGTGCCCGTGGAGCCCCGGCCCGGAAGAGCTGCGGGGCGGGCCGGCACCGCCGCTCCCCAGGCAGCAGCCGGCCCTCTGGCCCCTCCCCTCGGGAGCCCGGCGCCGGCGGCTGCTGGCCGCGCCTCAGGGCTGTGCGGGCAGGGGAGGCCGGGGCAGGGCGCAGGCAGCGCCTGGCCGAGGGGCTGAGCCCGCGCCAACCCTTCCTTCCCTCCCGCCGCTCTCTCCAGCTGGCAGAGGACAGGAGCAGAGCGGCCGAGCACCTGCGCCGGGCCCTGCACTACTTGCAGAGCCCACAGGAGCCCCTGCGAGAGGCGGCCATCAGGTTCATGGGTGAGCCACGAGCCCGGGCTCCCTCCCCTGCCCGCCGCAGCTCGGCCCCAGCCCCGCCTGCTGCCCCGGCAGTGCCGGCCGGGCCCGGCGCCGTGGAGCTCCGGCTGGCCTCGGCGCTGCTGCCGCCCTCTGGCAGCCGTGCCCTGGGGCGGCAGCGTGCGGCCAGGGCCCGGGCTGAGCCCTGTCGGGCCAGCAGGCCGTGTGGCCACAGCGCCGGCAGCGCCGCCGGCAGGGAGCTGTGCCGCTGGGGCCTTGACAGGCTCTGTGTTCACAGGGATCGCCGGGCAGAGCTGGAGTGGGCAGCAGCAAGAGCTCCAGCTTATCTGCAGTGGTGAGTGAGGGCAGCAGGCTGGCAACGGGGGCTGACAGCGGGTGGAGAACTGCGAGCCCTGCCCCGGCTGCAGTGGGCTCTGCTCCCGTGGGCAGAGCACACAGCGATTTCAGGGCCACGTGTGCCATTCGTCGCTGGCAGCTTCGGGCTGATCCCCTGGGTCCCTGCTCCCTCCTGGACATGGCAAGAGCCGGCTGGCATGGCCTTGGCCAGGGGCTCTCCTGGGGTCCCTGACGATCTGGGATCTGACCGTGGCTCTCTGTTGCAGCCCTTGAAGAGCAAACAAATGATGTCAGCCTCGCTGTCAGAAGCCTGGCAATTCAAACACTCTGCATCCTCAAGTCATCAGATCCAGCTCCGATCTCCATGTTCCAGCGGCTTCGAAGTCACCTGCGCAGGGCATGGAAGATGCGGCATCGCCTGTCACGGCTCAGCTGCCTGCCCTGCCGGAGCTCTGTGGAGAGCTGATCCACAGGCTCTTTTTTGTGAGGCCACCTAAATCAGGAGGCATTTTTTTTTTCTTCAGAAACGTTCTTTTCTAGCCTTTTTCTTTGTTTTTTTGTTTTGGGTTTTTTTGTTTGTTTTCTTTTACAATGTAAATATAGACTGTGTTATAATACACAGACTGCCAGGATCTTTCTTTTGCTGCCCAGGGTCCACAGGGCATAGGGGAAGAGCGGGAAAAGGGTGCTTGTGCTCAGCCAGCTGCCCAGGCGTGCAGTGCCTCAGGGGAAATGGCCATAAGCCCCTTGGCCTTTGGTGGTTCTGCTGAAGCCTTTGTGCTGCCGACAGAGAGGCTGGGCAGGGGCCGGAGCTGCGGGGATCCCTGCGAGAGCGGTGCCTGGAGATGGCCACAAGCCCTGTGCCAGGCAGGAAGCACCATCCGTGTCCTCCTGCCCGTGTGCTGCTGCCTGCGTTGCTGAGGGCTCCGAGGTCCCTCTGGCTGGTGGGGTGTCCTCTGGCGCTGCTATGGGGCAGCTTGGCTGGGCTGGGGCAGACCCTGAGGGGCTGGGGCACCGGGAAGCCCTGAGCAATTGGGTGTCAGAGGCCATAAGCAGCCCCCTGGCAGCCACCTTGCTCCTGCCGGAGCTGACTTGCAAGACGGATCCTGGGTGCTCTGGAACTAACAGCATCCGTGTTGTTGGAAACCTGTGGGGGGAACGGTGCGGGATGCAGAGGTTCAGCGATATCACAGGACAACCAATATGATCCAGTGAAGCCAAATTTATTATCCCTCAAAAGACTGTATTTATAATAATTCTGTACTGTCCACGTGTCTCTAGCTAATACATGATTGGCCAGGCCTAGCTGTTCACGCGTCTAAGGATGCTGATTGGATCATCTAACTTTTCACGCGTCTGGCTGTGGTTTTCTGTCCCACCCATGAACTGTCTTTTTTCCTCACTTTCCCAAGCTCACTGATAAACTTGCTGAGTCCATTTGACTCTTCTTCTTTTATCAAGGATATACCAACCCTTTTTTCTGAACATGTCCATTATCCCAAGCAGGCTGGATTGTGCATCGTCTGAATATGGCCATTGTTTTTCAAAAACTCCTCAATCTCCAACAAATCCTCAACATTTCCCCTGCTTTGTTTTTGCACAAGCCAGACTGATTTAAAAGCACAGTCATTTAGTTTCTGCACCCAGCGTAGTAAGCAAGGCACTAGAAGCAGAAGTGACAAATGAATACAAAGTATCATTATGCCAAAACGCACAAAGTCCTTGAGCCAGCCAGTTATTCCTCAGGATTTTAGCCACACATCAAAGGAATTGTCAACAACTGTGAGCTTTTGCACATTCTCCTTAAGCAGTGTCAGTTTTTGTGAATAAATTCAGAGCGGTCAGAGAAATTCATGCAACACATCCCTTCAAAATCCTCACACCCATGTCCTTGTGCTAGCAACAAAAAATGTATAGCAGCCCTGTCTTGTAGCACAGCGTGGCATATGCTACCTACATCAGTGGTAAGCTCATTCAGTATTATAGATGTTATGTTAATTTGTTTTCCTGTCCAACAAGCCAATCACGTTAATTGTGTAAGGGCCTGTGAAGAAGCTACGCCTGGTGTAAAAAGTGATGCCAGTATAGCCGAAGGCCTCTTCCCCAGTTCTACATTATCCTTACAGCCTGAGCCTAATGAATGCACACTACATTTCTGATGTTGGTATTTGTGCCTGATGTTAAGCATCTGTTGAATGCTAGGGGCAAACAGTGTCAGTTTCCCAAAATAGCAAGGTCCTCCTAATGCTTTCTGAGGAATTGCAGTCCAAGCTCTATCTCCACAAATGAGAAAAACTCCAGGAGGCAATATGCTTGCTGAGTTTTGTTTTAAGGGCACAGACCGTGTCCAGTTGGCACAGTATGCCGTGGTATTGTAATACCACAAAGAAACAGGAGATATCCAAGTGCTGTCATCTCCGGGCTTTCCTGACCTCTCCCTAATCAGCTCTCTGCCCTTGAAGTACTCAAAGAACAAACAATAATTTCCTGGCACTGATCCCAGAATATCCAGCTCCTGTGGTTCCTGACTTGCAGTATTTAAATTTTCAGTGATTTTAAATGCCTGAGCTCCTAAAGGATTTCTAGGGATTTTTTGTTTTTCACACCAATTTTCTGGGATTATTCCATTTTGATTAGTACACCAATTTGACTAGGCCTTACTTAAGTCACCATAAATTTGAGCTCTGGTCCGTTTTCCAAATTCTTCCATTGTGTCTAGGGGAACTCCAATTAAGCAGGTACGAAATGGATCCGAAGGTGTATGTTAAGCCTATGTGGAGTTGCTAGTACTTCCTCAGCATACTCCAGCACACTTGGTAGATACTCCGATCGTTGCTCAGCTGTCAGGTGTTGGAGAAGTGGATTCAGGGCTGTCTGGAATCGGTGCTTTTGCCTCTGGACACAGCATGGGTTGATGACGGTGGTTTCAGATAGGGCTTCACCCACTTGGCTGGGATCCAACGAATGCCTTTATCTGTAAGCAAGCACATATGACCTCTGCCTATTCGTTTTACTGTAGCTGGTCCTTCCCACACCCCTGTTTCTGGGCTTTTGAACATGACCTGAATACCGTCAGGCAATTCCTCCCTTGGATTACTGTGAGGGCATGATGCACAAGAATAGGTGGATCTTCCCTATCTCCTGTTGTTCTAAGGTAATTAAGCACAAAGATGACTTTAGCTGTTTTTTCCTTAGGAGATAACCCTGTAGTTCCCCCTTTTTGTTTTTGCAGCATGCCCTTGAATGTCTGATGTGCACGCTCAATAATTGCCTGACCAGTAGGGTTGTGAGGAATACCAGTGTCATGTTGAATACCCCATAAATTACAGAAACGCTTGAATCTTAAGGAACAGTAAGCAGGACCAGTGTCAGTCTTAATTGCTAAGGGGACACCTAATATGGCAAAGCAATTGTACAAATGTTTCTCAACATGACGTGCTGCCTCACCTGTTAAGGGAGTAGCCCATGTAACACAAGAATAGGTATCAATGCAAACATGTACAAACTTTTTCTGACCAAATTCTGGTACATCAGTTACATCCATTTGCCACAATTGCAAAGGTTGAGGACCCCTAGGGTTAACACCAGTGCCTAAACCAATGCCATCTTGTTGACAATCAGGACAGGATTGCACAATACCAGAAGCATCAGTAAAGGGAACACCAAATTGTTTAACTAACGTTTTAGCAGATTGATGAAGAAAAGCATGGGAAGTTTTAGCCTGCTGGAATTTATCAGGGTTTGGCATTGGCCAGACAGTGGCTACCAACTGATCAGCTCGAGCGTTACCTTCAGACAGACCAGGGAGAGCTTGATGACTTCGAATAAGAGTAATAAAGTATTCCTGCCGTCGTTGATTTAAGTTTTTAAGTGTTTCCCTCAAACACCTCACTCGTTGGTGACTCCACCAGTGCCCCCAGGGCAGAGCATTCCCATATCTAGTGCCCCTTTCTGGGCCAAAGTTCTCCCTAAAGTCCATTGTAAACCTCTCTTGGCCCAGCATTAGCCCTCCTTGGCATCTGCTCTCTCGTGTCCTCGCCCATCTCTGGGAAGGCTGGCGCTGCCGTGTTGGTCGCTCGCTGGCTGTGGGAGGAGAGGCTGTGCCAACGAGTGCTGCTCAGCTTTTAGCCACTCAAAGGAGCACTGGATTGTGCCTGCAGGGGAAAGGACCATTCCTGCACGTTGGCATTTCTTACAGGTTTTGTCAGATTTTCATGGACAGCTGTCCTAGTGGAAGCAGGTCTGTTTTCATGAGTATTTGGAGGGTAATGGAACACAATGCCATCCAGGGAAATTCTGCTGGTTTAGTTTCTCTGAAGTTTTGAGATAGTTGCAAATCCCCAAAATTTTCTCCTTGGGGAGGTAGTGATTTCCACAGTTTAGGTGGTGGGGATGTTGATTACCCAATGTTGATGACCTAATGTAACTTTCAGCACCAAAAATTTTAAACATCCAGTGGTTGTCCTTGAAACAAAAACATTTTACATCTTTTCTGTAGACAGGAATTGCTTCTGTGTTATTTCACTTAATCCATTAAAAATCTCCCGCCTGGAAAAAGTCCATAGTGCTGTGTGATTTCCTTGGTTCTCTGTGGTTCCACTGTTCTCTGGAATGGTTTTGCCCCATTTTCTGAAGCTGCCCACAAAAAGGTAACAGATGTGTGAGAAGTTCTGAAAGGCAAACTGGTGTAGGTCTTGGCCTCCTGTTTAGAGGTCTGTGGTGAGCTGTGAGTCAAAGAGCTGATTTCACAAGATGTTGAAAACCCAATTGAACCTTTTTGCAGCAGGATGTATTTGTAGAATCAAAGCAGAGCATGGCTGACACTAGTAAATGAATTAAAATGCAAATCTGGAATGTGTTTATTTGATTGTTATGCTGATATTGTGGTAATAATTACAAGGTCTGAGTACTAACCAAGCTAGCACCTGATCTGTAGTTGCTTTTCTGTCTCTAATGTAGGGAATAGGTTTTTAAAAATTATGTTTTCTCCTATAGCTGAGCAATGTCTTGTTCCCAGGCTGCATCTTAATATCAGTTTGCTTTTGCAGAAGAGCCAGTTTCACCTGAAGATGATTTTCCTTGCCCTCACTTTTAATTTTTACTTGATGTGTTATTGTCCAGCAGGTTGACTTTTTCAGATTCTGTGCTGTGAAATGTTGCTGCTAAGGAGAGTTGGTGCTTTTCTGGCTTTTATTTCAAATATTGAGAGATTCAAGGATCCTATGGTGGTTTTTTTGCAGAAGAGACGTTAAATTGATGGAAAATTGTATTATTTCATAGTATTTGTATTCTGTGTCTACAGCAGTGTGCAATATTTGGGTCAGACTGGTTTTGAGTGGTTAATTGTCTGCCCAACTGAATGCTCAAGCATAATCAGGCTGATTATGTTCAAGCAGTTGAAAGTTCAATGTACAGTGAGAAACAGGATAGCAATTATCTTCTGAATTCCTTTATATGAGCCACAGGAGGTACTTTTGCTCCGGTCTGGAATCCTGGATAATTTGTTCCATCAACCCAGTTTGTTCCTAACATGTTTTTGAGAAAAAAAAAACAGCATGCAAATGATTGAAGTTAATTTTTATGTTAATCCTCAGGCAGCTATGAGTGGGAGGCACCTGTGATTTCAGACTTCTAAAACAATTCATAGTTCAGTAGTTAAAATTCTGAGCCCTGAAAGTACAAGAGAACTGCTTATTCCAGGTATTCATGAAAACCACATTCCAGCACAGCCCAAAGAAGGTGCCTTTGCATTAGAAGTACAGGATTACATGAGGCTTTTTAAACACTTTGGTTTTTTGGCCTTTGAATATATGTGATATTTCTTAAGAGGGCTCTTTCCCAAGATGTATTTGGTGCAAGGAATATGCTCTCAGAATCAGCAATTTGATATTAGAAGTTATTTCTCTTGGTTTTCTAGAAATCTAAGCTTGGAAGTTTTTCTATCAAATGCTCCCAGTCTGAAGGGAAATATTTTTCCCTCTGGGTTTTGGGCAAAGGTGCCTTACTGAACACCTGGGGCTGTTTTGTTTGGCCATTCTGGCTGATGTCACACAGATTCTCTGAGCACAGCTGAGAATAACAGAAGGACAGTAGAGAATTTTTAAGTTCTTGAGACTGTATCTTTAATACAGAATCAACTTCTGCTTAATCAGCTTCATGATGGGTGAATATATTCAAATAACAAATATGTGTAAATAAGTTTTTTTCTGAATCAGTTTCATTTCTTTTTCCAGCAGATCCACACCTGTTGATTTAATCTAATTGAAAGGTGGTTTTTTTTTTTCCAAACAGAACTTTAAAAAGTTATCATATTTCCAGTTTTCTTGTAAAGCAATATTCTCTTCAGAAAGATCACACAAATGCTCAGAAGCACTGAGGTCCCTGTGCATTTGAATGAATCCAATGGCATTCTCATTGTGTTCTTAGATTAAATCATAGCCATGTGTTAATTTTATTTGGTTTGAACCCCTTTGACCTGGTTCACTTGGAGCAGTGATACAAAGCTGAGGTAAATTTAAAAGAAAAAGGAAATGTAAAGTCTGCTTTTTGTCAATACATCTTTATGATCTATCCTCCACAAGAGGCTCCTGCTCCTCTGATACTGTGGGATGATAGCTAATGGGGGAATTGTTCTGCTGCTGAGCTGATCATCAAAACAGGAGGAGATGAATGAAGTCATCAAACAGGTTTAAAACAGCAGCTTTTATTTCACAGCACCTTTAAGACAGTGCTTCAGAAAAGCTGTGACATCTTGCTCCAAAGCCTCATGGTGCTGAAAAAGTAAATTGCTTGAGAGGTTTAAACCCAGCACTTGTTCTGTGTTTTCTAGACTGTTCTTTCACAGTTTTCTGAATTCTCCATGTTGATGGCAAGTGCCTTGGTAACAGTAGGTGATGGCTGGTTGTATGGAATTTTCCCCTGAAATATGTAATCTAAACATTATCTGGGATGGACACAGGCTCCTGCTGGTAGATATTAGTTCAAAGTAGAGCTCATATCCATCCTCAATACCAAGTTTACTTGTTTTAATGGGGTATTCCTCTGCATTTTCACGTTGTCCTAAGTTCTCCTTCCTCACCTACTTGCACTTCAGATGGGTGATCTTTCTTCCTAAAAATTAATTTCCCAGAGTCCCCTTATTACTTCTCCAACCTGGGTATCTCCTAAGCTTAAATGACCACTCTGACATGGGTGTTCCCATCTGTTCCAAAGCTTTTTCTGCTTTTGGTTCAATGCAGGATTTATTCAGTGAAGAGGAAATACCTCCTGAGAATCATTCAGGGGCTACCCCAGCACCTATAGAAAGAGCCCTCCCCTTCTGAGCTGGAAGGATCTCCCTTCCTTCCAAGAAAGCCCCATCTGAAATTGTTTCCTCACACAAACTTTGCTCGTGCATTCTCCATCTCGCTGGACAGGCTCCAGCACCCCCTGTGGGTGACACAAATGTGCTGAGAATGCCAAGTGCCCCCTGTTCTCAGTCACAAAGGCACTGGCAGAGACTAAATGGTCAAAAGAAAATTTGTTGAAACATGTTGAGAAGTAAAATAGCAACAATCCCGACGGGCAGATGGTGCTCACAGAAAGCTTGAAAGAATTAATCACTGTTCTGTAGGCTGGTAACAAAAATATGTTTGCTGTATTTAAATGAAGATACTTTACTGGAGAGTTTCAGAGTAATTAGAATTTTCCTAAAACTCTCTGTCAAAATTACACTGAAAGAACTGTGGGCCAGATGATTCAGACCCAAAGAACTTGGTTCAAGCTTTAGGTGCTCAGCCCAAACGTTCTCCCCTTCCTTGTCTTTCCTGTTCAATATTTTAGCCCTCGTGGCTTCACTTAGTGAAGTATTTGATAGAAGATTTTAATTCAAGTATCAAAGAAAAGAGTAAAGCCACACTGTGCAGCCACACTGTGCAGTAAGCTGCAAGCTAATGTATTTTAGTGTTTTATAAATTGCTGCTCTGAGCCCTGATCTCAGTGACATCCCCAATGGTTTCAGCTGAGCCATGATTCTTAGCTCTGGCAATCTTATTTATTCACTGTTGCTTTCACTACCAGATTACAGTTTAAGTGGCTGTGAAAAGCTTCTTCATTCCTTGAGAAAGCTTTCTGTGTTTTCACCTTTCAAATATATTTAAAGACTCATTAAACAAGTCTTTAGGAGTTCTGCTACAATAATTCAGATGCTTTTGGTGCTTTTTTTGTTCCTGACACATTTCCTTCTATTTTTAAAAATTTTTGTCAATTTGCCATTGTCACATTTTCCACTGAAATCAGTGAACTCTGCAGTAAACTTCACATTTCTCACAATTAAAAAAAAAAAAACAAAACCAACCACCAGCAGCTAATTCCAACCATGCCACATCTTCCTTTCCATAAATGAATGTGAGTTTCTCTAATTTACTCTTGAACAACTTGCAGGGGGAAAGAACTAAAAAAAAGGAAATGGCTGATCTTTCTTCCTTCTTCCTTTTCCTCAAAGGAGAGGACAACAGGATTTCTGATAGATTTTCCCTTGGAAGACAAATGAGAACATTCCAAGCTTTGAGGATTGGAAATCAATGTGCATAAAGCAAGAAAAATGGGCAATGTTATCAAGCCCAGAGTTTGCACAGGCAGTGAACTGCAGAGAAAATGGGCTGTTTTCCCATCTCTGTCTAAGCTGGCAAGCTCCAACAAAACTGGCTCCATCTGAGATTGCCTGTTCTGGATTGCAAGGCAGGATGTATTCTATTACCATCTGTATGGCAGTTGTCTAGGTGTTAAGTGGGCAATTTCCCCTTATCTCTCTCCCTGCGAGATCACAATCACTCCTCCCTCAGCAGGGGGCATCCCGTGATAAGAGGCTATTGAATGTCACTGCATGGCTGATAAGAACTGTAACATCCCATTGTGAGATGCTCCGCCCAGAGGGAGGAGCCGAGCATTGCTATCCAGATATAATCAGGAGATTCTGACACACCAGCACAGCTTCTCCACTGGATTCACCAGAGGAACAGCAGCTGCTTCTTCTTCCACGGATCTGCGGAGGAAGAATCACCCTTTTTCTACAGGACCCCCTGCTCCAACAGAACCACACCTGACACCTCAGGAGGACTGCAGCCACTTTTCCAACTGGACTGCTGCCAGCACCCTGACCAACAGGGTGTCAGGTTGAGTTCTGACTCTGTCATTTTAGTGTACTGCATTGTTTTTGTTTTATCATTTTATGGTTTTTCCCCCCTTCCCTATTAAAGAACTGTTATTTCCTGCTCCCGTATTTTTTTTTGCCTGAGAGCCCCTTAATTTAAAATTCACAGCAATTTGGAGGGGTGGGGAGGGTTTGCATTCTCCATTTCAGGGGAAGCTCCTGCCTTCTTTAGCAGGCACCTGTCTTATCCAAACCAAGACAGATTTTTGGCGCCCAACGTGGGGCTCGAGGGCAAATAAACAAAAAGGGAATAACAGTTCTTGAGTAATTTAATTTTTGTGTGGCTATACAAACCTCATCAAGTGACACCATGTGGTCCAGTTTACCCTGGTTTGGGTGGCACGTGATCATGGCTGTATTTCTCCCATTTGTAGGCCCTTATCTTAACATGGGTCCTATAACCAAGGCTACTGTGGCTATTATCCGGTTTGTTTTATGGGTGAATAAGGTGAGGAATTCATGGATTTTTAACTTCCTCTGGAAGGCAGGCACATGGATTCACAGCTATCACACCTTAACTATGTGTTTTTGGGGTTACTTTAATAATGGCACCTGCTGTAAGGAAATTACACCAGGGGAAATTTTCTCCCAACCCTTTAATCACCTCTTTGGGTCCACCCCACCAGTTTTTGAAGGGTTCAGATCCAATCTAAACATTAATGATATCATACAGTGGCTGGTGTTGCTGATAGGCCTGTTCTATTTAGCATTTAGAGAGAGAGAGAGACTAACCTGGATAACTACCCTGACACCTGCATCAGAACCTAACACGCCACCAGAGTCCAGGGATGCTGTTGCCCCAGAGCCTACTCCTACCCCACAGCCCGTGCCAGATGTGAACTACCCAGATTGGGTGGGGGGTCTGGTGAAGGAGATGCGTGAGATAGGCCAGATCCTGAAGGAGTACACTTCCCCAGCTGGTGCAGAGCCCTCCCCCTGCTTTGAAGAGAGAGAATCTAATAGTGCAGCAGCAGAACCCACAGATGTTACAACTGTCCAGGTTCCAGCTGAACTGCAGAGGCAGTCACAGCCAGCAGCAGTTGCCCCTGTAGAAACAAGGAGATCTAAAACAAAAGCAGAGCACCCAGATAGGGGAGGGCCCTCACAACTCACAGGGGAGCCAGAGGTTGCAATCATCACCGAGTCCCTGACTTACGAAAGTCTCCGTAATCTACACAAAGACATTGTACGACGGGGACGTGAGGCTTATACAACCTGGCTACTTCGGGTCTGGGACCTTATGGGTACAGGTGTGCAACTGGATGGTGGTGAGGCAAGGAATCTGGGACCCTTAACTCAGGACTCCGGTATCAATCAGATTTTTGTAAGGGAGCCAGGGTCCCTTTCCCTCTGGGAGCGGCTTTTAACAAGTGTCAGAGAGAGATTTGTCCACAGGGAAAGAATGCAGGAGCAGCACCACAGAATGCGCTGGAAGACTCTTGAGGAAGGGATCCAACAGCTGAGGGAAGTGGCAGTATTGGAGGTACTCTTTGGGAGAGATGGACAGCATGATAATGACCCCGACCAGGTCAGGTGCACAGGGCAGATGCTGTGGAGTCTGGCAAATCTGGGGCCATCTCAATACACCACTTTCATTGCAACGATCAATGCTGATACCAACCGAGAGAGAGTGGGTTCTGTGGCAAACAAACTTAGAAATTATGAAAGTATGATCAATGGCCCCATGCAAGCTCATGTCTCTGCCGTGGTCCAAGAACTCAGAGAGGAGATGAGGGAGATGAGGGAGGCGGTGAGAAGGAACAATTCCCATATTGCACCAGTGCGAGTCACAGGCCCCAGAGTTAGAGCCCAACATTTTCCACCTAGAGAGAGAGGGTACACCCCACGGGCTGACTTGTGGTTCTTTCTGAGGGACCATGGGGAAGACATGGGAAAGTGGGATGGAAAACCCACTTCAGTCCTGGCAGCAAGGGTGCGTCAACTCAAGGAGGGAAACACTAACCGAGAGAACTCCAGTAAAGTGAAGGTAGCCTCAACCTCCCATGACCGAGCTGCTGAGTATGATCCGTCAGATCCCCTTGAGGGTACCTCTACCATGTATGCCCAGGGAAGAAATAATAACCAGGGTTAGGGGGGCCCTGCCTCTAGCCAGGGAGAGGCACGGGAAAATCGGATTTTCTGGACGGTGTGGATCCGATGGCCTGGCACATCAGAACCACAAAGGTACGATGCTTTAGTGGATACTGGTGCACAGTGTACCCTGATACCATCGGGACATGTGGGGGCCGAACCTGTTTCCATTGCCGGGGTGACGGGGGGATCACAGCAATTGACCCTTTTGGAAGCTGAGATGAGCCTGACTGGGAAAGACTGGAAGAAACATCCTATTGTGACTGGCCCAGAGGCCCCATGTATTCTAGGCATAGACTTCCTCCGGAATGGCTATTACAAAGACCCAAAAGGACTCAGATGGGCTTTTGGCATAGCTGCTGTAGAGGCAGAGAACATTAAGCAGTTGAACACCTTGCCTGGACTGTCAGAAAACCCATCCGCAGTAGGACTCTTGAATGTGGAAGAGCAACGAGTGCCAATCGCCACCTCGACGGTGCACCGCCGGCAGTATCGGACGAATCGAGACGCCGTGATCCCCATCCACAAAATGATCCGTGAGCTGGAGAGCCAAGGGGTGGTCAGCAAGACTCACTCACCCTTTAACAGTCCCATCTGGCCTGTGCGCAAGTCTGACAAAGAATGGAGATTGACTGTGGACTATCGTGGCTTGAATGAAGTGACTCCACCACTGAGCGCTGCTGTGCCAGACATGCTGGAACTCCAGTACGAGCTGGAGTCCAAGGCAGCAAAGTGGTATGCCACCATTGACATTGCTAACGCGTTTTTCTCCATTCCTCTGGCAGCAGAGTGCAGGCCTCAGTTTGCTTTCACCTGGAGGGGCGTGCAGTACACCTGGAACCGACTGCCCCAGGGGTGGAAGCACAGCCCCACCATCTGCCATGGACTGATCCAGACTGCACTGGAAAAGGGTGAGGCCCCAGAACATCTGCAATACATCGATGACATCATTGTGTGGGGGAACACGGCAGTGGAAGTATTTGAGAAAGGAAAGAAAATCATCCAGATTCTGCTAGAAGCCGGTTGCGCCATCAAGAAGAAAAAAGTCAAGGGACCTGCTCGAGAGATCCAGTTCCTGGGAGTAAAGTGGCAAGATGGACGGCGTCAGATTCCCATTGAGGTCATCAACAAGATCACAGCAATGTCTCCACCAACTAGCAAGAAGGAAACACAAGCTTTCCTGGGTGCCATAGGCTTTTGGAGGATGCACATTCCCGAGTACAGTCAGATCGTGAGCCCTCTTTACCTGGTCACCCGCAAGAAGAACGAGTTCCACTGGGGCCCTGAGCAGCAACAAGCTTTTGCCCAGATTAAGCAAGAAATTGCTCATGCTGTTGCCCTTGGCCCAGTCAGGATGGGACCAGAGGTAAAGAACGTACTCTACTCTGCAGCCGGGAACCATGGTTTGTCCTGGAGCCTTTGGCAGAAGGTGCCTGGGGAGACTCGAGGCCGACCACTGGGATTCTGGAGTCGAAGCTTCAGAGGGTCCGAAGCCAATTACACTCCCACAGAAAAGGAAATCTTGGCTGCCTACGAAGGAGTTCAAGCTGCCTCAGAGGTGATTGGCACGGAAGCACAACTCCTCCTGGCACCCCGACTACCGGTGCTGGGGTGGATGTTCAAAGGAAAGGCTCCCACCACCCACCATGCCACTGATGCTACATGGAGTAAATGGATTGCCCTCATCACACAGCGCACCCGTATTGGAAACCTGAATCGCCCTGGGATTTTAGAGATAATTACAAACTGGCCGGAAGGTGAAGATTTTGGTCTTTCTGATGAAGAGGAACAAGAGCAAGTAACACGTGCCGAAGAAGCTCCACCATACAACCAACTCCCAGCAGAGGAAACACGCTACGCTCTTTTCACTGACGGTTCCTGTCGCATCGTAGGGTTGAACCGGAAGTGGAAAGCAGCCGTATGGAGTCCCACACGACAGGTTGCTCAGGCTATCGAAGGAGAAGGTGGATCAAGTCAACTTGCTGAACTCAAAGCTGTTCAGCTAGCCCTGGACATTGCTGAGAGAGAGAAATGGCCAAGGCTCTATCTTTATACTGATTCGTGGATGGTAGCCAATGCTCTGTGGGGCTGGCTGGAAAGGTGGAAAAAGGCCAACTGGCAGCGTAAGGGAAAACCAATCTGGGCTGCTGAGGAATGGAAAGAAATTGCCGCTCGGTTGGAGAACCTACCTGTGAAAGTCCGCCACGTAGATGCCCACATCCCCAAGAGCCGGGCTAATGAGGAACATCGAAACAACGAACAGGTAGATCAGGCAGCAAAAATAGAGGTGTCGAAGATAGACTTAGATTGGCAACATAAGGGGGAGTTGTTCCTAGCTCGATGGGCCCACGATGCCTCAGGTCATCAAGGTAGAGATGCCACCTATAGGTGGGCACGAGACCGAGGAGTAGATTTAACCAAAGACAGTATTTCTCAGGTTATCCATGACTGTGAAACGTGTGCTGCCATCAAGCACGCCAAGAGAGTGAAGCCCCTGTGGTATGGTGGGCGGTGGTCCAAGTACAAGTATGGGGAGGCCTGGCAGATCGACTACATCACACTGCCCCAGACACGCCAAGGCAAGCGCTACGTGCTGACCATGGTGGAAGCCACCACGGGATGGTTGGAGACCCACCCTGTGCCTCACGCCACTGCCCGGAACACCATCCTGGGCCTGGAAAAGCAAGTGCTGTGGAGACATGGAACCCCTGAGAGAATTGAGTCGGACAATGGGACCCATTTCAAGAACGGCCTTATCAACACCTGGGCCAGGGAACATGGTATTGAATGGATATACCATATCCCCTACCATGCACCAGCTGCCGGGAAAGTTGAACGGTGCAATGGACTACTCAAGACTACCCTGAAGGCACTTGGTGGGGGGACTTTTAGAAATTGGGAGATGAACTTAGCAAAGGCCACCTGGATGGTCAACACCAGAGGGTCTATCAATCGAGCTGGTCCTGCCCAGTCTGAACCCCTGCACACTGTAGATGGAGATAAAGTCCCTGTTGTACACATGAAAGGTATTTTAGGAAAGACTGTTTGGATTACTCCCACCTCAGGCAAAGACAAACCCATCCGTGGAATTGTTTTTGCTCAAGGACCTGGTTACACTTGGTGGGTAATGCAGAAAGATGGAGAAAGCCGTTGTGTACCACAGGGAAACCTAGTCTTAAGTGAGAACTGTGTGTAAGGATTCATTGTGATGCAGATGGAAATAGAATAAGGGGTGGATTATGTTCTGGATTGCAAGGCAGGATGTATTCTATTACCATCTGTATGGCAGTTGTCTAGGTGTTAAGTGGGCAATTTCCCCTTATCTCTCTCCCTGCGAGATCACAATCACTCCTCCCTCAGCAGGGGGCATCCCGTGATAAGAGGCTATTGAATGTCACTGCATGGCTGATAAGAACTGTAACATCCCATTGTGAGATGCTCCGCCCAGAGGGAGGAGCCGAGCATTGCTATCCAGATATAATCAGGAGATTCTGACACACCAGCACAGCTTCTCCACTGGATTCACCAGAGGAACAGCAGCTGCTTCTTCTTCCACGGATCTGCGGAGGAAGAATCACCCTTTTTCTACAGGACCCCCTGCTCCAACAGAACCACACCTGACACCTCAGGAGGACTGCAGCCACTTTTCCAACTGGACTGCTGCCAGCACCCTGACCAACAGGGTGTCAGGTTGAGTTCTGACTCTGTCATTTTAGTGTACTGCATTGTTTTTGTTTTATCATTTTATGGTTTTTCCCCCCTTCCCTATTAAAGAACTGTTATTTCCTGCTCCCGTATTTTTTTTTGCCTGAGAGCCCCTTAATTTAAAATTCACAGCAATTTGGAGGGGTAAGGAGGGTTTGCATTCTCCATTTCAGGGGAAGCTCCTGCCTTCTTTAGCAGGCACCTGTCTTATCCAAACCAAGACATTGCCCTTCCTGCCCCAGCACACGGTGTTGGTGCTGCCTTCGACTGACCCACCTGTATCCTGAGAAAGTTCAGTGCAGTTTTTGGTATGATCCAGTGTTGGGTCAGGTTTTTACAAAGTAGCCATCAATAGTATTTTTCTTCTGTATACAAAATGGTTGCCCAAACTTTGTGTGTCATATTTTAAATCTTTCTTTTCTAGAATTTACCGATAACTTCCCTGTCTTTGCTACAGTGAAGTTCCATAATGGCAACCGAGTTAGGGAAAATATTTGTAGCTAAGAGCATCCACCTAAATCCAATTGACTTCTGGGGTGATGCATAAGTCCCACAAGCAATTTTAAGACAGAGCATTAATTGTTCTTTCCATCAGGGACATGACATCAGCAAGGTTTTGTACCAATCTGTTGTGCTTTTAAAGTATGAAAGTGGCTCTTGTAATTCTTAGCCATTCTGTCCTGGCATATTCCATGTGTGGAATGTAATTAGGTTTATTTGGAGGACTCTACAGAATGTCTGTGAAGGGAAAGTGTGTGGGTGGAATCCTGGCCCTGTTAAAAGAGATGAGAAGTTTCCCTTGCCTGGAATGAAGTTCCAGTTTTTAACTGGTGTTTTGTACACATGAGATAAGCAGCAGGCAAAGCTCCTTGGTTGTGGATATTTCATATCTCAGAGGGAAGTTGTCCTAAGAAATGAAGCATTTAGAATCTTCTGACATGTACATTACTGTCAATTCTCAGAGTGGCAAGAGAGCTACCACTTGAGTCTTTGAAAAATCTGGGTAGTTGTAGCATCAAGGGTACATCTTTAGGAATATTCCTTACAGTCACACTGAGTAGGATTTCTTGGCACTGAAGCTCTCATTATGTATTGGAAAATGTGTTTCTTCATTTCTATGAGATAAGAATTCAATGAAAATCTCTTTCCCTGGAGAGGGAGTTCTTTCATTAGTGCAGGAGTAACTGTAGGTTAATTTTAAAGGTTTTTGCAGTCAAATTATTCTAATCGGCCAGAAAATTTACCTGGATACATATGAAGACATCACCTATTCACATTCATTTGAATAACAAACAGTCACACTATTTTTTTTACCTAATCTGTGAAGCAATAGTCAGTCTAAATCCCTAAAATTGCACTGCTGCCTTAAAATGTCAATGCTATAGAGGAAATCAGAGCTGGGGAAAGTTCTGGACTCTTTTCCATGGAAACAGCATTGGTCATTATCCCTTGGATAGTGAAGATTTTAAAGCTAAACCAAAGAAGCTCTGCCCTCTTTCAGTATCCCAATAAGTCTGAAAAATTTATGGGATAATGTATAGATAATCTGTCAATGTTATTTCTTTGCTTCTAAATAATGCTACAATCAGCTCCACAAATTGAGTTCTATTCTCAGCCTCTCTTCTGTTGTCAAAAGAATTTAAACTCTGCCAAATTGAAAACAAGCAAGTAAAGCACACTTGGCTTCTTTTGCCTTGAGTATATAATAACTTTCCTCAGTCTGCTGGCTGTGCCACTCTGAAATAAATGACACTTGTTTTTGCAATAGAGGAGAGTAGCTGTTGATAGTATACCATCTTGTCATCCATTGCAAAATCATTTGTGGCTCCTGATAGCTCTGGAGTCTTGAATTTTGATTAAGCAATTCAATTTTGAAATGACTGCTTCCCACTTGTCTTAAATGTTCCATTACAAAAGGCTTCAATGCAATTTGATTTTCATTTCCTTGGATCGCCTTCATCAATTAAAGGTAAAAAAGATGCAAATCCACCACTAAAGGTCCTTTGGAAAGGAATAGAGATTATGAAACTACATGTCCTCATCTAGAACCATGTGTGCAATTCCAGTTTCTTTGTCTCAGGAAGTGCATCTGAAGTAGGGAACAGATTCTCCTTTCTATGTAGAAGATGGTGTCTTTACATGGATATGTGTCCATGTAAAGAGACTTTTACTGACATTGAGGGGAACAGGAGATGGGAAATGAGCCAAGAACAGAACTGGAGGCAGACTGGAGTGCAGAGTGGGGCTGGTGATATGCCAAGTCCAGAAATGGGGAGGTTCTGTTGTTGAAAAGAGTCACATCTCTCCCAAAGGACAGTGAAAACAGGAGTGACCAAATTTTTGTCGCTTCTTATGAGTCAAAGGAAACAGATTTCCATCAAATCCTGCCTGTTCTTTCATGAATCTGAGGTTCTAGCATGTGTCTCATTCCTGTTTTCTGCTTTGGTCAGTTTTGTATGTTTTGTTGCATATTTTGCTGCAATAATCTCAAGATGGAAAGGGCAGAGATGGGTACTGCAAAGATGATCATCACAGCAGGCAGCTGGTAAGAGACAGCACGTAGGAAATAATTAGGAGCCCAGTAATGATGAGGAGAGAAATAAAAAGTACAGAGAAAAATACCAGCACACACAGTTCAAACCATGGGGAGATCAAGAAGGAAAGCAAATCCATGGATATTTTGCAGCTGTTGCTATTCTAATTTTATTTCATTCTCTTCACCCGGTGTGTATATGAAAATAGAGTATCTGGCACTGGCAGAAATTTCCTTTGCTTGTGTTGAACATTTGTGAAAAAAAGGTCAATATTTTATCTGGACTGTCTTGTACCAATTTTTCAAAAATATTTTTGTTTTCTTGAAAGGGGAAAAGTTGGGTTTTACTGAGTGACCAGACCAGACTCTATAATCAATATTGCTAGGAAAGGAATCAGTCCAACCTGAATTTAGTGGTAAGGGAACCTAACAGTGTTGTTTCTCTGGTAACAGAAAAATTGTGCAAAGAGATCAATGTGTTCACAGGCAAGGCCATTAAAATTCTCTTACTGCAGTACAGTTTTGCTTTATTGCTGATATCTTTTTCTCTGCTCTTCTCACTGGCTTTCTAAATTCTAGTGAAAAAGAATCTTTTTTTCTTTCACAGATAAAATTATTTTTCAGCTTTAAAGAAAACCAGGGTTTTTTTTTTTCCTAGATGAAATAGCCTGAAGTTTGTTGGATTATTTGTAAATCCCACTTTGAGCTGTGACTTTGGCCTGATCAATGCATTGCTCAGCCTCCAGCCCTGTGCTCCTGCCTGGCCCCAGGTCCCTGTTTGTGTGGCTGGATGTCAGCTTTGGGAAATGCCCTGGCCTGGCACAGGGCTGAGGGGTGTGTGCTCTGTTTGGAGATAAAGGCTGGTAACTGGGAAAAGCTGTTACTGATTTGTGTGCTTGTTTATGGCAATAGGAAATGAAATATTCCTGGATGGCAGAAAGAGCAACATGGAACCAGAACAGCCTGTTAATGGTGAGAATGGTACTTGGATAAACAGTGCCCGCAGTGTCACCAGGAAAAAGAGGCTGCTTTTTAATTCAAGGAGCAAAATGGAGGTGCTTGATAAATTGATGAAAACTACTTATTTATTTATACTACTGCAAAAAGCAACAGGTGGAATAACATCCACATATCTTAAAGGTTTTGTATAGTACAGGGAAGGAAAATGGCAGTCAGAAAAGTATATAGGATCCAGATGAAGGATGAGTTGGTTCATTATAAGTGAGAACTGTAGGCAGGAACATATCTGTGACTGAAGTTGTCACTTTTAAGAGGATATATTTTGGTTCACAAGAGCTCTTAGTGTGAAGTCAATTGCTAAGATATAAACGGGGAAAGACTTTGAGTTGAAAGATGAAAACCTATCACAAATGCCTATAAAACGTTTGGGAAAGGGAAGGAAAAGTGTATAAAAAACTCTAAAAATAATGAGAAGATGATTTCCAGAAAAGTGTAGGATTGAGTAAGAACCCCCAAAGACTAGAATTGAATGGATTGATGAAGAAAACAGTCAAGTTGTGGAGATCAAGAAACACAGGGCTAAAACCAGATCTGACGAAAGTAAAACCAAGTCGGATTTTACAAAGACGATTAAAACATGTTTTCAAGTTGGCTTGGAGTGATTCTGAAGGCAGCCTGCTCCACGATCCTCAGCTTTCTGTCCCAAATGGTTGCAGATCCGTGAGGGGCCGGGCCCGCGGCCTCGGGGCTCTCTCGGCCGAGCTTGGGAAGCCTCAGGGCCCAGCGGCGCCGGGCGCTTCGGTCTGGCTGGGCCAGCTCGGTTTTATGGACCCGAGTGAAATAAACAGGGCAGCAGATATCTCTCCTTTTTTGATGCCTTTATTTAAAAGTGATCAGCTCAAGGTTGGGAGGCCCGATGGATCCGCGGTTCGCTGTCGCAGCTCCCTGGAGTGACTCGGAGGAGGAGGCAAATGCAGCCTTGTCCACCGGGGGCAGAGCTGGGGGTCCGACCTCACGAGAGCAGGCAGGGGTATACACCCCCAGGGTCCTGAATTTGAGATGGCAGTCTCGGGTCCTGGCTCCAACCAACATCTTCTGAAGTTGTAGTGAGGGGCTATTAAGGTTTTCAGAGTCTCTGCTGGCTTCTCACCTCACCCCTGATGTCTAGAGACCACTTTGATCTCTGAATTCCATATTGGCTCACTGGTTTAGGGGTTTATTAATTGCGTTAGGTGGGGGGCTTGCCCCATTGCATTTTGGCTCTAAACTTATCTGCATATTAACTCCTGGTTCCCTCCCCTCTACCGTCTGGGGGGGGATGCCATCCTCCCACCTGGCTGCAAGGAGGGTGATGCTGATACAATAGAGTGAATTCTCAACCATAGATGGCTAACGACCTGATACTTAACAGGTGATTACAACAAGCAGCTAACAAAAGCACTCCTCTGCCAGAACTGGTTAAACTTGTAATTCTACAACTTTTGGGAAAAAAATGGGTAACCCTTTTTTTGTTCATAACATATTCTATTACTGACCAGAACCCCTCAGCATGTCAGAGCTTCATGAGCATTTCACCTCGCCTGCACCAGAAATAACTGTGAGTTGTACTCACAGAGTCTGCAGGCATTGGGGTGTTCCAGCTTTAGGAGATGGCTCCAGGAGCTGCAGCTGCATTGTCCTGCAGCCAGAGGTTCCTGTGCCAAGGGCTGGCAGGGATTCTGCCCCAGGCACTTCTCAGCACCTTCCCAGCCCTGACTGATGGAAGCTCTCTATGCCTCTGTGCTGTGCCCAGGGTGGCTGCAGGCAGAGGCCCAGCCCTGCTGGGCTGTGCACAGGAGCTGCTCCTGCCCAGAGCTGTCTCTCTGCAGCACTGCCCTTGCCAGGAGCTGCCTCTGTGCCAGGAGCCCAGCCCAGCTCAGCAGCACAGACACAGCACAAGGACTTGAATGACCCTCTGGGGCTTTGTGCTCAGGCCCTGAACATCAGTCCCTGAGAGGGAGCTGAAGAAACCTCTCAGGAACTCCAAGTCAGAATCACACTCCAAAGTTTCTTGAACATTTAATGGGTCCCACTGAGAGACACGACTGAGAAAGTGTCCCCAGGCCCCAGGCAGAGCAGAGAACTGGAGGCACTGATGACAGGTGGGGACAAAGAGAAGCTAAGTCTTGGTGCCCTGGGGCACAGCAGGGTCTGTGCCACCAAGGGCTGGGAGGAGACACCTTGTCCTGAGGCACTGGGGCCTCCTGGCACAGCCCCAGCCAGGCTGGGCACTGTCAGCCCCTTGTCCTGCCCTCAGTATCCCCCCTAGCCCACATCCCAGTGGCCTCAAGGATCTGCTGGAAGGAGTCCCTGGGGAGCCTTGCTCAGCAATGGCCCTGGGGGCTCCTCAATGCTCCCAGGGACTGCAGGGTTTTCAAAGGACTTTGGGTTTGGCTTTTGCCTTGGAGTCTCTGAGAGGTTTGTGCAATCATGGTCTCCAATTATCTGCTGTAATTAGTCCCTGGAGATTCTTTGTCAGTAACAACACTCACTGGGGCTCATTAATGCTTCAAGGAGCTTCAGTTCTTTTAAGGTACTTGGTGTTTCCCTTTTGATACAGACTCTGGGAGAGGTTTGTGCAATCATGGCCCCAATTATCTGCTTTAATGAGTCCTTGGAGAGCTTTGTACTGACACCCAGTGGGGCTCATAAATGCTTTGAGATACTGAAGGTGTTTAAGGTACTTTGGATTTTCCTTTCTACACTGAATCCCTAAGAAGTTTTTGTGCCATCCTGGCCACCAATTCTCTCCTCCCAGGAGTCCACGAGGAGCCTGTGTTGGGGATGGACCTCAGTGGGGCCCATTCATGCCTTGAGACACTTTGGGGTTTTCTTCTCATCGCCAGCCAGGGGCTATGTACAAACCACGAACGGGACGGGACTGCTGTGGAACGTGCCTTGAGCTGTTTTATTTTTCAGCATCAGTCTCATTACATGGGTATGACAATGGGAAGATGCCAGCAGCTCACATCCCAAGCAGCAGACAAAGAACTTAATGTTACAACTTACTTTATAACTTTTTTGAGCAATCCCACAAAGCAGAAGCATATTGACAGTGGTTCCATCCAACCACTATAAGCACATGTACCTTTGGTTAAAACAGTGCTTGCTTATTTCGAATACAATGCCTGCTTGTAAGCCTTAAAACACAATGCACAGAGCTCCATTATTAAGCTTCAAACTTCCTATGATCATGCTAAATAAACTTTTCTGCAGCTTAGGAAGTTATCCTAGACAAGCGTTAATACACGGACCCTTGTTCTATTCGTTCTTGCTTTTCTACTTTTTAAATAATTTTTCTGCTGACCTATCTCATGGCTTCTGCTTAGCTCTAATCACAGTTCTGCTGGCAGGGTCCCTAGGAAGGGGCCCGGCCCCATGGCAGGAGCTCCTTTTCTGTATGTAGTGGTCATTTGCCCAAGGCCTCAAAACCCCTCCTTGGCAGATCTCTGGGCCCTCTCCAAGGTGTTTTCAAATGAAAACATTTTGCTCATAGTCTAAGAAAATCACCAGAGGACAGAACCAGCCTGATCTGCCTGTCCTGGCTAATTTGTCTGGGAGCAATCCTTGGATAGATGGAATTTGGGAGGCCAAATTGAATGTTGGCCATTGCTCTTGGACATGAAAGCTGGTTCTTTTCCATAGGAAGGAAGGAACAGAGCCCCAGTGTTTCAGGAGGAGATGAGAGGCAACCAGCAGAGGCCAAGGCCAGCCAGAGCTGGCAGGTTTTGTTCTGAGAGATACTCTTGCATAGAGGAAATTTTTTAGGGAGAGTACCAATTTTGGTGATGGCATCTGAAAAGAAGGTTGGTTCTTTTCCATAGCAAAGAAAGCACAGAGCCCCAGTGCTCCAGGAGCTGATGAAAGGCATCCCAACATCAGCCAGACCTGTCAGGTGGCCCCTGGGAGGCCAAGCCAGCCAGACCAGTTTGTCCTGGCAGCTTTTGACATGGAGAAATTGTTGGATATATGGAATTTGGGAGGAGAAATCTTAATTTTGACCACAGACACCTTGAGAAAAAGGACAGTTCATTGAAGGAAGGAAAGCACCTGAGCCCCAGTGTTTGGAAAGCAGGTGACAGACAGCCCTCAAGAGGCCAAGGGCAGCCAGACCTTTCTGTCCCAGCAGCTTTCACTGGGGAGCAATCCTTGGATATTCAGAGTTTTGGAGGTGGAATCCCTATTTTGGCCATGAGCACATGGTCAAGATGGATGGTTCTTTCCTATAGGAAAGAAAAGCACAAAGTCCAGGTGTTCTGGAAGAAGATGTGAGGTGGCCACCCTTAGGCCAAGCCAGCCAGACCTGTCTCTCCTGGCACCTTTTGTCTAGGGGCTATACTTGGACATAGGGCATTTTGGAATTGGAATCTTAATTTTGGCCATGGGTGCCTGGACAGCAAGAAGAGTTCTATTCATTATTAAGGAAAGCACAGAGCCCCATTGTTTCTGAGGCAAATGAGTGCCAGCCCTCAGGAAGCCAAAGCCAGCCTGACTTTTCCGTCCTGGCAGCTTTTGTCTGGGAGCTTGCATATAGACAGTTCTGGAGACAGATGCTCAATTTTGGCCATGGGTCCCTGGTCGAGATGGGTGGTTTTTCTCATAAGAAAGAAAAGCACATGGTCCCAGTGTTTCAAAGGCAGATGAGAGGTGGTCTCCAGGTTTCCAAGGCAGCCAGATCTGTCTTTCATGGCAGATTTCATCTGGGAGCAATCTTTGCAGATAAGGAAATATGGAGGAGGAATCTCAATTCTGGCCTTGGGCCCCTGAAGGAGAAGGACAGTTCTCTCCCATAGGAAGGAAAGCCCAGAGACGCAGGGCTTCTGGGCAGATGAGAAGCAGCCCTCGACATGCCAAGGTCAGCTGGACCTGTCAGGTGGTTCCCAGGAGGCCCAGCCAGCCAGACCTGTTCCATGTTCCCTTGTTTTCATGGACCTCACAGTGTCACAATGGTCTCCTTGTTCCATGAGGCCTTGGAGTGTCACAAAGTTCCCCTTGCTTCTGCAGTGTCACAATGGCCCCGTGCTCCCAGGAGGCCTTGCAGTGTCTCAATGGCTTCATGGTTCCACAAAGCCCTGATGTGTCACCATGGCCCCTCGGCTCCATGTACCCTCGCTGTGTCACAATGGCTACTCCGTGACACTATGGACTTCATGGGGTCATCATGGACTCTTGGTTCCTTGGGGCCCCTGAGTTTCACAATGATCTCCTTGATTCCATGAGGCACCACAGTGTCACAATGGCCCCATGATTCCATGAGGTTCCGCAGTGTCACTGTGGTTGCTGTCAGAGGCTGGATGAGATCGATGTCCCAAGACACCTTGTGATGCTCGGAATGCCCGTGTGGGGCCAGGGCTGGGTCAGGCCTTGGTTTGTGGTGGGACAGAGCCCTGCCCCCAGCCCTGGCCTGGCAGAGCTGTCAATCACCCAGAAGAGGCGGTGCAAACCCAGCTCTGATTGGCTGAGCTGTCAATCAAGCACACAATAGCCAGTGCTAACCCAGCTCAGCTGGTTCCCATGTGTGTGTCTTTCTATAGATCTTCTGTCTGCTGTTGTTCATTATTTCTTGTCCTTCTCATCCTACTTACCTGGAACATTTTGGGGTAAATTAACATCTTAAAGGTTAAAGGTTTTTAGGTTATAGGGGCTAAATTATTGAAGTCAATGCTATGATAAGAGTTTTATGTTGAAGAGGGTGTTCTTTGGCAAAGCTATTAAACCCTTTGCCAAAGTTCCTTGATTGTCTATATTTTGCCAGTAACATCTTCTGTAATTTTGACCTCTTAGCTCGGTTGGTTAGAGCATGGAGCTGGTATCACCGAGGCTGTGGGTTCAATTCCTGTGTGGGGCATTCACTTAAGAACTGGACTTGATGATCTTTGTGGGTCCCTTCCTACCAACAATATTCTCTGCATCTGGCCATGTTAAGAATATCTTGTAGGTTATTCCCCTGTGCACCAAACTCAAGGAAAGGAACCTTTGGTTACCCCCAGCATTTCAGTGTTCTGGGGTGTTCCAGCCCTGCAGGCTCACAGTGGCCTCTTGTTTCCATGAGGCCCCACAGTGTCCCACTGGCCCCTTGGTTCCATGGGCCCAACAGTGCCACAATGATCCCCTTGGTTCCACAACTTCCCACAGTGTCACACTGGGCCCTTGGTTCCATGAGGATCTGGAGTGTCACACAGGTTTATGACATTTGTCCTTGCTGCCCCTCACATCCCCCTGCCCCACAAAGAGCCTCGAGCCACCCGTGAGGGACAGGCCCTGCTGTCCCAGGCTGGGCTCAGGGCTTGGCCTTTCTGCTCCCCCCAGCCAGCCCAGGCCTGGCTCAGCATTGCAGTTCCCTGCTCAGAGCCTTTGGCTCCCTGCAATCCTGGCCTCAAGGATCTGCTCTCACCAGGCCCTGGGGAGTCCCTTTGATACTCCCTGCCCTCAGTGGGGCCCAGTGATGCTCCAAGGGACTTGGAATTTGTCTCCTGACTCCTTGAGCAGCTTCTTCAGCCTTCTCTCAGTGCCTGAGGCTCCTGGACTCTGCCCCAAATCCTCCATGGGGATCATTGAAATACAGAAAGCTCTTGAGGACTCTTTGTTTTCCTCCTTCAGTGGCCTTCAAGTCTCCAGGGCTTGTGCAGCTGACTGAAGTCAGTTTGGTGTTTTGTTAAGGAGGAGGATTTCAAAGTGTACCTCATGATTTCTTTTCTTTAATCAAGTGAGCATTTTTTTATTTTCCAGTTCAGAGAAGAGCTGATAGAAGCCCAGGTGATCTTGATGCTGAATGTCTCCTTAGGAGGTCTGGGCATGGAGAAGAATGAGCCCCTTGAGGGCTGACCCTGTTTGGACAAGCTGCAGCCTCACCATGTCTGACATGGCCCAGCTGGGACTGACATCCCTGTGCCCTGCAGCAGAACCTTGTCCCCTGAGCTCTGCAGCTCCATGTCCCAGCCCACTGCACCATGTCCCACCTGCTCTCCTCAGGGCTCTGCCTGCACACAGGCCCAGGAGAAGTTTTCCTCTTGGGAAGGAAAGAATGGGAAAGCCTGAGCAGGTTTCCTGAACAACAAACCCCTCTCAGGAACCACCTGCTCAGTCCAGGCTGCCTGGAATGGTGTCACCTTTCTACAAGGGACAGTGTGAGCAGAAATGATCTCTGGGAGCAGAATTCTCTGAGTCTTGCAGCTGAATTCTCTGTCCCCGTCCTTTCCCTGGCTCTCTGTTGCAGATGGAAGCTGCTGGTGCCATCCTCACCTTTAAGCTCTCTCTTGAATGCAAACAGATGTTCTCAGGTGTGTTGAGCAGGATTTGCTCCATGTTTCTACAAAACCTTTGTGTTCCTCATGGAACGAAGGGGCCATTTTGGCACTGAGGGGGTGACGTGGAAGCAAGGAGTCAGTTGTGGCCCTGGGGTCCCATGGAACCAAGGGGCCATGGTGACACAGCAGGGTCACATGGATCCAGTGGTCCATTGTGACACTGTGGATCCAAGGAGATCATGGAGACACCCCTGGAACCTCATGGAACCAAGGAGTCCATGGTGACCCAGCGAGGATGCATGGAGCCAATGGTTCATGGTGACACTGCCCATCCAAGGAGGCCGTTTGGACACTGCGGAAGCTCATGGAGCGAGGGAGGCCATTGTGACACTGCAGAACTTCATGGCACCAAATATCCATGGTGACACAGCAGGGCATCATGGGAACCAAGGAACTGCTGTTGGCAGTAGGGAAACTGATGGAACCAGGGGCCCTTGAGGCACTGCAGAACCAACAGAGCTGCTGGACCTTGTCTCCTGGCCCTGCACAGCTCCTTGGGAGGCACAGCAGGAGCAGCACCCTGGGACCCTCAGGAATGCCCCTCTGGGATCCATGGCACACTCCCAGGGGCTGGAATTCCAGTTCCCAGCCAGGAAAAGATATTCCTGCCCTGGAAGGCAAAGCTTTTATGAAAGAGCCAAAAGCCAAGTGGAGCAAGATCTTACAGTGACATTTCACTGCCAGCCTTCACAACTTCAGTCATGGTTGTTGTAACGCGTGGATTGGGAATTAAATGCGGGCAGGATCTCTGCCCTGGATCAAGAGAGACACTGAGAAACAGAGCAGGCAAAGAAAGGCAGGAGAGAAAGGAGGACACAAACACAATCATCTGAGAAGGTGGCACTCTGAAAAACAAACTGGAACTGACTGAAAATGAATGGGACAGAAATCAATATTTCTGAAAGTTTTATGTACCATCAAAATTGATCACATCCACCCAGCCCCATACAATCCTGATCCCACACCCTCAAATTTGGATCCCACTTCTCCCAGTCACCTTGCAATCCCATCTCACCCTGGAGGCTGTGGAATCAAGTAATTTTGGCACGTGACTGAATTATTTTTGAGGTGGGAACAAACCAGTTTGAGGTGGGATTGAGTCCTTTTGGAGTAAGATTGAGTTGCTCTCAGTGAGATTGAGACATTTTGAGGTGACAGATCAAACCACCTTGACTTTTGGAGTGCAAAGAAATAGGAGAACACTTCCTGAAATCCCCCAAGAACCCACAAATACACCAGAATATGTCTTTAACCATAAATTCTATCAGAAATACATGTCAAATAGTGGGACATCTTTGATCAATTACTTTCTTTTTAGTCCTATTTCAGGTGTTTTTAAGCGATAGAGACAAATCAGAAAAAAAATAGGGCCAAACCAGAAGGATAACCAGCCAGGTGTCTTCCCAACATGGATCACAGGGAATGTGGGTTACCGGGGCTCTGCCCAATGTGGGTCCTCCAATGGGGGGTGGAGTTGTAGCAGTGTAGGAAGCTCTTCCTGCAGTCAGAGCACTTGCAGGGCTTCCCTTACTGGTGCCTCCGTTGGTGTATGGTCAGGTTAGAGCTGCTGGAGAAGCTCTTCCCACACTGGGGACACTCGTAGGGCCTCTCCCTGGTGTGGATGCCCCGGTGCCTGATAAGATCGGAGTTGTGCTTGAAGCCCTTCCCGCAGTTTGGGCAGCGGAAGGGCCTCTCCTCTCCTCTGAATCTGCTGGTGCTGGAGGAGATGGGAGCTCAGGATTGACTGGCAGTGACTGGGGACATGTTTGGAGCACCTGGGATACACTGGGAGAGACTGAAACCACACTGGGAATAAATGGGAGAAACTGGAACCACACTGGATGATAATAGGAGCAGCTGTGTCCATGCTGGGATCATACTGGAACAGACTGGGATTGTACTGGGAGTGACTGGAATAGTACTGGGAGTATCTGAGAATGACTGGGATCCTACTGGAACCAGACTGGGAGTGACTGGAAAGGCACTGGCTGTGACTGGAACCATGCTGGAGGTGACTAGGAGCAACTGGGCCCACACTGGGAGTGAGAGGGAGTCACTCTGGCCATGACTGAAACCATACTGGCAGTGACTGGGAGCCACTGGGATCATCCTAGGAGCCACGGGGATTCCAGCAAGTGTCGATGGATCCTGACTGGGGGTTACTGGGAGCTACTGGGCCCACGTTGGGAGGAAAATGTGGATACACATTTCTAGTTGGGAGCAACTGGAAGGTAGTGGAACCATGTTGAGGGGACTGAGACGACAACTGGGACAACTGGAATCATACTGGGAGCAACTGGGACAGCACTTTGGACAACTGCCAGAAACTGGGATCAGGCTGGAGGCAACTGGGAATAACTGGGAAAGACTGGGATCATTCAGAGGGAGCCAGAACCTCACTGGGCAAACTGGGATAGACTGGGAGTATTTATAACCATACTGGGAAGACTGGAACAACACAGGGGGCAACTGGGAGTGAGTGGGACCATGCTGAGAGGGACTAGGGCTATTCTAGGGACAATTGGGATCATACTGGCAGGAACTGGGAACAGTTGGAATGATTCTGGCAGCAACTGGGATCATACTGGGATCACAGTGGGAGCAGCTGGGTCCATGCTGGCTGAGACTGGGATCACCCTGAGGGTGACTGGAATCATACTGGGATTGACTGGGAGTGGCTGTGAGCAACTGGAATCAGGCTGAAAGCAACTGGGAAGAACTGGGAGCATGCTGGGGGTGACTGGGATATACTGGGAGAGACTGGGAGTCACAGGGATCATACTGGAGGCTACTGGGGTCATGCTGGCACTGACAGGGAGTGGCTGGGATCACACTGGGGGCCACTGGCATCATACTGGGAGTGACTGGGATAATTCTGGGATTATAGGGGGTGTCAATGGACCCTGACTGGGTTACTGGGAGCTACCAGGCCCATGCTGGGAGCCAACTGCACACACACTGGGGACAACTGGGAGCCAACTGGGAATGACAGGATGCATGCTGGTGATAACTGGGATCTCCCGGCAGTGACTGAGATAAAACTGGGGGCAGCTGAACAATGCTGAGGTAACTGGGAGAGCCTGGCAATGACTGGGATAAAACTGGGGGCAGGTGAACAATGCTGAGGTAACTGGGAGAGCCTGGCAATGACTGGGATAAAACTGGGGGCAGCTGAACCATGCTGAGGTAACTGGGAGAGCCTTGCAATGACTACGAGAATGTTCAGGGCAACTGGGATATACTGGGAGTGCCTGAGACCATGCAGGTGGTGACTGGGACCAGACTGGGAGCCACTGGGAGTGTGCTGGGGGGAACTGGGACCATGCTGGGGGCAAGTGTGAGTGACTGGGGCCCTGCTGGGAGACACTCGGATCATACTGGACTCATACTGGGAGTGACTGGGGCTATGCTAGAGGCAACTGGGAGAACTGGGAACACAATGGATGAAAGTGGGAGCAACTGGGAGCATGCTGGGGGAAATTGCATCATAATTGGGAATGACTGGGAGTGCCTGGGCTCATGCTGGGAGCAGCCCCTGCTGGCCCAGGCAGCCCCAAACCCCTTTCCTGGCCATGCTGCCCCTCCAGCCCCAGCCCCCCCCCAGTGCCGAGGTGCTGGCAGTGCCAGGGGTTCCCCCCTCTCGGGGTCCCCCTTTGGCTTCTGGGGCTCTCCTCTCTCCCGGCTCCCACTCAGGGAAGCCGCGGCTCTCCTGGGGCTCCCCAAAACCTGTGTCCCCCTGCCGGGGCTCTGCTGCCACCGCCCCCACCAGGACCTCCTCAAAAACACCTCCCAGGGACCTCCGATGTCCCCCAGAGGGCCATCTGCGGCTCGGCTTTGGAGTTCTGCCAGCTCCAAACATCCCCCCCAAAAAACCCCAAACCCAGGTACCCCCGGAATATTTGGGGTGAGCTCTCCCTCCCCGGGCACCTGCGGGATGGAGGGCGATGCTCCCGGGGTGCTGCGAGTTCAGGCAGCGCCAGAGCCGTGTGGTTCCCCGTCCTCTCCTCCCGCTGCTTCCTGCTGCCCCTCCGCCTCTTCGTCCCTCCCTCCTCCTCCTCCTCCTCCTCCCCGCTGCCGGAGCCCTCACAGCCCACGGGAGGGGCGGGGATGGAGCCGGGGCAGGTCAGAACGCAGAGAGGGGTGGGGGGGATGCCAGGAGTGGGAGTGACTGGGCTGTACTGGGATCATCCTGGGAGCAGCTCCTGGGTGACTGAGTTCTACTGGGATCATCCTGGGAGTGCCCAATGGCTCCAGCGCTGGGGCTGGGGGCGCTCCTGGGGGGCCAGGGGGGAGTGGGACCCCAGGAACTGGGACCCTGAACCACCATTGCTGGCACCGAGACCCCCCTGCTCCCCTTATCCTGCACAGGGACCCCCCTGAATCCCTCATTTCCGGACATCAGGAGCTCCTGCTCCCCTTTTCCCAGCCATGCCCTGGTTCCCCAGCCTCCAGACTTGCTGTGGGCTTGACCCTGGGATGCCCTGGAATGCCTTGGACCTCCATTCCTGCTTTTCCCAGCCCCTAGCCCCACCTTTGTGCAAAACCAGAGACCTCCTGAACTGCCCCTTCCCAAACATCCCAGGTGTCCCCACCCTGGTTCCCCCTTTTTGGGAAACCTGGAACACCCCTTGCCTGGGCTCAAGGATCCCCTGGAACTCCCTTCTACCTCTCCACTTCCCTGCTCCCCCATTTCTGTTACCATGAGACTCCCCTGCACCCCCGTTCCTTAGAATCCAGACGCCCTTTTACCCCTTTGCCCAGCACTGAGCACCCCCTGCACCCCCTTATCTGGCACCAACTCAACCTTTTCCCAGCCCCCCGCCTCTCCGAGCCTCCAGCCCCACCCTTTTTTCTGACCTTGGATCCCTGGGCACCCTATCCTGCATTTCCCAGCCCCAGCCCCTCCTTACCCCACATTGAGGAGCCCTGGCACCCCCTTTCGTGGGCACAGGATTCCCTGAACACCCCATCCCAGCTCTCCCAGTCCCTGCACCCCCTGTACTTGACTCTGAGCCCCTGAACGTCCTTCCTAGCTCTGCCAGCTCTCCACGTCCCCCCTTTCCTTGGCCTGTTGTCCCCCTTGGAACCCCAAACTCTCACCTTAAGCTCCCCCAGCTCCCCCAAATCTCCGTGTCCCCCCAGTTCTGCACTTCCTGCTGTACCTGGAAGTGGCGCTGTCAGAGCCCGGCCCGGGGCTCCCCCAGTCCTTGACTGTGGGGGACATGGACAGGACCCCCTGGGAGTGCTGGGGCAGCGAGTGGGGCCAGAGAGAGCCACAGACACCAGGGATGGTGGTGGGAGCTGAGCTGGGACGTTGGGATAGCCAGGGCTGGGACGTTGGGATAGCCAGAACTGGGACATTGGGATGGCCAGAGCTGGGACGTTGGGATGGCCAGAGCTGGGACGTTGGGATGGCCAGAGCCGGGACATTGGGATATCCAGCCCCAGCTCCAGGACAGGAACCGGCCCGTGGCCGACAGTGCCCTGGAGACGGGGCCGGTACAACCAGAGCAGGGGGAGTGGGGGGAGTGGGGAGCTGGGCTGGGATCTGTGGGAATGGAGGATTCTGAGGGGCTGGGATGGGATCTCTGGGAATGGGGGGGATCTGTGGGGCTGGAATGGGATTCCAGGGAGCTCCAAGGGGCTCCCTGTGGCTGGGACACAACTCCCTGGGTCCGTTCTCTCCTCGTATCCAGGTCTCCACAAGCTGCAGGTGGTTTCCAGCTGTGACCTCTTGTCCAACAGAGCATCCATGGATCCCACTGGTATGGCTACGAGGGCAGGGATTTCATCTCCTTCCAGCTGGGATCTGGGAGCTTTGCAGTGTCCAGCGGTGCTTCCTGGATCACCCAGACGTGCTGGGAATCCAAAGGGATCATGGTGGAGCAGGTGAAGCATTACCTGGAACACACCTGTGTGGAGGGCCCCCAGAATACATCAGATATGGTCGAGAAGCTCTGGAGCACATAGGTGTGTGTGGGAGAGGGAGGGCAATTTCTACAGGAATGGGGATTTCAGGAATGAGGGACTTGGGAATGCAGGAATATTCACAGAATTTCCATGGCCAGATCTCACACTCATCCCAGTCAGGTGAGAATTCCATGGATGGGTCTCCCCCCTATCCCACTGCCATGGGAATTCCATGCAACAGTTTTATTACAGAGCCCGGACAGCTTGGCTCCTGAAACAGACAAGGGTCTGCACCAGCCTGAACTTTGGAGAAAAATGACAGTTTCAAGAGGGGAATATGGGGTTGGGGGTTCAGAAGGCTGCACCTTCCAGGTACCTCAGCCAATGGATAAAAGAAGAGGGCAACATGTGGCCAGGAGCTTAGGATAAAAGGAGGCTGTGCCCTCTGAAAGCTCGAGAGGGAAAACCCCATGGGTGTGTGCCCTGATGGATTTTCTCCCTTTATTTCAATATTGTTGAAGGACTCCTCTGTCTCCTTTATTGACACTGGCTTTTCATGGTGTGTCTTCTGTAAATGACACTCTGGAACATCACGGAACCAAGGAGCCATTGTGACACATTGAGGCACCATTGGAAAAAAGAAACCATTGCTGACAGTACAGAACTCATGGAACCAGGGGGCCATTGTGACAGTGCAGATCCAAGGGCACCATGGTGACACTATGGAACCTCATGGAATCAAGGAGACCATTGTGACACTCTAGTACTGCATGGAATAAGGGGCCATTGTGAAATCAGGACCCCATGGAACCAAGGGCCAAGGATGAAGGTGTGGGCCCATGGAACCAAGGAGCCATTGTGACACAGCAGGGCCACCTGGAGCCAAGGGGCCATGGTGACATTGCAAGGCCTCAGGGAAGCATGGGGCCATTGTGACACTGCAGAAGAAAGGGAAACATTGTGACACTGCAGGGCCTCATGGAACAAGGACACCATTGTGACACTGCTGGGTCCCACAAAAGCAAGAAAACATGGAACAGGTCTGGCTGGCTGGGCTTCCTGGGTACCACCTGACAAGTCCAGCTGACCTTGGCATGTTGAGGGCTGCTTCTCATCTGCCCCTGAAGCACTGGGGCTCTGGGCTTTCCTTCCTGTGGGAGAGAACTGTCCTTCTCCTCCAGGGGCCCATGGTCAATATTGGGATTCCTCCTCCAAATTTCCTTATATGCAAAGATTGCTCCCAGATGAAATCTGCCAGGAGAGACACATCTGGCTGCCTTGGCCACCCGGAGCCCCCTCTCATCTGCCTTTGAAACACTTGGGCCATGTACTTCTCTTTCTTATGGGAAAAAATCATCCATCTAGACCAGGAGCCCATGGCCAAAATTGGGCATCTGCCTCCAGAATTCCCTATATCCAAGGATAGCTCCCAGACAAAAGCTGCCAGGACTGACAAGTCTGGCTGGCCTTGGCTTCCTGAGGGCTGGCACTCATCTGCCTCTGAAACACTGGGGCTCTGTGCTTTCCTTCCTAATGAAAAGAACTCTTCTTCCTGTCCAGGCACGCATGGCCAAAATTAAGATTCCAACTCCAAAATGCCCTATGTCCAAGGATAGCCCCTAGACAAAAGGTGCCAGGAGAGACAGGTCTGGCTGGCTTGGCCTATGGGTGGCCACCTCACATCTTCTTCCAGAACACTTGGACTTCATGATTTTCTTTTCTATGGGAAAAAAAACATCCATCTTGACCAACTGCCCATGGCAAAAACTGGGATTCCACCTCCAAAACTCCGTACATCCTAGAATTGGCCCAAGGAAAAGCTGCCAGGACAGACAGGTATTGCTGCCCTTGGCCTCTTGGGGGCTTTCTCTCACCTCCTTTCCAAACACTGGGGGTCGGAGGTTTCATTCCTATGGGAAAGAACTGTCCTTTCTCTCAAGGTGTCCATGGTCAAAATGCAGATTCTTCATCCCAAATTCTATATATCCAAGGATTCCTCCATGACAAAAGCTTCCAGGACAAAATGTCTTGCTGGCTTGGCCTCCCAGGGGCCACCTGACAGGTCTGGCTGATGTTGGAATGTGAAGGGCTGCCTCTCATTAGCTCCTGGAGCACTGAGGCTCCATGCTTTCCCTGCTATGGAAAAGAACTGTCCTCCTTTTCAGATGCCCATTCCCAAAATTGTTACTCTCACTAAAAAATTTCCTATATGCAAGGGTATCTCCCAGAGAAAAACCTGCCAGCTCTGGCTGGCCTTGGCCTCAGGTGGTCACCTCTCATCTGCCCCTGAAACACACTGGGGCTCTGTTCCTTCCCTCCTATGGGAAAGAACCAGCTTTCATGTCCAAGTGCCATGGCCAAAATTAGAATTTGGCCTCCACAATTTTGTATTTCCAAGGACTGCTCCAAGACAAAAGTAGCCAGGACAGACAGGTGAGGCTGGCCCTGTCCTCTGGTGATTTTCCTAGACTCTGAGCTGAATGTTTTTATTTGAAAACAACATGGAGAGGACCCAGAGATCTCCCAAGGTGGGATTTGGAGACCTCGGGCACATGACCACTACATATGGACAAAGGAGCTCTGTGCTCTTGTGGTGGTTTTGCATCATGGAAGTTATGTTCTAAGAGAAGCTGCTAGCAGTTTCCTCTGTGACTGACAAAAAAAACCCAATCAGTAATTAGCTTTGAGAATTGACAATCTGTGAAACGACTAAGGAGGCTGTACACACGTCTGTGAAGACACATGTTGAAGATGAAAAAGCCTGGGAAGGTCTCTTTCCCTTCTGGCTGGCAAAGATGTAACAAGGCTGACCGAGCCCCCCTCTCAGCCGGGCTGGGCAGCTCCTGCCGTGGGGCCGGGCCCCTTCCCAGGGACCCCACCAGGCCCCATTGGCTGCCAGGCAGGGGGAGAGGAGGAGGCAGGGCCGAGGCTGGGCTGGGCCATGGCTGCAGTTCCAACATCTGGGCACTGCTGAGCCCTGCCCCAGTCCGGGCTGAGCCAGGATCCGCCGGGCCCCAGGAGCAGCCCCGGGCCGGGCCGGCTCGGCCAAGGTTCTGCCACCGTTGGGGTTCACCCACAACCCCCGGGCAGGGGGAGGAGAAGCCATCGGCCCCCGGCCGTGCTGCTGCTGTGTTCTGGCCTGGCTGCTGAGATCCTGGCCCTGCCCCAGCGCGGCCCATCCTGACACAGCCCCAGCGCAGCCGCTGCAGAAACCTCCATCGTAAAACAGCTCCGGCCCAAGGACCGAGCCCGGCCGGGGTCACGGAACCATCTGCAGGCCCCGGGTGAGATATGAACTCTGTCAGTGCTTCCATCCTCCCTCGAGTGAGAGAAAAAGGACAAAGTGCAGGCACATAGAGGAGCAATATGAAGACACTGAGGTCAGTGAAGAAGAGGTAAGTTGAGTCCCAGATGGGAGGGATGAGGAGGTGTCATGATCTTGGGGCTGAAATTGTCTTGTAAAGCTATGGAGAAGGATGTAATTGATCCATCAGACTCTCTTTTTCCCTATAAGGCATTGAAAAGTATGGAGTGATCACTTGTTCAGCAAAGGCTTTCATACAAAATTAAGCAAGTATTGAAGTAGCTGTGACTCCATGAGAAGTTTGAACACAGAAAGAGAAAAGAGTGATGAGACCCTGTGCCCTAATGGAGAGAAGAAGATCTCTGTTCCTAGAGAAGATGATTTCAGAAACAGATGAAGAGAACCTTTGCTCTTAGAAAGCTCATTTTTAAACTAATACCCCCTAAGCTGACATGGTCCATAAACACAGTGTATGGGAAAACTCTAAAAAAAATCTGAAGGACTTTACAATTGCAGATTTTTCCAGGCAGTTGTTATTCATGAAAATTGAGAGCCACAAGTGAACTGCTTTCTTGTGGAGAAGTCTCCATAGCATGAACGAGAGACTCCTCTCCCGAAGTGAACTGAAGAAAAACTATTCTAGAGGTGGTAAACTGACTGAAAATTTTAGGTTTTCTCTCTTTATATTGTGAGTAAGAAAGCAAAGGTTGTTGGGAGAGGAGAAGTGTTCTGAAAGTTTTGTTCTGTTTTAGTTAATGTTAATAAATTTTTCTTTATACCCTTTTAAAGCTTTGAGTCTACATTGCCTTTTTCCTAATCCTATCTCACAGCAGGAAATGAGTAAACATATTCTAGTGAGTGCACTGGTAATTAGCCAACACTGAATCCACAAGAGTAATTGCTGCATTCTCCAGGAAATTTCCAATAGTCAAAAAAAAAAAACATTACAGAAATGTTTCTGATTAACTACATTTGAGCAGGGGCAAATCAAGGGAGAGCCATGGTTTTTCAGGACTTGTTTGATCCTAATGAGCCCCGTGGTGCACCTGGAGCTGAGCCCTGGAACCTTGGGCCTGAGAGGAGATTGCACAAACTTTTCCAGGAGTCAAAGTCAGAGGAAACTCCCCAAGTGTCTCAAAGCATGAATGGGTCCCCAGTGAGGTCCATCCACAGCACAGGCTCCTCATGGACTCCATGAAGGAGAGAACTGGAAGGCCTGGTTTGCACAAAAAACTCTGAGATTCAGTGTGGGAAGGAAAATCCAAAGTACCTTAAAAACCTTGGGTATCTCAAAGCATTAATGAGCTCCACTGAGTGTCAGTACAAAGCTCTCAAGAGACTCATTAAAGCAGATAATTGGGGCCATGATTGTACAAACCTCTCACAGAGTCTGAATGAAAAGAGAAACACCAAGTACCTGAAAATAGCTGAAGTACCTTGAAGCATTAATGAGCCCCACTGAGTGTTGTTACTGACAAAGCCTCTCCAGGGACTAATTACAGCAGATAATTGGAGGCCATGATTGCACAAACCTCTCAGAGACTCCAAGGCAAAAGCAAAACCCAAAGTTATTTGACAAACCTGCACAGAGGCTCCTGGCTCAGAGGCAGCTCCTGGCAAGGGCAGCGCTGCAGAGAGACAGCTCTGGCCAGGAGCAGCTCCTGTGCACAGCCCTGCAGGGCTGGGGCACTGCCTGCAGCCACCCCGGGCACAGCAAAGAGGCACAGAGGGGTTAAATTCTGCTTGGGCTAGGAGCACAGAGCAGAGCTCACTAAGGGCTCACTAGAGCAGAAATCATCCCAGGTTTGAAACAGTCATTCCCTGGCTGTGGGAAGAGAAGCTGCAGTTCCTGCAGGGATCTCCTGGAGCTGGCACATCCCACAGCTTTGAGGACCTTTCAGGAGGACTCTCAGAGCTGCTCCAGGGCAGGGCTGTGGCCCTAGGGCAGGGCTGGCTTTCCCTGCTGCACCAGCCCAGGCACAGCCCAAGGCAGCTCCTGTTGCCAGGCTCTGCTGCAGGGCTGGGCAGCCGGGACTGCAGCCAGGGGTGCCCAGGGCTGTCCTGCAGAGCAGGGTCCTGCAGCCCAGGGTGCTGTGCTGGGGCAGGGACTCTGCTGCCTGCCAGGGACAGCTCTCAGCCGGCCCAGGGAGCTGCTCCCAGCACTGGGGAGAAGCTGTTGGGGGAAGGAGCCACCCAGAGAAGGGCAGGTGCTGCTGCTGAGAGGGGCTGAGTGCGGCAGGGCTGCTCCCAGCTCCAGACCAGCCTGGGCACAGCTCCGGAGGACACTTCCCAAAGAAGGTAAACTGGGATTGCTGGAAAGATCGGGAGCTTTCCTGATGGTGGTTTCAATTTCCTGTTTGGAGAAGGATGGGAAAGTTGGGGTGATGACAAAAAGGTTTTTGCTTTTTCCAAATTTGTCATATATTCATGCCTCTGTAAATTACTATTATATAGTTATAAATCTAAATTCATTATTTTATTCTATTAAACTCTTATTTTTTACTCTTATTAAGCTACTATTATATACTTCTATAACTATAATCCTTTATTAACTCTGGTACATTTCCTAACCTTTCTCTTCGATTTTAGAACAATAGGCTGACTGTCTAAATACATTCCTGAAATACTGTCTTCTTATCTGTGTTAATATCAAATAGTCTGATTATTAGGAAGAGAGCCTACAAGAACAATTTTTTTATTGACCAGAATATGAGCAGTCACAACAAAAAGTGAAGGCAAAGAAGCCCTTGGACCTACTCCAATGGGTTGACCCAGGGGTGTGTAACAGGGGAAACTGAATCTGCTACTGGATGTTCCTGTTAAATATCCTAATTTCTCAACCTTAAAAAATTGTTGAAATCAAGAGCTGAGTTTGCCCTGTCCCCACTGGGACACCTGGAAGCTTCCAATTAATGTCTGGTTTTTACTTTACTGTTCTAACACTGTTGCAAGGGTTTTTTTCTCTTTTGATTATAGACCACAAGGAGATGAGAGAAGCAGAACAGGAACTGTAATCCCAGAATCACAGAACACTCTGAGTGGAAAGGGACACACAGGATCATACAAGGAATGTTTGAACATTTACAGGGACTCCAGAACTGTAACTTTGGGTGGTCAGTCTCTCTGCCAGGAGCCTCCCAAAGGGCCCTCAGCCACTCCTCAGCCCTGGACAGCAGCAGCATCACCTTTGCAGGGCCCAGCAGGGCTCTCCTGAGCTGCCCTTGCCCACCTGCACACAGAGCCTGCCCCAGCCAGGGCCCTGCACACAGGCAGGTTTCTGTAGGGCCGGGGCACACAGGCTGGGATGGGCTCTGTGAGCGCTGTCAGGGACAAGGCTCCTCTCAGGAGGGAATGTCCAGGCCCAGGGAGATGCTCGGGGAAGGAGAGGGGGCTGAAGAGAGCAGTGCTGGGGGCAGGAGGGCACTGCTGGTGTGTGGGAGGTGCCGGGCACAGCTGGGCACAGGAACACTGCCCTGAGTGCCCGGCTGTCTCTGCCCTGCCCTCTCAGGCACAGCACCACAACATCTTCTCTTGTTTCTGCACTGCCCTGGTATTGTCACTGTTATCTGCTGCTCTCAGGGAGGCTCTGGCATTTGCAGCAGCTGAGTCAGGCACTGCCCTTGGCATTCCTGCCAGGCAGGGCTGTCCATGGGAATGGGGTGTCCAAGGTTGTTGGCACATATGGGGCTGTGGGCAAAGCAGTCTATGGGAAAAGGGAATGAGCTGAGCCCCCTCCCAGAGATCTCATCATGGGCACACACAGGGATCTCCTTGCTGTGCCCTTCCAGGCTCTGAGCTGCCCTCCCAGCTGCAAATCTGTGCCAGAGCCCCTGGGAGTTTCCTGAATGTCCCACGGGAAAGGGCAGAGCTGCCACAGCTGAGGAAAAGCTGTTGGGTTTGCCAATGGAGCCTTGAGTGTCCTTGGCACATGGGGGTGCTGAGACCTTGCCCAGAGACCTTTAGAGAGGGTGAGACATTCAGGGATCCCTCTACTCTGAGCAGGGTCTGGTTTATCCCAGGGTGACCCAGGAGTGTGATTGTGCTCTGATTGCAGCCAAAGGTGCAAAGGCAGGGCAGCTGGGAACAAGCCCATCCAGCTCCTCACCCTCCCTCAACCACAGGGAATCCTTTGCCTCTCCCATCTTTCAGTGGCAAACTCTGAATGCAGCAGAAATGCTGGGGATTTCTGACCTCAGAGAGAGAGAAATGGTGTGTGGGTAGGAAAACAATTCCTAAAACCAATTCCTGCTATCATTTGGACTTGGAGGTTCAGATACTACCAAGCCTTTCTGCATTAGGAGTAATTCCTTTGAAAAATCCTGAATATCCAGCCTTGCCCTTCTGCCACATGGCCAAAAACCCAGGGCAGAGAGGAAGGGATGGCTCCTCGAGAGCCCCCACGCACAGGCCTGGCTGCTCCTGGCACACTCAGCCAGCACAACTGGAGCTCAGGCACAGACCAGGGTAAAGGTTTTCCAAGAACAGGAACAAGGCTGCGTGAGTCCCAGTGGGAGAGTCTGCAGGGAATGGCCCAGGTTTGGCTCAAAGCAGCCTCTTCTCACTTGTCACTGTCCTTTCTCCATGAACAGGTCCCCATGTGCAGCCCCAGCAAATGTCCAACAGCAGCTCCATCAGCCACTTCCTCCTGCTGGCATTGGCAGACACGCGGCAGCTGCAGCTCCTGCACTTCTGCCTCTTGCTGGCCATCTCCCTGGCTGCCCTCCTGGGCAACGGCCTCATCATCAGCGCCGTAGCCTGCGGCCACCACCTGCACACGCCCATGTTCTTCTTCCTGCTCAACCTGGCCCTCACTGACCTGGGCTCCATCTGCACCACTGTCCCCAAAGCCATGCACAATTCCCTCTGGGACACCAGGACCATCTCCTACACAGGATGTGCTGCTCAGCTCTTTTTTTTTGCCTTTTTCATCTCAGCAGAATTTTCCCTCCTGACCATCATGTGCTACGACCGCTACGTGTCCATCTGCAAACCCCTGCACTACGGGACCCTCCTGGGCAGCAGAGCTTGTGCCCACATGGCAGCAGCTGCCTGGGCCAGTGCCTTTCTCCATGCTCTCATGCACACAGCCAATACATTTGCCCTGCCCCTGTGCCATGGCAATGCCCTGGGCCAGTTCTTTTGTGAAATCCCTGCGATCCTGAAGCTCTCCTGCTCAAACTCCAGCCTCAGGGAACTTGGACTTCTTGTGTTTTCCATCTGCTTAGAACTGGGCTTTGTTGTAGTCGTTGTTTTCTCCTATGTGCAGATCTTCAGGGCCGTGCTGAGGATCCCCTCTGAGCAGGGACAGCACAAAGCCTTTTCCACTTGCCTTCCTCACCTGGCCGTGGTCTTTCTGTTCATCACCACTGGCACATTTGCCTACCTGAAGCCCCCATCCCTTTCCTCCCCATCCCTGGATCCAGCCTTGTCAGTTCTGTACTCGGTTGTGCCTCCAACCCTGAACCCCCTCATCTACAGCCTGAGGAACAAGGAGCTTAAATCTGCAGTGCGGAGTCTGATGACTGCATGGTTGAAGCAACATTAAAAGGCTGGCCAGTTTCTGCAAATCACTTGTAATAAAAGTCGGCTTTGATACTTCTTGTTGGTTTAATTTCTGATGTAATTTTTCTTTGTTCTACTTTTTCCATATTGTCCGCAAAGAAATGTCATTGTTTGTGTTCTTCCTCATTTTCATTGTCTCCACCTTCCCTGTGCCCACAGACTGTGTCAATGAGGGGCAGCACTCTCGGTGGCTTTAAAAGAGGCTAAACGATCTCCCAGCAAAGTTTTCTGCAGAGATGCCCTTTTGTTCCCTTCTCTGGAGCTGCAGCAGCAATGTCAGTGTGCAGAGCTGGGGGCAGATCAGTGCTGGCCCAGCAGCTGGGCCCAGCAGCAGCAGCACTTGGTGTTGCCAGTGCTGCTCCCGTGGCCCTGCCCCGCTGTCCTGGTGGCCCTGGTGTTGCTGTAGGGCCTGAGTGCTCTCAGAGCCGGGCACAGTCCTGGGGGTGGCAGTGCCAGGGCTACAGCAGGGACAGGCCAGGGGCACTGCTGGGGCAGCGCTGACGCCTCAGGCCAGGCCCTGGGGGCTCCAGGCTCCTTGCCCAGGCTCTCTCAAGAACACGGCCAGGCCAATGCTCAGCACAGAAAACCCCCATGAGCAGCCCCAGGGTGGCCGTGGGCAGGCTGGGGGCAAACAGCATGGCTGGTGCTCTGCAAAGGCCCTGGGGGAGATGGGAAGGAGCAGCAGAGCAGGGGCTGATCCATCCCCGGTGTGCTGGACAGCCCAGGGCAGCGTCCCAGAGCGTCCTCATGGAGCTGCCAACAACATCCCCCCTCTGCAGCCCTGGCCTCTCCCCCAGCTCACACAGGTGCCCCATCCTTGCAGGCACAGACACAGCAGCACTGGCTCAGGAGCCCCTGTTTGCATTGCACAGAGCAGGGGGAGCACCCCCATGCTGTTGGTGTAGGGACATGAACCTGAGGGAGCACAAATGCCATCAGCCCCTGGGGCCAGCAAGGGCTGGGGGACACCAGAGAAACCACTCAGCTTTGTCCTGGCCTCTGCAGTCAGCCAGAAAGTTTGTTCTCATGAGCTGGGAGTGTCCTGTCCCACTGCAGACGCTGTTGCTCAGAGCCAGGGCTGCCTGGCAGCCATTCCCAAACTGCCCTCAGCATTTCCTTGGCTTCACCTTTGCTTTCTTTACTCTTCCCTTGTACATATTTCTTCCTATTGCCCACCCCTGTTCCCTCCCCTGCAAACAGCCCATCCCTTTTTGCCCTTTCCTCTCTGGCCCCACTCCCCATTGCAGTTCTTGACTTGGCACCATGGGAACGTCCCTTGGGGAGAAGGATCATCCTACAAGTGCTGCAGGAATTGTCTGCAGGCTCCTGCAGTGCCTCCTGCTGCTCCCTTACCAGATGTACCACAGGCCAGGGGGGCACCTCTGGGCTGCTGTGTCTGCCTCTGGGGCTCCCTGTTCTGGGCAATGAGGAGGGGCTGCAGAGGCTCTGCAGGACTGACAGGATGGGCTTTGGGGCTGGCAGGAGAAGCTGAGGGACCTGGGCTGCTGGAGCTTCTGAACAGGAGGCCCAGGGCTCATCGTGTGACTGCTCCAAGGGTGGTTTCAGAGAATCCCAGAATCAGCAAGGGTGGAAAAGACCTTGGAGATCATCAAGTCCAACCTGTGCCCTGCCACCACCTTGTCTCTCCTGAGCCTCCTCTTCTCCAGGATAAACAACACCAGCTCCCTCAGTCACTCCTCACAGGACTTGTATTCCAGACCCCTCCCCAGCCTTGCTGCCTTTCTCTGGACACACTCCAGCCCCTCCATGTCCTTTCTAAACTGGGGGGCCCAGAACTGAATACAGCACTTGAGTTGCTGCCCAACAAGGTCTGAGCACAGGGGAAAACCTGTTAAACCTCTCCTTGTTGGATTTGGTTCCTGGACCCAGCCTGCCCAGGTCCCTGTGCATATCTCACCTACCCGCTAGCAGATCAACACTCCCAGCCAACCTGGTGCCACCACAGTTCCATGAAGCCCCAGAGTGTCACAATGGTCTCCAGAGTTCCATGAGGCCTCTTAGGGTCACAATGTCCCTTTTGGTTCCATGGGACACCTTGGGGTCATAAAGTCCTTATATCCTTGGTGCCTGCAGTGTCATAACGGTGCTGTGGTCCCCCAAGGCCCTGCAGTGTCACAATGGATCCTTGGTTCCATGAGGTCTGGCAGTGCAGCAATGCTCTCCTTGCTTCCACAGTGTCACAATGGCCTCTTGGTCCCAAGGGCCACCACGGTGTCAAACATGTTCCCTTCATTCCAGGAGGCCCTGAGGAGCAGCATTGGCCCCTTGGTTCCATGGGGCCCTGCAGTGTCACAATGGCCCCATCATGACACCAGGTCCTGCTCTGTCACAATGCTCTGCATGGTTCCACAAGGCCCTGCAGGGTCACAGTGGCCTTTTGGCTCCATGAGGCCTCACAGTGCCACAATGAATTCCTTGGTGCTGCAGTTTCACAATGGAGCCCTGGTGACACAAGATCCTGCAGTGTCCCAAGTGACCCTTGCTTCCATGGGGCACCACAGTTTCACAATTGTTCCCTCAGTTCCCAGAGTCCTTGCAATGGAGCAATGACCCCTTGATTCCATTGTCCCCAGGCTCTCCTAGGGGTCTCCTTGGTTCCACAGTGGCACAATGGCCCCTGGGTTCCACCAGGCTCTGGGTTCCACAAGGGTCACAGTGGCCTCTGTGGTTGCACCAGGTCCCAGACTGTCACAATGGACTCCTTGCTTCCATTCAGCCCCACAGTGTCACCATGGCCCCTTGGCTCTGTGCTGTCATGTTGTACACAGTGTCACCATGGTCCTTTTAGTGCCACCAGGCCCCGCAGTGTCACCATGGCCCCTAGCTTCCCCAGGGCCCTGCAGTGTCCCAATCATCAGAGAATCAACCAGGCTGAAAAAGACCTTGGAGAGCATCAAGTTCAACCTGAGATCCAACCCCACCTTGTCACCCAGACCATGGTGCTGAGTGCCACATCCAGTCATTCCCTAAACACCTCCAGGGATGGTGACTCACCCACCCCCCTGGGCAGCCCATTCCAATGGCCAATCACCCTTTGTGAGAAGAATATTTCCTAATGTCCAGCCTAAATGTCCCCATGGTACAGCTTAAAGCTGTGTCCTCTTTTCCTGTCACTGTTCCTTGGGAAAAGAGCCTGACCCCCACCTGGCTTCACACTCCTGTCAGGGAATTGTAGAGAGTGATGAGGTCTCCCCTGAGCCTCCTCTTCTCCAGGATAAACGACCCCAGCTCCCTCAGCTGCTCCTCACAAGACTTGTGCTCCAGACCCTTCAGCAGCCTTGTTGCCCTTCTCTGGACACTCTCCAGCCCCTCCATGTCCTTCCTAAACTGGGGGGACAAAACCCTGGCTGAGCGTGCAGGGGTTAAGAAGAGCATCCGAGGGTCCAGAAGTTCTCTGTGTGGGAGCTGAGCTTGTTACCTCTTGAGCCCTTCCAATTGCTGGAGCTGCACCTCCAGCTCTAGAGGAGATGTGACAGATGGGAGGAGGGACAAATAATTCCTGCTGGATTCTTATACATATATATATTTGCTTATACATATATATTTGCTTATACAAGTGACCTGGGTCCATATGTAGATGAGGAGTTCTGTGTCAGATAACACTGTGAGAGTGATAAGAATAATATTTTTTAGCTGAAAGTAATATTTCATGCAGAACTCACCATGAGAAAATAAAAAAGACACATAAGATCAGAGGAGCATCTGAGTATTTCAGAGGATGAGGGACTCATTGATGTCCCAGCAGTCAAACCTGTTCAAAGACTTTCCTCAGGGCTTCCTTGCGATTAGAGGTGAGCACCAGAGGCCGAGGTCAGCCCGAGCTCTCTGTCCTGGCATCTTTTGTCTTGAAGAACCCTTGCATATAGGGAATTTTTCAGGGGGAGTATCAATTTTGGCTGTGGCACCTGGAAGGACAGATGGTTCTTTTCCATAGGAAGGAAAGCACTGAGCCCCAGTTCTCCAGGGGCTGATGAGAAGCAGCCTCAACATACCAAGATCAGCCAGAACTGTCAGGTGGCCCCTGGGAGGCCAAACCTGCCAAACCTATTCCATGTTCCATGTTCTCTTGGTTCTGTGGGGCAACCTACAGTGTCACAATGTTCTCCTTGCTTCTGAAGTGTCACAATGGCCCCTTCCTTCCATGAGGCCCTGCAGGGTCACAGCGGCCCTTTGGTTCCGTGGGGCCCCACAGGGTCACAATGGCCCTTTGGTTCTCTGGGGCCCCACAGTGTCACAATGTTCTCCATGATTCCACAGGGCCTTGCAATGCCACAGTGCTCTCCATGGATCCACAGTGCCCCGCAGGATCACAACGGCCCTTTGGCTCCATGAGGCTCTGAAATACAGCAATGGCCTCTTGGTTCCACAAAGCCCTGCTGCTTCACACTGGCCCCATGACACCATGTAGCCCAGCAGTGCCACAAAGATGTCCTTGGTTCCATGAGGCCCCACAGTGTCACATTGGTCCCTTGGATCCATGGTATTCTGCAGGGTCACAATGGCTCCTTGGTTCTATGAGACCCTGAAGTATCGCCATGGCGGCACAGGAAGGAAAGCTGTGTTTCAGGGGCTGATGAACGGCAGTCACCGGAGGCCAAGGCCAGTCAGATCTGTCTATCCTGGCAGCTTTCATCTGGAAGCAATGGAATAAATATCTTGGATACCATATCTTGGATATATGGAATTTTGGGGGCAGAATCCCAATTTTAGCCATGAGTGCCTGGATAAGAAATCCAGTTCTTTCCCATAGGAAGGAAAGCACAGAGCCCCAGTGTTTCCAGGGCAGATTAGAGGCAACCACCAGAGGCCAAGGTGAGCCAGGCCTGTCTGTTCAGGCAGCTTTTGTCTGGGAGAAACCCTTGCATGTAGGGAATTTTGGAGAAGTACCAATTTTGGCCATGGATGCCTGGGCAGGAGAGACAGTTCTTTTCTATAGGAAGGAAAGCCCAGAGCCCCAGTGTTTTAGGGGCACATGACAACAGACCCTCGACATGCTGAGGTCAGTTGAGCCAGTCAGGCCAAGCCAATCAGACCATTTAGCTGTTCCCTTGGATCCATGAGGCCCAGCAGTGTCACACTGGTGGTGTCAGATTGGATCCTTGGTACCACAAGGCCCCGCTGTGTCACACTGCTCCCTTGCTTTCATTGGGCCCTGAAGCGTCACAATTGTCTCCCCTGGCTTCCATGAGGCCTTGCCGTGTCACAGGGGTCTCCTTGGTACCACAGGATCACAATGGACCCTTGGTTCAATGAGGCCAGGCAGTGTCAGAAGCATCTCCTTGGTTCCACAAGGTCCTAAAGAACCCCTTGGTTCAATGTGGCCTTGAAGTGTCACAATGGTCTCCAGTATTCCATGAGGCCCTGCAATGTCACAATGAACCTTTGGTTCCCTGAGTCCCACATTGTTCCATGAACCCTTAGTTCCATGAGGCCTGTAGTGTCACAATGGTCTTCTTGGTTCCAGGGTGCCACACAGTGCTACAATTGCCCTGTGGCCCAACAGGACCTCAGAGTGTCACAGTGGACTCCTTGCTTCCATGGGGATGCCAAGTGCCACATTGGCCCTTTGGCTTCACAAAGCCTCAAAGTGTAAAAATAGCCTCCATGGTTTCACGAGGCCATGCTGTGTCACAATGGACCCTCCACTCCATGATGTCCTGTAGTGTCACAACGGTCTACTTAGTTCTGCACTTTAAGAGTGGTCCCTTGGAGCCCCACAGTGGCACTATTGTGCCCTTGGCTCCATGAGGCCCTGCAGTGCCACAATGGTCATTTAGTTCCACGTGGCCCCATGTATCCCAATGGTGTCCTTGGTTCCATGATGCCCTGTAGCACAGCAATGGCCTCCTTGGTTCTATGGTGTCGGAATGGCCCCTTTTTTCCATGGAGCCCCACAATGTCACTAGGGTCCACTTGATTCCATGAGGCCATGCCATGCTACAATTGTCCCTTGGTTATGATGGGTTCCAAAAGATCATAATGGCCCCGTGGTTCCATGAGTCCCCGCAATATCCCAATGGACCCTTGGTTCCGAGGGGGCCAGCAGTGTCACAAGGCTGCCTTAGTTCCACAAGGCCCTGCAGTGTCGTAGTGTCCCCTTGGTTCCATGAGGCAAAGCAGAATCAGAATGGCCCCTTGGTTCCATGGAGCACCACACTGTCACCATGGTCCCATTGGTTGCACAGGGCCCCACAGTGTAACAATGGACCTTTGGTTCCATGAGGTTCCACTGCATCACAATAGACTTTGGTTCCATGAGGTTCCACAGTGTCTCAATGGCCCCTTGGCTCCATGAGGTCCTGCTGTGTCACAGTGGCAGGTGGTTCCATGAGGCCCCACAGTGTCAAAATGGTCTCCTTGGTTCTGTGAAACCCTACAGAGCCACAATGGACCCTTGGTTCCATGAGGCCTTGCTGTGTCACATTGGACCCTTGGTTCCATGAGCTTTCGCACTGTCAACAATGGTTTGAGTTCCACAGTGCCACCATGGATCCTTTGTTCCATGAGGCTCTATAGCATAACATGCCCACCTTGATTCCAGAAGGTTCTGCAGTGTCACAATGGACCATTGGATCCATGCAGCCCCAAACTCTCACAATGACCCCATGGCTCCAGGGGCTTCCACACTGTCAGCAATGGTCTCCTGGGTTCCATGAGGGCCTGCTCTGATGCTGGACTTTTTGCTGGACTTTTGGTTCCATGGGGTTCCACTGCACCACAATGGACCCTTTGTTCCATGAGGTTCCAAGTGTCACAGCTGGATCCTTGGTTCTGTGAGCCTCTGCCATCACCAAATGTCCAGAATAGCAGGATAAGACTCCTTAACACTAATTTGGTGTTTAAGAGAGCATAATTTATTCAGGCCTGAGGTCCAGTGGGTGATAACTCCTTAAGTGGACACGTGATTCTACCAGTTAATCGCTTTTATACAGTCACTACGTGTATATTAAAACGTACCCATTTTCATAAAACCCAGCCCAAGTTCCCAGATTAAATCCTTGCTTTTTCTATCACTGCATTCTTGAGCCAGATGTCTTCATCTTCTCTTCCAACCATTCCTGGTGGGAAAGCAGCCCCTGCAGGCATTGTTTCTCTACTGAAAGTTCACAGGCACAGTAAAAATTGAATTAACACTTTTGATATCAAGGCCATGGCTTTGTGTGGGCAGGCAGAGGCAGGCAGGAGGCAGAGCTGTCAGCAGAGGAAGGGGCCAGCCAGGTGGGGCAGCCGGGGGATGAGCACAGCCTGCAGGGACAGAGGCCAGGGCAGGGACACCGTAGGACAGCCTGGGCTGCACAGGGCACAGGGATGGGCAGCAGCTGCCAGGCCCTGACAGAGCCAACTTGGGCAGCACTTTGGCCATGGCTGCTGGCCCTGGGCCTGAGGCCACGAGGGGACAAGTGACCCTTGCAGGCCTGGGGCCTCATTGCCTCCTTGTCCCTGCTCAGCAGCCTGGCAGGGGCCGCCCCATGGTCCTGTCCTGGGCAATGCCCATCCCCACATGCCAGTGCCCATCCTGGGAAGAGCTCTTGGCAATGACGGAGGGACAGGATCTGCCTTGCCAGGGGCTGGGGCTCAGGCCTTGGCCCTTTGCATTCCTGAAACACATCCAGGTGTGCTCAGCACCAGTGACACCTTTGCCTTGCTTGTCCCCACCTGTCATCGCTGCCTCCAGTGCTGTGCACTAGTTGGAACCTGGGGACACTTTATCAGTCGTGTTCCTCAGAAGGGTCTATTTTATGTATGAGAACAGTGTTTCAACCTCACTTTAAATTCTTGAGAAGTTCTTTGAGCACACTCAGAGGGACTGAGTCTGGTGCAAAGAGCACCAAAGCCCCAGAGGGTCATTCAAGTCCTTGTGCTGTGTCTGTGCTGCTGAGCTGGGCTGGGCTCCTGGCCCAGAGGCAGCTCCTGGCAAGGGCAGCGCTGCAGAGAGACAGCTCTGGGCAGGAGCAGCTCCTGTGCACAGCCCAGCAGGGCTGGGGCACTGCCAGGGCACCTCAGGGACACCAGCAGGGCACAGACAGAGCTCACAGGGGCTCAGCACTGGCAGGGGCTGTGGGATGTCCCCGAGGGGGCTGTGTCACAGCAGCACCTCTGTGGCTGTGTCATGGAGCCACAGAGCAGCTGTGATGTCAGCAAGGGGCTGTGTGACAGCACAGAGTGGGCTGTGTGAGGTCACAGAGTGGGCTATGACATCATAGAGTTTGTTTTGTGAGGTCATTGAGCAGCTGCAGCATCATGGAGGGGACTGTGTAACATCACAGAGCAGGCTGTGACATCATGGCATGGATGTATGACATCATAGAGTGGGATATGAGGTGAAAGTGTGTTCTGTGACATTACAGAGTGGAAGCATGGCATCACAGAGAGGGTTTTGTGACATCACTGAGGGTGTTGAACATCACACAGCTTTCTGTGACATCATAGAGTAGGGTGTGAGGCCTTAGAGCAGATCCTGCCATCATAGAGGGTGGCTCTGTGACATCAGAGAATGGGCTGTGACATCACTAGGTAGCTGTGTAATATCATAAAGAAGGCTGTGACATCACAGATCAGACTGTGACATCACATGGTGATGTTCTGACACCACAGAGTTTCCTCTGACATCACAGTGCAGCTGCATGACATTCCAGGGTGACATCCCACAGCTGGCTCTGGGATATCACAAGGGTGCTGTGTGACATCCCCAAGTGGGCTGTGACATCACAGATGACTGTGTGACATCGCAAAAGGGCTGTGTGGCATCATAGGGGGCTGTGGCATCACAGGGCCTGTGTGTCATCACAGGGGCTCTGAGAGGTCACTGGGGAGGTCACTCTGCCCCAGCCCCCTGTCACATTTCCCCACAGAGCAGTCCAACCCTGCTCATGCACAGCAGGGTCCCCTGTCCCCCCAGGTCCCCCCACCCCTGGCGCCGCAGCCTCCCCCAGAGGATGTTCCATGAGATCGACCCCAGAGCCTGACACGGGGACGGGGGGACAGGGCCGTGGGGGGTGGGACAGGGGGACAGGGACCCCCCGGCAGCGTCCCCATGTCCCCTAGGGCCAGAGCCTGGGCCAGGGCTCCTTCACCCTGTTACAAACGAGGGCTTGAGAGCGCTGAAAAAATCCCCAGCAAGGGATCAGCAAAAACCAGATTTATTAGTAAGGGACAGCACCACCATGTTACTTGGCAAGAGTCACTCTGCTCCTGACTGGACACTTCAGGCACAGCAGGGAAACAAAGAAACAACAAAACCAAACCAAATTCAGGCAATCAAACCAGAAATGAACTATGAACTGTCCCTGTGTGTCTGTATGTGACTCAAGGAGAGTGAGGGCAAGAATAAAAGGAATGAAGAGAAGAAAGCTTAACAGAGCTCAAACTTAACAGGACTTTGCTTATTCCTTAACCTTACCTGATACCTTAAATGTCACAATTTAGCCAAAACAGCACCTAACAGTATTTAATGTAACTTATAACCTATGTCTTTGCCATTTAAAAGAAGAAATAACACTTGACAGTATTTAACTTAGCTTATAACTTTAAAAAATTAGCAAATGAACAACTCTCAGAAGCATTTAACTTAGCTCATACCTCATGACTGAACACTTCTTAGAGGCCTGACTGACTCAGCTATCCAAGGCCCTCAAACCCCTCAGAGAGCAGCATTTCTGCCACATTTCCCCAGCACAGGCACTCCTGAGTGCACACAGACACAAAGAGTCAGTGCAAGGCACCTGGGAGAAATTCCCCTGAGGGCAGGGAATGCTCCCTGTGGATCCTTTGGCATCTCCCCAGCAGGCCAAGGGTTGAGCCTGGAGGAATGGGGGATTTTCCCAGGCTCCATCGTTGTTCAGGATCCCCGAGTGCAGCAAACGGGAGAGTTCCCGGCTGGGAGAGGCCCCACTCAGAGGGAGTCGCTGGCCCAGGAGAGCTCCAAGGGCTCCTTTTGGAGCGCTGTTTGCAGGGCCCCACCAGAGGGGCTTCAGTCCCAGCAATGGTTCATCCTGGCCACACTTGGCATCAGCAGCTTTCTTTGGCACGGTGAGAACAGGGATGTTGTGCCACTGAGGGAACAAAACCAGTTCCCAGGGCTGCTCCTACAGAAAGCAGGAGCTGGTTGGGCAGCAGCAGTGCCAGGAGCAGACAGTGTTTGTGATGAGCTGCAGAGGAGCTGAGCCCAGGGGCTGCTGGCCAAGGCCGAGGCCCAAGGAGCATTTCTCAGCTGGCAGGGCGGGCTGAGAAGGGGAGGGGGGAATGCAGCAGCACAGGGCCATGGAACCAAGGGAGCATTGTGACACTGTGGGGCCCTGTGGGACCAAGGGACCATTGTGACACTGTGGGGCCTCATGGAATCATGGAGAGCACTGTGACATTGCTGGGCCTCATGGAACCAAGGGAGCTGTACTGACACTGTGTGGCTCCATGGAATGTAGGGATCATTGTGACACTGACAGGCCCCATCAAACCAAGGGTCCATTGTGACACCACGGCGCCTCATGGAACTGTGGAGACCATTATGACACTTTGGGGTGTCATGGGACCAAAGCGGCCATTGTGACACTGCAAGACCCCACGGAGACAATGGTCCATTGTGACATTGCAAGGCTTCATGGAACCATGGAGACACCATTAGGAGACTTCACAGCCTCATGGAACCAAGGGGCCATTGTGACACTGTGGGGCTCCATGAATCATGGAGATCCTTGTGAGCCTTCAGGGCCTCAGAAAACCAAGAGGATGTTGTGACACTACAGGGCCACGTGGAACCAATGTGACCATGGTGACACAATGAGGTCCCAGGGAGCCAAGAAGAGCATTCTGACATTGTGAGGCACCATGGAACCAAGGATCCGTTGTGATAGCAGGGGACCTCATGGAACCAAGGGCACCATAGTGACACTGGGGGGGCTCCATGGGACCAAGGGCCCATTGTGACATTGTGGGGCCTGTGGAACCACAGAGACCTTTGTGACACTGCAGGGCCCAATGGAACCAGGAGAACACAGGACAGGTCTGGCTGGGCTGGCATCCTGGGGGCTGCCTGACTGGTTCAGCTGACCTTGGCACATTGAGGGTCTCTTCTCATCTGCTACTGAAACACTGTGGCTCCCTGTTTTTCCTTCCTACGGAAAAGAACTGTCCTTCTCAGACAGGTGGCCATGGCCAGAATTGTGAGTTCCACCTCCAACATTCCATATTGTGACAGACTGGAAGAGATTCTTGGCTGGAAGCATTTCATGTGTCAGGGAGAGGAAGGGGCAGGTTCAGCCCTGCCCTGCCCTGGAACCCCAGCCCTGGCCTGCCCTGGAACCCCAATCCCCCCAGAGCCTCCATCCCAGCCCAGCAGTGTCTGCCAGTCCCTGGCACAGCACAGGCAATGCTCCACAGCCACCTCTGGAGCCCCCAGCCCAGCTCCTGAGGGTCCAAATGACCCCAAGTCCCACCTGGGGGAAAGGCCCAGGAAGCCCAAGGGGTGTTTAAGGCTGACCACAAGGCAAGCACACATCTTGACCCTGCATCCTCTTGGAATTTCCATCTGAACACTGCTGGAATCCAGGAGTTGGTAGCTGTGTGTGTGTGCTTCTCTGTATCTTTTTTGTCTTTCTCTCTTTCTGTGTCTTCTTCTTCTGTTTCTGTGCTCCTGCAAATTTTGATTAACATTACATTGAACAGCCTTAGAGTTTGTGAAGTCGAATGGGCCAAGTCAATGCTTTGAGAAGTGTTTTTTGTTGATTGAATGTCTGTTGTAGTTTGACATGAGAAGAATTTTCAAAAGTAACAGAAAACTTTTTGTGTAGCTGACAAACTGTTAAACCACTGAGATACTGAACATGCCTCTGTGAAACACAAATGTTTAAGATGAATAAACCCAGGAACCTCCTCTTTCTTTCCCAGTCAACAAAGAAGTAGCAGGCCCTGGCCCCAGCCCCCATCTCAACCAAACCAAACCAAGCAGCCCTTAGGAGGGCTGAGCCCCTTCCCCCTCCCCAGGCTGCCCCCCCCCCCCCACCCCCGCATCGGCTCCATTCTGACCAAACCAAACCCCAACAACTGCCAAACAGGAAAACAAAAGAGGCTACAAAATCCCAACCAGAACAAAGCTAGCCACACCTACTAAAATCTTACCATCAAGTCCCATCCTCCCAAGACAATTAAAACCCAAAATTCCTACAACCTACAACCCATACAAAAGAATCCTACAAATAAAAACTTTAAAAAGCTCTAAAACCAACCAGAAAACCAATCCTAACACAACCCAAACACAACTTCCACCACAAGTTCCTGGCAGGTCAGGTGTTTATCCTTTCAATACTTCAATTCCCCCTCAAGTAAAAGAAAAACAAAATGCATGCATATAAAAAAACAACATAAAACCATCGAAGTCAGTAAAGAAGAAATTAAATCCCAATTAAAACAAAAGAAAAAATACCTTAATCTTAAAACTAAAATCCTCTTATAAAATATAAAGAAAAAACTCTTTATACCACATAAAACTTTAAAAAAATCAAGTTAATATGAAACAAAAACCTCCATGATAAAATAAACAAATGTTAAAATAACTGTAAATTCATCAAAAGTTTTAAAAGAAAAAAAAAAAAGGAAGCCAGTATCCCCAAGAGAGATCTCTATTCCCAGAGATAAAAAATAATTTAAAAATTAAAGAATGAAAACTTTTACCTTTAAAAAATTAATCTTTAAATCAATACCCTATAAGTCAACATGGCCCATCAACAAGCTGTAAAAGAGCTTGTAGCAATAAAAACAACTTCACAATAACAACTTTCCCCAGGCAACTGTTATCCAAGACAAAATAAAGAACCACAAAAAACCCACATTTTCATCTTATTAAAAAAATCTCCATACCTTAAAAACTTCTCTCCCAAAGTAAACTAAAAAAAGACTATTCTAGAAATACTAAACTAACTAAAATTTTTAGTTTAGTTTCTTTACATTGCCAGTAAAAAAAAAAAATTCTAAGAAAAAAAAAAGTATACAGTTTATTTTAATTATTACATCCTTTTTTCTTTTTTTTTTTAACCAATTTTCCTTATACCCTTTTAAAAATTTAAGCCTTCTTTACCTTGCTCTTAATTTTATCTCACAACAAAACAAATGCATAAATAATTAATGGACACTAAAACCCACTACACTTATCAATCCATTAATTAAGAAATCTCAAGATTAAAAAAATCCTAAATTAAAAAACCAAAACCACTACAATGTCATAAAAAATATTTTGCCAACATTTCTCTGATTTTCTAAAGTTCCCAGTACAGGCTGTTTTGTTCTTTTGAGTTCCTCAGAATCCCTTGTACTGGTATTTCTCCTGTACAACTCAGAGTACACAAACAATTGTAATTCCTTTTAAATGTCTCCTTGAGAGAGTGGTTTGGGGGATGGGAGTCAGGGCTTGTCTGTCCTGCTTGGCCCAGCCCAGGCAGGGCTTTCCCAGCCCCATTCCACACTCCATTTCCCAGCTGGAGCCCCTGGTGCCTCTGAGTTGTGCTGCCCCAGCCCCAGGGACGCTCTCCTTGGCTGCCCATTCCCCCACGGGCTCTGGGCAGGGATGGCCTCAGTGGGGGCTGCTGACATCCTCAGCAACTTGGAGGCTGCTGCTGCATTTCACTGCTCCAGAGGCTTGTTCAGCCTTCAGCTCTTCAGTGCAGGAATTCAGTGTCCCAGGGCTCATTAACATTCAGAACACCTTAACAAGCCAAGCCTCTGGGGATTTTAATTTAATTTTAATTTTCAATTCCTTTGTGGTTAATTACACAGTTTTCAGAAGCCAATTTAAAATACACTATATTTAAAAAGACAGGGAGAAAAGATTATTTTTACATCCTGTTTCATTTTTTTTTCCTGTTAAAACATTGATATGTGCAATCAACAACTGACACTGAATCCAAGTACCTCCTTATGCAGTTTGAATAGATATGAAAATCAAGACCCTTCATGGCTGACAATCAATCAGACTCTGTCCCTACCCCCACCCCACCATTTCCCCCATCCAAGCCCTGGCACTCAGAGCAGCCTTGTGCAAATCTGAGCTCCCTCCAGCCCAGGCTGCACCTGCAGCTTTCAGCTCTTTGCCTCCAACTCCCACCTGCTTTCCTTGGAGAAGGAGCTGCCTGAGACACAGAGGGATGTTCATTTCTTGTCAGCCAACAAAGCCAAGGGAAGGCACAGCTCCATCAAATGCAAAAGTCATTCCTCTGCTGGATATTAAATCCACTTTCCAGAGCAGACAGTCTCAGAGCAATGGAAAACACCTTCTGTGCCCAGCACAGATCTCAAGGTCCCCCCAAACCCTCCCTGCCCCGATCCTGCCCAGATTTGCTCTTTGCACACAAGTCACAGGCTGAAGTCAGGAGCTCCCTCCATGCCCAGAGGGACGAAAAGAGAGAAAGTGGATGAAGAGCTCTCCTGTGCAGAGCCAAGGTCCAAGTGCAGCCCCTGCAGTGGGAACCACAGCTCATCAGGTTTGTGTTCTTTGGGCTCAGGGACTGGTGACACTCAGAGGCACAGAAAGGTTTCTTGCCAACAAACACAAGTTGAACATTTGAACAGTTCAATAACCATCACAGCTCTTCTCTCAGCTCTCTGGGATGTCCCAGCAGCATCTGACATGTCCACCATCCTCCAGGGATTTCCAGTCAGGAACAGTTCTAGAAAAAGACATAAGACAACACAATTTTGTGATAAATATAAACACAAACGAGATGATGATTAATTACATTTTTATTTTAACTTCAGAAATATTGGGCAACTTCTTGCAGCTCAAAGCACTAAAACAGTCATTTGAGAACTACTTGAATGACCAGAGAGGACCTAGAAGAGCAAATCTGGGAGCAGCAGGAAGTACATAGATCCACCTGCTCTAAATGAAGAGTTGTCCTTAGACAGGCCCATTTAAACAGGAGAGCTGGAAACACCTGAAGGAAGAGGCAGATTAAATAATAGACCGAATATTGGTGACATAAGTAGAGGGGAAGATCAGTATTTCTTCTCCTTCTGCCATCAGTACACTTCTAGGAAATCCCTGTTCCTTATGGGAAATCTCTCCCATTTCTTAAAAGTACTCAAATGACCCAGATTATAAAGATTTGCTTGTATATTATGGGGCTAACACCTGTGTCCCTTTCCAGGCAGACATCAGTTGTGTGCCCATGAACAGGCAGTGCCACTTGTGCCCTGAGGTGCCCAGCTGGGATTGGATCTCTCCCAGAGCACCTGAGGGAGAGCAGAGCACCTTGCAAGCTGCAGGTCCCTGACAGCCCCACAGGGCTCCTGTCCCATCAACATCTGCTCTGCTCCTGTCTCAAACAGGGCCCAGCATGGTGCAGGGATCATCAGAGAGCTGAGGTGTGTGCTGGAATTCAATGCCCTCCCCATCCCGCAGCAGCCCTGCATTTCCCTGCTCCAGCCTTGGTCTCCAGCACAGCCATGGAGGCTCTTTGGGCTCTGGACTGTTCCTGCAGCCCCCAAGGGCCGCTGAGCTCTGCCTTTGGCACAGTCAGCCCTGGCCAGCACAGGCCATGCTCAGCAATTCCCTGTGTGTGCCTGGCCTTGCTGTCAGCCCTGGCAGCGGCTGTGTGGCCCCTTTGTGGCCCTGTGCTGGCCCAGCCATGGTGGCCCAGCCCCTGTGCAGGCCCAGCCCAGGCCAGGAGCATTGCGGCTGGGAATGGCCCCTGTGCCGTGGTGCTCACAGCAGCCTTGGGGCTCTGTGCCCCATGGCCTCCCTGCTGGGCAGCCTCTACCAGCTCCTGCAGAGCCCGTGGCACCTGTGGGCCTGCACAGACAGCCCTGCCCCGGGCTCTGCCGGCCTCTGGGCCAGCAGAGAGGCAGCCAGGGCTGGCCATGGCTGGGAACAGGCCCTGAGCCCCGCAGGAGGATGGAGCTGGGCCACAGCCAAACTCAGCCCAGGGCAAAGCTGGGCTCAGCAGCCAGGGCTGCCAAGGGCTGGCAACAGAGGCTGGCCCTGACAAATGTCCTGGGACCCCTCCCTGCTCTGTCCATGCCCCCAAGGGCACAGAGCAGCCTCCTCTCTGGCCCACTTGCCTGTTTTCAAAGCTTTGCACAGGCGCTGGTCCTGCCCCACAAGGCCTGGCCTGAGTCCTGCCCCTGCACGCTCAGCCAGGCTGAGATGGACACTGATGGTTTCTGTGCCAGGCTCTCTGAGCCCAGCCCAGCTCCCTGCAAGCTCTCCCAGCTGCCCTGAGCTCTGGGCAGCACCAAGGGCCTCTCCCCAGCCCAGCCCAGCCGGCTCTGGCCCCACAGCTCTGCTCAGGCCAGGCTGCTCTGGGCACTGCCCCACGGCCTCAGCCCCTGGCCAGGGCACAGCAGCAGCTGCAGCTCCCCCAGGACTCAGCCCCAGCCATGGGGGAAGGGGCTAGCCAAGGCCAAAGGAGGCTCCCTGGGTGCCCTGCTCCCCTCTGGCTGAGGTGCTGAGAGCTCTGCAGCCCCTGCTGCCATCCCATCTGCCCAGGGCAGCACAAGAGCCCCGGCCTTGGGGCCCTCCAGAGCTGCTCCTGCTCCAGGCCCAGGGCCCATGCCAAAGCTGGGGCAGCCACAAAGCTGTGCCCATTTCTGTTCATTGCTGCTCTGGTGGGGATGGATCCTCAGCCACTCGAAGGTTGCTGATGAATTTTGCTCCTCCAGTGGCCTCTTCTTTCTTGAGCTCTTCAGTTCAGGATATCACTGAAAAACGCTCATAAGCATTTGTTCCAAAACATGTGAATAAAAAATGCTCCCAGGAATATTCTGTAATAAATTCTTCTGGGGATAATTAGACAAATTTCAGAACCATTTTCAAAGTTAATCTGCTATATTGAAAAAAAAAAAACAGAGAGGAGTGTTTTGTCATGTATTATTTTCCTGTTTATAGTTTGATATCAGCAATGTCTAATTGATATTGACTCCCAGCACCTCATAATGCTTTCTGAATAGATATGAAAATCAAGACCCTTCATGGATGACAATCAATACCACTGTGTCCCCACCCCCTCCCCACCATTTCCCTCATCCAACTGCTGGCACTCCTCTGGATCAGGAATGGTGTGGCCAGCAGGCCAGCAGGCAGTGATTCTTCCCCTGTGCTGGGCACTGGTTGTGCAGCACCTCGAGTGCTGTGTCCAGTCCTGGGCCGCCGGTTGCTGAAGGACATGGAGGGTCTGGAGCGTGTCCAGAGAAGGGCAACAAGGCTGGTGACGGGTCTGGAACACAAGTCCTGTGAGGAGCACCTGAGTGAGCTGGGGTTGTTTATCCTGGAGAAGAAGAAGCTCAGGGGAGAACTCATCACTCTCTACAATTCCCTGACAGGAGTGTGAAGCCAGGTGGGGGTCGGGATCTTTTCCCAGGGAACAGGGACAGGACAAGAGGACGCAGCCTTCAGCTGCACCAGGGGATGTTTAGGCTGACATTAGGAAATATTCTTCTCACAAAGGGTGATTGGCCATTGGAATGGGCTGCCCAGGGGGGTGGGTGAGTCACCATCCCTGGAGGTGTTTAGGGAATGATTGGATGTGGCACTCAGTGCCATGGTCTGGGTGACAAGGTGGTGTTGGGTCCCAGGATGGACTTGATGCTCTCCAAATTCTTTTCCAGCCTGGCTGATTCTCTGATGATTGTGACACTGCAGGGCCCTGGGGAAGCAAGGGGCCATTGTGACACTGCGGGGTCTGGTGGCACTAAAAGGACCATGGTGACACTGTGTATGACATGGCAGCACAGTGCCAAGAGGCCATGGTGACACTGTGGGGCTAAATGGAAGCAAGGAGTCCATTGTGACAGTCTGGGACCTGGTGCAACCACAGAGGCCACTGTGACACTGTGTGGCCCTGTTGAACCAAGGGGCCATTGTGCCACTGCAGAACCAAGGAGACCCTTGGGAGAGCCTGGGGACAATGGAATGAAGGGGTCATTGCTCCATTGCAAGGACTCTGGGAACTGAGGGAACAATTGTGAAACTGTGGTGCCCCATGGAACCAAGGGTCCCTGGTGACACTGCAGGATCTTGTGTCACCAGGGCTCCTTTGTGACCCGGTAGCACCAAGGAATTCCTTATGGCACTGTGAGGCCTCATGGAACCAAAAGGCCACTGTGACCCTGCAGGGCCTTGTGGAACCATGCAGAGCATTGTGACAGAGCAGGACCTGGTGTCATGATGGGGCCATTGTGACACTGCAGGGCCCCATGGAACCAAGGGGCCAATGCTGCTCCTCAGGGCCTCCTGGAATGAAGGGAACATGTTTGACACTGTGGTGACCTTGGGACCAAGAGGCCATTGTGACACTGTGGAACCAAGGAGAGCATTGCTGTACTGCCAGACCTCATGGAGCCAAGGATCCACTGTGACACTGCAGGGCCTTGGGGGACCACAGCACCGTTATGACACTGCAGGCACCAAGGATCCAAGGACTTTATGACCCCAAGGTGTCCCAAGGAACCAAAAGGGACATTGTGACACAGGGAGGCCTCATGGAATCGTGGAAACCATTGTGACACTCTGCTGCCTCGTGGAACCGTGGTGGCACCAGGTTGGCTGGGAGTGTTGATCTGCTAGCGGGTAGGTGAGATATGCACAGGGACCTGGGCAGGCTGGGTCCAGGGACCAAATCCAACAAGGAGAGGTTTAATAGGTTTTCCCCTGTGCTCAGCACTTGTTGGGCAGCACCTCAAGTGCTGTATTCAGTTCTGGGTCCCCCAATTTAGGAAGGACATGGAGGGGCTGGAGCGTGTCCAGAGAAGGGCAGCAAGGCTGGGGAGGGGTCTGGAATACAAGTCCTGTGAGGAGTGACTGAGGGAGCTGGTGTTGTTTATACAGGAGAAGAGGAGGCTCAGGAGAGACAAGGTGGTGGCAGGACACAGGTTGGACTTGATGATCTCCAAAGTCTTTTCCAACCTTGCTGATTCTGGGATTCTCTGAAACCACCCTTGGAGCAGTCGCAGGATGAGCCCTGGGCCTCCTCTTCAGGAGCTCCAGCAGCCCAGGTCCCTCAGCTTCTCCTGCCAGGCCCAAAGCCCATCCTGTCAGTCCTGCAGAGCCTCTGCAGCTCCTCCTCATTGCCCAGAACAGGGAGCTGCAGAGGCAGACACAGCAGCCCAGATGTGCCCCCCTGGCCTGTGGTGCCTCTGGCAAGGGAGCAGCACCAGGCACTGCAGGAGCCTGCAGACAATTCCTGCAGTACTTGTAGGATGATCCTGCTGCCCAGGGGACGTTCCCATGGTGCCAAGGCAGGAAGTACAATGGGGAGTGGGGCCAGAGAGGAAAGGGCAATCAGGGATGGGCTGTTTGCAGGGGAGGGAACAGGGCTGGGCAAGAGGAAGAAATTTATGCCTGGGAATAGTAAAGAAAGCAAAGGTGAAGCCAAGGAAATGCTGAGGGCAGTTTGGGAATGGCTGCCAGGCAGCCCTGGCTCTGAGCAACACCTTCTGCAGTGGGACAGGAAACTCCCAGCTCATGGGAAGAAACTTTCTGGCTGACTGCAGAGGCCAGGACAAAGCTGAGTGGTTTCCCTGGTGTCCCCTAGCCCTTGCTGGCCCCAGGGGCTGATGGCATTTGTGCTCCCTCAGGTTCATGTCCCCACACCAACAGCATGGGGGTGCTCCCCCTGCTCTGTGCAATGCAAACAGGGGCTCCTGAGCCAGTGCTGCCGTGTCTGTGCCTGCAAGGATGGGGCACCTGTGTGAGCTGGGGGAGAGGCCAGTGCTGCAGAGGGGGGATGTTGTTGGCAGCTCCATGAGGACGCTCTGGGACGCTGCCCTGGGCTGTCCAGCGCACTGGGGATGGATCAGCCCCTGCTCTGCTGCTCCTTCCCATCTCCCCCAGGGCCCTTGCAGAGCACCAGCCATGCTGTTTGCCCCCAGCCTGGCCACGGCCACCCTGGGGCTGCTCACGGGGGTTTTCTGTGCTCAGCATTGGCCAGGGTGTGTTCTTGAGAGAGCCTGGGCAAGGAGCCTGGAGCCCCCAGGGCCTGGCCTGAGGCGTCAGCGCTGCCCCAGCAGTGCCCATGGCCTGTCCCTGCTGCAGCCCTGGCACTGCCACCCCCAGGACTGTGCCCGGCCCCGAGAGCACTCAGGCCCTACAGCAACACCAGGGCCACCAGGGCAGCGGGGCAGGGCCACGGGAGCAGCACTGGCAACACCAAGTGCTGCTGCTGCTGCTGGGCACAGCTGCTGTGCCAGCACTGATCTGCCCCAGCTCTGCTCACAGACATTGCTGCTGCAGCTCCAGAGAAGGGAACAAAAGGGCATCTCTGCAGAAAACTATGCTGGGACATCCATTAGTTTCTTTAAAGCCACCGAGAGCACAGCACCTCATTGACACAGTCAGTGGCCACAGGGAAGGTGGAGAGAAACAAAAATGAACAATGCCACCAACAAAGACATTTCTTTGTGGACAATATGAGAAAACCAATTTAAAAAAAACCAAACCCACAAAAAAACCAACAAGAAGTATCAAATATGACTTTTATTACAAGTCATATGCAAACATTGGCCAGTAGTTTAATGCTCCTTAAATCATCCAGTCATCAGTCTCCACACTGCAGCCTTCAGCTCCTGGTTCCTCAGGCTGTAGATGAGGGGGTTCAGGGCTGGAGGCACCACCGAATACAGAACAGACAGGGTCAGATCCAGGGATGGGGAGGACATGGAGGGGGGCTTCAGGTGAGCAAATGCTACTGTGCTGATGAACAGGGAGACCACAGCCAGGTGAGGGAGGCAGGTGGAAAAGGCTTTGTGCCGGCCCTGCTCAGAGGGGATCCTCAGCACGACCCTGAAGATCTGCACATAGGAGAAAACAATAAACACAAAACAGCCAAAACTGAAACAGGCACCAACATCAAGAAGCCCAAATTCCCTGAGGTTTGAGTGGGAGCAGGAGAGCTTCAGGATCTGTGGGATTTCACAGAAGAACTGGCCCAGGGCATTGCCATGGCACAGGGGCAGGGAAAATGTATTGGCCGTGTGCAGGAGAGCATTGAGAAAGGCACTGGCCCAGGCAGCTGCTGCCATGTGGGCACAAGCTCTGCTGCCCAGGAGGGTCCCATAGTGCAGGGGTTTGCAGATGGACACGTAGCGGTCATAGCACATGATGGTCAGGAGGAAATACTCTGCTGAGAGAAAAAACATATAGAAAAAGAGCTGAGCAGCGCATCCTGTGTAGGAGATGGTCCTGGTGTCCCAGAGGGAATTGTGCATGGCTTTGGGGACAGTGGTGCAGATGGAGCCCAGGTCAGTGAGGGCCAGGTTGAGCAGGAAGAAGAACATGGGCGTGTGCAGGTGGTGGCCGCAGGCTACGGCGCTGATGATGAGGCCGTTGCCCAGGAGGGCAGCCAGGGAGATGGCCAGCAAGAGGCAGAAGTGCAGGAGCTGCAGCTGCCGCGTGTCTGCCAGTGCCAGCAGGAGGAAGTGGCTGATGGAGCTGCTGTTGGACATTTGTGCTGTCTTGGCATGGGGATCTTTAAAAAAAGTATCCATGGATTAGTTGGGTTTGGAGAGGACTTTAAATATCCCAGCACAGCCTGGGGGCACTTTCCCCCCACTGCCTGCCCAGGACTCTGCTGCCTGGAGCTGTCCCTGCCAGCAGCTGCTTCCCTGTGCCCAGGTCTGGGCCCTGCCAGTGCTGCCAGAGCCCAGCCCAGCCCTGGGGGCTCAGCTCTGCCCTGCAGACCCCTCCCAGCTCAGGCACTGCCCAGGTGCAGCTCTGGCTCTGCAGGCTCTGATGGCAACGTCAGAGCAACCCTGAGGAGGCTGGAAAAGTGACACAGATACTGCCTCTAAGGGGCCCTGTGCTGATTTCTGTCACTGACTGGTATATTCTGATCTGAGTTAACATCTTTTTTTATTTTTTTAAACGTGCACTGAGAGATGAATATCTATGTGCAACGTCCCATTCCTGGCAACCCAGAGCAGTATATTAAAAAAACAAGATTTTCCCTTTTATTCAGGTTCCGCCTTGCTGTACTCCCTGTATGATCTACTCAGGAATGTTCTGCAGTTAAATGTTATGCTGGAAGCAGTCCTGAACAATGCAGCATCCTCCCCACACAAGGAGAACACTTCCAAGCCTTACCAGCTGTCTCCTCCCACACAGATCTTGCCCCTCAGAGCTGCGAGCAGCTCCCCGGGCTGGCTGAGAGCTGTCCCTGGAAGCAGCAGAGTCCCTGCCCCAGCACAGAGCCCTGGGCTGCAGGACCCTGCTCTGCAGGGCAGCCCTGGGCACCCCTGGCTGCTCTGCACAAGACAGAGAATGTACTCACAGAGTCTGTAGGCATTGGGATGTTGCAGCTTTAGGAGATCACTGCAGGAGCTGCAACTGCATTGTCCTGCAGCCAGAGGTTCCTGTGCCAAGGGCTGGCAGGGATTGTGCCCCAGGCACTTCTCAGCACCTTCCCAGCCCTGACTGATTGAAGCTCTCTGTGCCTCTTTGCTGTGCCCAGGGTGGCTGCAGGCAGTGCCCCAGCCCTGCTGGGATGTGAACAGGAGCTGCTCATCAAGAGAAATGTGCTTTTGAAGCTCTGCTTGGTTACCAGGATCACCCTCTGTGCCAGGAGCCCAGCCCAGCTCAGCAGCACAGACACAGCACAAGGACTTTAATGACCCTCTGGGGCTTTGTGCTCAGGCCCTGAACATCAGTCCCTGAGAGGGAGCTGAAGAAACCTCTCCAGAACTGCAAGTCAGAATCACACACCAAAGTTTCTTTCACTTTTAATGGGTCCCACTGAGGGACACGACTGAGAAAGTGTCCCCAGGCCCCAGGCAGAGCAGAGAACTGCAGGCAGTGATGACAGGTGGGGACAAAGAGAAGCCAAATCTTGGTGCCCTGGGCCACAGCAGGGTCTGTGCCACCAAGGGCTGGGAGGAGACACCTTGTCCTGAGGCACTGGGGCCTCCTGGCACAGCCCCAGCCAGGCTGGGCACTGTCAGCCCCTTGTCCTGCCCTCAGCATCCCCCCCTAGCCCACATCCCAGTGGCCTCAAGGATCTGCTGGAAGGAGTCCCTGGGGAGCCTTGCTCAGGAATGGCCCTGGGGGCTCCTTCATGCTCGCAGGGACTGCAGGGTTTTCAAAGGACTTTGGGTTTGGCTTTTGCCTTGGAGTCTCTGAGAGGTTTGTGCAATCATGGCCTCCAACTATCTGCTGTAATTAGTCCCTGGAGAGGCTTTGTCAGTAACAGCACACAGTGGGGCTCATTAATACTCAGGGTACTTCAGTTTTTTAAGCTACTTGGTGTTTCCCTTTTGATACAGACTCTATATGAAAGATTGTGCAGTCATAGCCTGCAATTATCTGCTTTAATTAGTCCCTTGAGAGCTTTGTATTGACACTCAGTGGGGCTCATTAATTCTTTGAGATACTCAAAGTTTTTAAAGTACTTTGGAGTTTCTTTTCCATTCTGAATGTCTGAGAGGTTTTTTGTGCCATCCTGGCCTCCAGTTTTCTCCTCCAAGGAGTCCATGAGGAGCCTGTGTTGGGGATGGACCTCAGTGGGACCCATTCATGCCTGGAGACACCTTGCAGTTTTCTTCTGACTTTGATTCCTAGAAAGGTTTTTGCAATCTTCTCTCAGGCCCTGATATTCAAGGTCTCAGCTTCAAATGCACCACAGGGCTCATTAGGATCAAGCAAGTCCTGACAAACCATGGCTCTGCCTTGATTTCCCACTGCTCTAGTGCAGTTCATCAGAAAGGTTTCCTTTTACAGTTATGGAGAAATAGTTCAAAGAGCTTCTAGGAAACGTATTCCTATCTTAAACGGTGTCTTGTATTGCTGTTCTTATTATACAAGAGGTGATTGTGTGCAGCATTCTGTGATTGATATTGATCCAGGGCTGCTCAGAAGGAGGTCTGGCCAGGTCAGAGAAGTTTTACCTTGAGAGCTGACCCAGTGTAGACAGCCTTGCCCCACATTCCCTTGCCCCACGTGAGAAATGATTTTTACTTTCAAAAATTTACATGGTTTATTAAGATCTTATCAAAATACAACAGAAGACTGAAAAAAATAAAAGAACACAGCACCACAACCAAGGCTTTCAGTCACCATGTACTGAATGGAAAACAAAATGGATGTTCTGTCTTTTATACCTCTAGCCTCTCCCAAAGTCTTGTCAATCGACTCCTTCTTCTCTGTCCAGTGGTGGAGATCCCTTTCTTACACCTTGATTGGAGGTCAGGTGCTGCCTTAGTAACAAGCCAACCCTCCCAAATGCCCCAACCACTGAAGCCATCCCGTGAGAACAATGCAAGGGGGAGGGAAAGGATAACTCTACATCTACAGAACTTCTCTTAACATATATTTAATATTCACCCCTTAATTGTGAGAGTCAACCATAGGATTACTCATCTATAACAAACCCCCCTTTTCTTTTTCAATATTTTTTTTCTTGAAAAATTAGGTAAAAAACTTAGTCTCTCTCTCTTGAATGAGTCATATCAGCATTTGTTGATGTGAGCAAGGACAGTGGGAACAGGAGAAAAAAATCTCAGGTTTTCCTTAGACACACTTATTTGGAATGGACAAAAGGGCATCACAGAGGTCCAGTATGGCTTTGACTCCCACCTACCGTGCCTATGTGGCTGCTACCCATAGTCAGTGTATCTTAGGGGTGAGTACAGAGCCCAACTCAGTCCTGCCCTCCAGTCCCTGTTGAATTAAAAGACAGCTGAGGAATGTCAGAGGTCTGGTCTGGCCTTTTGTCCCTACCTTACCATGCCTACGGGATTGCTACCCACAGCAGGGCTATGGAGCCTTCTTGGTAGCAAACAAAGGGGCAACGTTGTCTTGCCCTCCTCCCTTTGTCCTATTTTCTTGAAGAAGCTGTCCCATTACCTTTTACAGTCCCTTGTGTACTTCCCCTCAACAGGTGCTGGTAATTCTCACCCATTAAAACAGGAAGAGAGTTCTTGAGCTGGTTGATGGAAGCTTGACTCTACTTTTTTGGGCTTCTTGGTGTTTTTCTGGTTGTCTTTCACTCTCTGCTTGAGAGTCAATCTCGTTTCATGCAGCTTGGATGTTTTAGTCCACTCTTTGGGTTCTTCTACTGGGCCTTTGGATCTGTTGCCATGAGTCCATCCCCGCTCTGCCGTTCGCGTGGCCGATTCGGTGGTGAGCAGTACCTGAAAGAGACCTTCACTGAGGAGTTAGAGGCTGATCTCTCCATGACTTAATCATGACCCAATCCCCAGGATTAATATTATGGATTCTGAATCCAGGGTGGCAGTCGGAGGAATTGCCCCTTTATGTCTTAGCCCTTCTAAGGTTTGTGCTATAGACATAACTTATTTCTTGGCATTGGCTTCCCCTTCCTCAGAGGTGGCAACCCTCTGGGATGAGGTCAGGAAGGGTAACCTAAACATCATTTCATAGGGTGACACCCCCAGATCTGACCGGGGTTGGTTCCTAATTCTTAATAAGGCCAAAGGGAGACATTTCATCCATGACATTTGAGTTTGAATCATTATCTTAAATAGAGATCTTTCAAGAATTTGAATCATCCTTACAACATGACTGGAACTCTGTGAATTCCATGGAGTGTGTAATTCCCATTTTACTCCCAGGGTCTGAACAACTTTCTGCAATATCTTCTATGTGAATGATTTCTTCGGTCTGAATCAATCCTGTTTGTCACCCCATATTTGGGAATGATTGATTCTAGAAGTGTTTTACTCACAACATTGGCATTGGCTTTCACAGTGGGTACCACCTCTACCCAATGAATCATGTGATCTACTATCATTGGCAAAAATTTCCACTGCTGTACCTGGGGAAGCTTGGTAAAGTCTGCTTGAAAGTTTTGAAAAAGACTTAAGGCTAGCTCTCCTCCTCTTCGGGGTGTTTTCCTCATGATTTTCATAAAAACTTGTTGACATCTCACACACTGTTCAGTTACTTGCTTGGCTATTCTGAAAATTCCTATGCATCCTCAGTCCCTTAGAAATTGATCACTTAGCACCTGTGTCCCCCAGTGTGCTGTTCCATGTACGCCTTCTAGCATTTTCCTGGCAAAGGGTTTATTCAACACTTGCCTCCCATCTGCCAATCTCCACTTCCCTTTGTTATCTTTCTTGGCTCCTATTTTAAGGAGTTCTTCCTCTTCTGTCCCACTGAATACGGGGACTTTTTGCATTTCTCTCATGGGGGTTAATATTACTGTTAGTTTTTCTGTCTCTGATTCAGTTGCATTTTTAACCTCTAAATCTGCTAAGTTGTTCTGTCAGGCCTCCTTAGCCGCCCTCTTTTTATGTCCTTTAACATACACCACTGCTACTTCCTCTGGTAATTTTAAGGTTTCTAACTCTTCCAAAAGAAATTTTTTGTGAATCAGTCCCTTTCCCTTTGAATTGAATAGCCCCCTCTCTTCTCAAATTTTTCCAGAGGTAGGCACTACTATAAAAGTGTCTTTCCAGTCTGTATCTATTGTTCCCCTTTTCTGTGCTAATATTTCCAGAGCTCTTTTTAGGGCATACAATTCACATGCTTGGGCTGACCAGTTGGAAGGTAACTTTCTCTTTTCTGTGGCTACCAACCCTTCATGCACTAGAGCATACCCGATACCCTGTGCCCCTTTATTACTTGTGAAGATCCATTGATGTACAATCCTTTCCTACCTTGGAGTGGTTGATCTGTTAGGTCCTCTCTTACTTCAGTTTGATAGTTTATAACCTCTAGGCAATTATGTATTAGTTCCTCACCTGGTTCTCCATACAAGAACTGGGCAGGGTTGAGTTGGTTACTCACGATTAGCTCTAAATCACTATTTATTAAGATGGCTTTATAGTTTAGCACTTGGGAATCAGTGAGCCATTTCTCAGCCTTTTGGCTCAGGATACTTCTTACTGAGTTTGGGATATATATCTTCAATTTTCCCCCAAAAGGTTAATTTTTTGCTTTCTGCTACAAGTAGGGCAGTCACTGCCACAGCCTGAATGCAGGTTGGCCATCCCCAGCTGACAGGGTCTAGGAATTTTGATAAATAGGCCACGGTTTCCTGGATCCTCTCCAGTCTTTGGCTAACAATCCATGTGCTACCCCTTTTTCTATATCCACAAACAGATTGAAGGGTTTGTCTAAGGCAGGAAGACTCCGTGCTGGTGCACTGACTAATTTTTGCTTAAAGCTTCAAACTTTTGTTCATCATCTTTTTCCCACCTAATCTCTTCTACTAACTTTTTATACAAGAACTGGATGGCCTGCGTGTATCCTTCAATCCATAGCCTACAATATCCCAACAGGCCTAAAAACCTTCTGACTTCCCTCTTAGTTTTTGGTGGCTGGAGTGAGACTATCCCCATAATTCTCTCAGGGTTCAGCCACCAGCTCCCTTCACAAATCACATGTCCTAGGTATTTTACCTCCTGCTCTACAAATTGGAGTTTCCCTTTTGATACCCGACGTCCTTGGTCCCCCAGAAAATTTACAACACTGTGGTGGATTCCCAAACTTCTTTTTCTTCGTGCCCTGAGAGAAGCAAATAATTTACATATTGGATGAGCTTTATCTCAGGTTTAATGGAGAAGAGTTGCAGTCTCCTAGGGTTTGACCAAACAGGTTTGGGGATTCGGAAAACCCTTGGAGTAACCTAGTCCACCAAAGCTGTTGCTTCCTCCTGGAATCAGGGTCTTCCCATTCAAAAGTAAATATATCCCTGCTTTTCTCTGCCGGTGGTCTCACCCAGAAAGCATCTTTTAGGTCTATCACACTGAACCACCGGTGTGATGAGGGGATGTTACTCAGTAGTGTATAGGGGTAGGCATTACTGTGTACCAATTCACTGTTCTTTTGTTTATTTCTCTTAAATGTTGAACAAGCCTTTAAGTCCCATCTGTCTTCTTTACTGGTAATATGGGTGTGTTATGGGGGGACATACATGGTTCTAAGGTCCTGTCCTGGATTGTCAAGCAAATTGTATTCAATTTACCATCTGTATGGGAGTTGTCTTCTGTTAAGTGGGCAGTTTTCCTTTTCTGTTCCACAACCAGGGAGACATCTGCTGATAACAGGCTATTGAATGTCACTGCATGACTGATAAGAACCACAGCATCCCATTGTGAGATGCTCCACCCACAGGGAAGAGCCAGCATTCTACCCCGATATAATGTGGAGATTCTGGAACACTAGCACGGCTTTCTCCACTGCATTTCCCAGAGGAACAGCTGCTCCCTTCCCCTGGATCATCAGAGGAAGGCGACACCTTTCTCTACAGGACCCCTGCTCCAACAGAACCACACCTGGCACTCCAGGAGGACTGCAGCCACACTTCCAATTGGCCTGTGACCAATGCCCTGACCTACAGGTTGTCAGGTTGTGTTCTGACTCTGTCAGTGTTGTTTTAGTTTACTGTATTGTTTATTTTATCTTTTCATTTCCTTTGCTATTTAAGAACTGTTATTCCCTGCTCCCATATTTTTTGCCTGAGAGCCCCTTAATTTGAAATTTCTAGCAATTCAGAGGGGTGGGGAGGATTTTCATTCTCCATTTCAGGGGAGGCTCCTGCCTTCTTTAGCAGGCACCTGTCTTTCCAAACCAAGACAGATTTTGGCGCCCAATGTGAGGCTCAAGGGCACAGAAACAAAAAGGGAATAACAGATCTTGAAAAATCTAATTTTTTGTGTCTGGCTATAGAAACCTCGTTAAGCAACACCATGTGGTCCAGCTTGCCCTGGTTTGGGTGGCACGTGATCATGGCTGTATTTGTCCCCTTTGCAGGCCCTTATCTAAACATGGGTCCTATAACCAAGGCTACTGTGCCTGTTATCCAGGTTTTTTAATGGGTGAATAAGGTGAGGAATTCATGGATTTTTGACTTCCTTTGGAAAGCAGGCACATGGATTCACAGCTAGCACACACTAACTCTATGTTTTTGGGGTTACTTCAATAATGGTACCTGCTGTAAGGAAATGACACTGGAGGAAATCTTCTCCCAACCCTTTAACCATCTCTTTGGGTCTGCCCCACCAGTTTTTGAAGGGTTCAGATCCACTCTAAATGCTAAAGATACCATACAGTGGTTGGTGTTGCTGAAAGGCCTGTTCCATTTAGCATTTAGAGAGAAGGGAAGATTAACCTGGATAACCACACTGACACCTACCCCAGAACCTGACACAGCACCAGAGCCTAGGGATGCTGCTGCCCCAGAGCCTCACCCTACCCCACAGCCCACCCCAGATGTGAACTGCCCAGATTGGGTGGGGGGTCTGGTGAAGGAGATGTGTGAGATGGGCCAGATGCTGAAGGAATACACTTCCCCAGCGGGTGAGAAGCCCTTCCCTGCCTTGAAGAGTGAGAGTCTAATAGTGCAGCAGTGGAACCCACAGATGTTACAACTGTCCAGGTTCCAGATGATCTGCAGAGGCAGCCACATCCAGCAGCAGACACCCCTGTAGAAACAAGATCTAAGATGAAACCAGAGCACCCAGATAGGGGAGGCCCTCACAACCCATAGGAGAGCCAGAGGTTGCAAGTCCCTGAAGTACAAATGTCTCTGTAATCTGCACAAAGACATTTTATGACACGGACGTGGGGCATATGCACCCTGGCTACTTCAGGTCTGGGACTTTATGGGTACAGGCATCCAGCTGGATGGTGGTGAGGCAAGGAATTTGGGACCCTTGACCCAGGATTCAGCAAAAAACCAGATCTTTGTAAGAGAGACAGGGTCTCTTTCTCTCTGGGAGTGACTTTTAGTAAGTGTCAGAGAGAGGTTTGTCCACAGGGGGAGAATGCAGGAGCACCACCATAGAATGTGCTGGAGGACTCTTGAGGAAGGGATCCAATAGCTGGGAGAAGTGGCAGTATTGGAGGTACTCTTTGGGAGGGATGGACAGCATGATAACGACCCCAAAAAGGTCAGATGCAAAGGGCAAGTGTTGTGGAGTCTGGCAAATCTGGGGCCATCTCAATACATCACCTTCATTGAAACAATTAATGCCAATACCAAGCGAGAGACAGTGGGCTCTGCTGCCAACAAGCTTAGAAATTATGAAAGTATGATCAATGGCCTGATGCAGGCTCATGTCTCTGCCATGGTCCAAGAACTCAGAGAGGGGATGAGGGAGATGCGGGAAGAGGTGAGGAGGAACAGTTCCCTCATTGCACCAGTACGAGTCACAGGCCCCATAGTCAGAGCCCAGCGTTCCCCAGCCAGAGAGAGAGGGTACCCCCCACGGGCTGACCTGTTGTTCTTTCTGCGGGATCATGGGGCAGACATGGGAAGGTGGGATGGAAAACCTACTTCTGTCCTGGCAGTGCGAGTGCATCAGCTCAAGGAGGGAAACACCAACTGAGGGAACTCCAGTAAAGTGAAGGTAGCCTCAGCCTCCCATGACCGAGCTGCTGAGTATGATCTGTCACATCCCCTTGAAGGAACCTCTACCATGTATGCCCAAGAAAGAAATAATACCCAGGGTTAGAGGGGCCCTGCCTCTAGCCAGGGAGAGGCATGGGAAAACCGATCTTCTGGATGGTGTGGATCCGATGGCCTGGCACATCAGAACCCCAAAAATACGATGCTTTACATACTGGTGCACAGTGTACCCTGATACCATCGGGACATGTGGGGGCAGAACCTGTTTCCATTGCTAGGGTGACAGGGGGATCACAGCAATTGACCCTGTTGGAAGCTGAGGTGAGCCTGATTGGGAAAGAGTGAAAGAAACATCCTATTGTGACTGGCCCAGAGGCCCCGTGTGTTCTGGGCATAGACATCCTCTGGAACAGCTATTACAGAGACCCAAAGGGACCCAGATGGGCTTTTGGCACAGCTGCTGTAGAGGCAGAAAACATTAAGTGCCGGGGTCTCTCTTTCTAGCTGGTCAGAGTGACCCCGACTAAAGTTCGAAAGTTTCTTTTCCCAGCCCGGTGCTTGAAGAAGAAGTCAGGGCTCTTCATTTTTTTGGTCTCAAGATTGTTTATTGCAACTTATCTATAAAGTTCTTTCTCCCTGTCCAGCCGAGATCCGTTTGGCAGGACAGCCAGAGGCACTCCCCCCTCCTCCAGGGCGGTGTTATCTTTATATACTACAAACTACGTGTACAATATTTACAGTTATTTTCCAATACCTATCATCTATATTAGACAGTGAGTTTCTACTTTAGACCAATCTAAAAGTGCTGACATCACCAGACAAGATGGAGGTAGAGAAGAAGAAGAAAGGCTAGACACGCCCAAATCCCTCCATCTTGTCACCAGAAACCCCTATACCAAAAATCCTAAAACCTACATTTAGACTCTGTAATTATTTTATTCTTACACTATTTACACTATTGTGGCTTTTATCTCTTTCTATAAAGGTGACAAGTTGTTCCGTGGTTCGTAATTGAACACGCTGGTGTTCTGGGCTGTGTGCCAGGGTCTCCGAGCCCCCTGGCAAGGGTCTCAGGAAACTCCGGACTCCCAAAGGAATGTCCTGAGTTCCGACAATTAAGCAGTTGAACACCTTGCCTGGACTGTCAGAAAACCCATCTGCAGAAGAACTCCTGAAGGTGGAAGAGCAATGAGTGCCAGTTGCCACCTCAACGGGGCACTGCTGGCAGTATCGGACAAGTCGAGATGCCATGATCCTTATCCTCAAAATGATCCATGAGCTGGAGAGCCAAGGGGTGGTCAGCAAAACCCACTCACTTTTTAACAGTCCCATCAGGCCTGTGCACAAGTCTGACAGAGAATGGAGATTGACTGTGGACTATCGTGGCTTGAATGAAGTGACTCCACCACTGAGTGCTGCTGTGCCAGACGTGCTGGAACTCCAGTATGAGCTGGAGTCCAAGGCAGCAAAGTGGTACGCCACTATTTATATTTCCAATGTGTTTTTCTCCGTTCTTCTGGCAGCAGAACGCAGGCCTCAGTTTGCCTTCCCCTGGAGGGGCGTGCAGTAAACCTGGAACCGACTGCCCCAGGGATGGAAGCACAGCCCCACCATCTGCCATAGACTGATCCAGACTGCATTAGAAAAGGGTGAGGCTCCAGAACATCTGCAATACATTGATGACATCATTGTGTGGGAGAACACAGCAGTAGAAGTATTTAAGAAAGGAAAGAAAATCATCCAGATTCTGCTAGAAGCCAGTTGCGCCATCAAGAAGAGCAAAGTCAAGAGACCCTTCCCAAGAGATCCAGTTTCTGGGAGTGAAGTGGCAAGACAGACGACGTCAGATTCCCATTGAAGTCATCAGCAAGATCACCGCAATGTCTCCACCAACTAGCAAGAAGGAAAGACAAGCTTTCCTGGGTGCCATAGGCTTTTGGAGAATGCACATTCTCGAGTACAGTCAGATCGTGAGCCCTCTTTACCTGGTCACCCGCAAGAAGAAAGAGTTCCACTGGGGCCCTGAATAGCAACAAGCTCTTGCCCAGATCAAACAGGAGATCGCTCATGCAGTAGCCCTTGGCCCAGTCAGGACAGGACCAGAGGTGAAGCACGTGCTCTACTCTTCAGCTGGGAACAATGGTTTGTCCTGGAGCCTTTGGCAGAAGGTGCCTGGGGAGGCTCAAGGCCGACCACTGGGATTTTAGAGTCAAAGCTACAGAAGGTCCAAAGCCAACTACACTCCCACAGAGAAAGAAATCTTGGCTGCCTGTGAAGGAGTTCAAGCTGCATCAGAGGTGATTGGCACAGAAACACAACTCCTCCAGGTACCCCGACTACCAGTGCTGGGCTGGATGTTTAAGAGAAAGGTTCCCACTATCCACCACGCCACTGATGCTACATGGAGTAAATGAATTGCTCTGATCACACAGCGTGCCCATATTGGAAACCTGAATCACCCTGGGATTTAGGAGATAATTACAAACTGGCCGGAAGGTGAAAACTTTGATCTCACTGATGAAGAGGAACAAGAACCAGTGACACATGCTGAAGAAGCTCCACCATACAACCAACTGCCCCCAGAGGAAACACGCTACGCTCTTTTCACGGACAGTTCCTGTCACATCGTAGGGATGAACCGGAAGTGGAAAGCAGCCGTATGGAGCCCCACAGGACAGGTTGCACAAGCTACCGAAGGAGAAGGTGGATCGAGCCAACTTGCTGAACTCAAAGCTGTTCAGCTGGCCCTGGACATTGCTGAGAGAGAGAAATGGCCAAGGCTCTACCTTTACACCGATTCATGGATGGCAGCCAATGCTCTTTGGGGCTGGCTGGAAAGGTGGAAAAAGGCCAATTGGCAATGTAGGGGAAAACCAATCTGGGCTGCTGATGAATGGAAGGACATTGCCACTTGGTTGGAGAAGCTACCTGTGAAAGTCCGCCATGTAGATGCCCATGTCCCCAAGAGTCGGGCTAATGAGCAACACCAAAACAATAAACAGGGAGAGCAGGCAGCAAAAATAGAGGTGTCAAAGACAGACCTAGATTGGCAACACAAGGGGGAGCTGTTCATAGCTCGGTGGGCCCATGATGCCTCAGGTCATAACAGCAGAGATGCACCTAGAGGTGGGCACGAGACTGAGGGGTGGATCTAACCATGGACAGTATTTCTCAGGTTATCCATGACTGTGGGACATGTGCTGAGGTCAAACAGGCCCAGCGGGTGAAGCCCCTATGGTATGGTGGGTGGTGGTCCAAGTACAAGTATGGGGAGGCCTGGCAGATTGACTACATCACACTGCCCCAGACACGCCAAGGCAAGCACCACGTGCTGACCATGGTGGAAGCCACCACTGGGTGGTTGGAGACCTACCCTGTGCCTCATGCCACTGCCCGGAACACCATCTTGGGCCTGGAAAAGCAAATCCTGTGGAGACATGGAACCCCTGAGAAAACGGAGCCAAACAACAGGACCCATTTCAACAACAGCCTTATCAACACCTGGGCCAGGGAACATGGTACTGAATGGATTTATCATATCCCCTACCATGCACCAGCTGCCAGAAAAGTTGAACGGTGCAATGGACTGCTTAGGACTGCCCTGAAGGCACCTGGGGGGAGAACTTTTAGAACTCGGGAAATGAACTTATTAAAAGTTGTCTGGATGGTCAACACCTGAGGGTCCATCAGTCGAGCTGGTCCTGCCCAGTCTGAACCCTTGCACACAGTGGATGGAGATAAAGTCCCTGTTGTACACGTGAAAGGTATTTTAGGAAAGACTGTTTGGATTAATCCCACCTCAGGCAAAGACAAACCCATCTGTGGAATTGGTTTTGCTCAAGAACCTGGTTACACTCGGTGGTTAATGTAGAAAGATGGAGAAAGCCGTTGTGTACCACAGGGAAACCTAGTCTTAAGAACTGAGAACTGTGTGTAAGGTTTCATTGTGATGCAGATGGAACTAGAATAAGGGGTGGATAATGTCCTAGACTGCAAGGTAATGTGTGTTCTATTCCCATCTTTTAGAGGTAGGACAGTTATCTTTTGTAAATTGGGCAGTTTTTCTTTATCTCTTCCACAAACCAATCCTCCCTCTGAGGAGACATCTGCTGTTAATGGGCTATTGAATATCACTGCATGACTGATCAAAATTACATCATCCCATTGTGAGATGCTCCACCCAGAGAGAGGAGCCAAGCAGTCCTACCTGGATAGAATCTGAGATTTTGGGACACCCCAACAGCGTTTCCACTTTATTCCCAGAGGAGCAGCAGCCTTTTCCACTGGATTCCCAGAGGAAGACAAGGCCCATCTACACCACCACTGGACCTTCAGAGGAAGACTACACCCTTCTACAGGATCACTGCTCCAACAGAACCACATCTGTCTGCAGGAAGACTGCAGGAGGACTGCAGCCACCATTTAAATTGCACTGCTGCCAACACCCTGACCCACAGGGTGTCAGGTCATATTCTGACACTGTCAGTGTTGTTTTGTATTACTGCATTGTTTCTTTTATTTTTATTTTCTTCCCTAATAAAGAACTGTTATTCCTGCTCCCGTATCTGTGCCTGAGAGCCCCCTCAATTTCAAAATGATAACAATTCTGAGGGAGGGGTTTTAAATTTTCCATTTCAGGGGCAGCTCCTGCCTTCATTAGCAGACACCGGTCTTCTCAAACCAAGACAAGGGGAAATGTTCATAGCTTCAGTTTTAATTCCCATAAAGTTTGAAGGAACAAATAAAATAGGAACTGGGGATGTTATGTTAGTTCCAAATGCAGGGTGAAATTTATTAGGATGGGATTTACAGGTGCAGTTTGACATTGTAGAGCTCCCAGAGAAAGAAAAAATGGTAGTTAAGCTTCTCCAGTTAAGGGAAGAAAATAAGGAGAAAATTCATGAGATTATGTGGCCAAAACTGAAAAACTGAGGTAAAATGAACATGAAACCTATAGTAATAAAAATAGTTAATGAAAACCATCCAGTTTGGGTGCGACAATATCCACTCTCTCTGGAGGGGAGATGAGGACTACGGCCGGTGATCCAGGACCTACTTGAGGACAGGACCTTAGAACCATGTATGTCCCCCCATAATACACCCATATTACCAGGAAAGAAGTCAGATGGGACTTGCAGGCTTGTCCAAGATTTGAGAGAAGTGAACAAAGAACAGTGAATCAGTACCCAGTGGTGCCCAATCCCTATAGACTACTGAGTAACATCCCACTGGTTCAGTGTGATAGACCTAAAAGATTCTTTTTGAGTGTGCCCACAGGCAGAGAAATGTAGGGGTATATTTGCCTTTGAATGGGAGAACCCTGATTCTGGGGGAAGCAACAGCTTCAGTGGACTGGGTTACCCCAAGGGTTTTCTGAATCCCCAAACCTGTTTGGTCAAACCCTAGGAGGAGAAGTACTAAAACCACTTCTCCATTAAACCTGGGATAAAGCTCATCCAATATATAAATTATATGCTTCTATCAGGACTGGAAGAAAAAGAAGTTTGGGAATCCACCATAGTGTTGTTAAATTTTCTGGGGGACCAAGGATTTTGGGTATCAAAAAGGAAACTCACATTTGTAGAGATGGAAGTAAAGTACTGAAGTACCTAGGACATGTGATTTGTCAAGGGAGCTGGCAGCTGAACCCTGGGAGAATTATGGGGATAGTCTCACTCCCAGGGCTAAAAATTAAGAGGGAAGTCAGCAGGTTTTTAGGCAAGTCGGGATATTGTAGGCTATGGATTGAAGGATACATGCAGGCCATCCAGTTCTTGTATGAAAAGTTAGTTGAAGAAGAGATTAGGTGGGAAAAAGATGATGAACAAAAGTTTGAAGCATTAAAGCAAAAATTAGTCAGTGCACTGGCACTGAGTCTTCCTGCCTTAGACAAACCCTTCTATCTCCTTGTGGATATAGAAAAAGGGGAAATGAGATTGACTCTCAAGCAGAGACTGAAAGAAAACCAGAAAAACACCAAGAAGCCCAGAAAGTAGAGTCAAGCTTCCACCAACCAGCTAGAGAACTGTCTTCCTGTTTTCATGGGTAAGAATCACCAGCACCTTTTGAGAAAAGTAAAAGGGACTGTAGAAGGCAATGGGACAACTTCTTTAGGAAAAAAGGACAAAGGGAGGAGAGCAAGACTGGGTTGGCCCCTCTGCTCACTACCAAGAAAGCTCCATAGCCCTGCTGTGGGTAGCAACCCCGTAGGCATGGTAAGGTAGGGACAAAAGGCCAGACCAAACCTCCGTCATTCCTCAGCTGTCTTTTAATACAACAGGGACTGGAGGGCAGGACCGAGTTGGCCTCTGTACTCACCCCTAAGATACACTGACTATGGGTAGCAGGCACATAGGCACGGTAGAGGGGAGTCAAAGCCATACTGGACCTCTGTGATGCCCTTTTGTCCATTCCAAATAAGTGTGTCTAAGGAAAACCTGAGATTTTTTTCTCCTCTTCCCGCTGTCCTTGCCCACATAAACAGATGCTGGTATGACTCATTCAATAGAGAGAGGAAATTTTTTACTTAACTGTTTGAGCCAAATGACTTATAGAAAAAGAAAAGGGGGGTTTGTTATAGATGAGTAATCCTATGGTTGACTCTCACAATTAGGGGTGAATATTAAATAGATGTTAAGAGAAGTTTTGTAGATGTATAGTTATCTTTCCCCTGCCCCTTGCATTGTTGTCACAGGATGGCCTCAGTAGTTGAGCATTTGGGAGGGTCGGCTTGTTACTATGGCAGCACCTGACCTCCAATCAAGGTGTAAGAAAGAGATCTGCACCACTGGACAGTGAAGAAGGAGTCAATTGATAAGACTTTAGGACGGGCTAGAGGTATAAAGACAGAACATCTATTTTGTAGATGAGCACACAGTGACTGAATCCTTTCCTCCCCGTGCTGTGTCCTTCTCTTTATTCAGTCTTCTGTTGTATTTTGATAAGATCTTAATAATTTAAATTTTTGAAAGTGATAATGGTTTCTCACATGAGGCTGGGGAATGTGAGGTAAGGTTGTCCACGCTGAGTCAGCTCTCAAGGTACAACTTCTCTGACCTGGCCAGACCTCCTTGGGAGTGGTCCAACATCAATATCAAACACAGAGGGCTGCAATCAACTCTTCCCTAAAGAGAACAGTAATAAAATACATTCTTTAAAATAGAATTACAGATTTCTTAGAAGCTCATTGAAATATTTCTCCATAACTGTAAAGGGAAAACTTCCTGCTGACGTGAACTAGACCAGAGGGAAATCAAGGGAGAGCCATGGTTTGTCAGGACTTGCTTGATCCTAATGAGCCCCGTGGTGCATTTGGAGCTGAGTCCTGCAACCTTAAGGCCTGAGAGGAGATTGCACAAACTTTTCCAGGAGTCAAAGTCAGAAGAAAAGCCCAAAGTGCTTCAAAGCATGAATAGGTCCCACTAAAGTCCATACCCAACACAGGCTCCTCATGGACTCCATGGAGGAGATAATTGGAGGAATGGATTGCATAAAAACCTCTCAAAAATTCAGTGTGGAAAGGAAAATCCAGAGTACCTTAAAAACCTTGAGTATCTCAAGGTATTAATGAGCCCCACTGAGTGTCAATGCAAAGCTCTCAAGAGACTCCTTAAAGCAGATAATTGGGGCCATGATTGCACAAACCTCTCCCAGAGTCTGTATCCAAAGGGAAACACCAAGTAGCTTAAAAAGCTGAAGTACCCTGAAGCATTAATGAGCCCCACTGAGTGTTGCAACTGACAAAGCCTCTCCAGGGAATAATTACAGCAGATAATTGGAGGCCATGATTGCAGAAACCTCTCAGAGACTCCAAGCCAAAAGCCAAACCCAAAGTCCTCTGAAAACCCTGCAGTTACTGGAAGCATTAAGGAGGCCCCAGGCCCAATCCTGAGCAAGGCTCCCCAGGGATTCCTTCCAGCAGATCCTTGAGGCCACTGGGATGTGGGCTAGGGGGGGATGCCGAGGGCAGGACAAGGGGCTGACAGTGCCCAGCCTGGCTGGGGCTGTGCCAGGAGGCCCCAGTGCCTCAGGACAAGGTGTCTCCTCCCAGCCCTTGGTGGCACAGACCCTGCTGTGGCCCAGGGCACCAAGATTTGGCTTCTCTTTGTCCCCACCTGTCATCACTGCCTGCAGTTCTCTGCTCTGCCTGGGGCCTGGGGACACTTTCTCAGTCGTGTCCCTCAGTGGGACCCATTAAAAGTGAAAGAAACTTTGGAGTGTGATTCTGACTTGGAGTTCTGGAGAGGTTTCTTCAGCTCCCTCTCAAGGGCTGATGTTCAGGGCCTGAGCACAAAGCCCCAGAGGCTCATTAAAGTCCTTGTGCTGTGTCTGTGCTGCTGAGCTGGGCTGGGCTCCTGGCACAGACGGTGATCCTGGTAACCAAGAAGAGCTTCAAAAGCACATTTGTCTTAATGAGCAGCTCTTCTGCCAGCTCAGCAGGGCTGGGGCACTGCCTGCAGCCACCCTGGGCACAGCACAGAGGCACAGAGAGCTTCAATCAGTCAGGGCTGGGAAGGTGCTGAGAAGTGCCTGGGGCAGAATCCCTGCCAGCCCTGGGCACAGGAACCTCTGGCTGCAGGACAATGCAGCTGCAGCTCCTGGAGCCATCTTCTAAAGCTGGAACATCCCAATGCCTGCAGACTCTGTGAGTACATTCTCTGATTCTCTCTTGTGCAGAGCGGCCAGGGGTGCCCAGGGCTGTCCTGCAGAGCAGGGTCCTGCAGCCCAGGGTGCTGTGCTGGGGCAGGGACTCTGCTGCCCGCCAGGGACAGCTCTCAGCCAGCCCTGGCAGCTGCTCCCAGCACTGAGGGACAAGATCTGGGTGGGAGGAGACAGCTGGTTAGGCTTGGAAGTGTTCTCCTTGTGTGGAGAGGATGCTGCATTGGTCAGGGCTTCTCTCAGCATGACGTTTAACTCCACAGCATTTCCAAGTAGATTATTCAAGGAGCACAGTGAAACAGGGGCTGCATAAAAGAGAAAATCCTCCTTTATTAATCTGCGGCTCTGTGTTGCCTGGATGGGAAATTGCATGTAGATATTCATGTCTCAGCTCAGGCGGATGAGAAAAAAAATTTCCTCAGATCTGAATAAACCAGGCAGTGACAGAAATCAGCGCAGGGCCCCTCACAGGCAGCTTCAGTTTTACTTTTCCAGCCTCCTCAGGGTTTCTCTGCTGCTGCCATCAGACCCTGCAGAGCCAGAGCTGCCCCTGGGCAGTGCCTGAGTTTGTAGGGGTCTTCAGGGCAGAGCTGAGCCCCCAGGGCTGGGCTGGGCCCTGGCAGCACTGGCAGGGCCCAGCCCTGGGCACAGGGAAGCAGCTGCTGGCAGGGACAGCTCCAGGCAGCAGAGCCCTGAGCAGGCAGTGCGAGGAAAGTGCCCCCAGGCTGTTCTGGGATATTTAACATCCTCTCCAAACCCAGCTATTCCATGATTGATTTTTTTTACAGATCCCCATGCCAAGGCACTGCAAATGTCCAACAGCAGCTCCATTAGCCACTTCCTCCTGCTGGCATTGGCAGACACGCGGCAGCTGCAGCTCCTGCACTTCTGCCTCTTGCTGGCCATCTCCCTGGCTGCCCTCCTGGGCAACGGCCTCATCATCAGCGCCGTAGCCTGCGGCCACCACCTGCACACACCCATGTTCTTCTTCCTGCTCAACCTGGCCCTCACTGACCTGGGCTGCATCTGCACCACTGTCCCCAAAGCCATGCACAATTCACTCTGGAACACCAGGACCATCTCCTACTCAGGATGTGCTGCTCAGCTCTTTCTGGTTTTCTTCTTCCTGTCAGCAGAGCTTTCCATCTTGACCATCATGTGCTACGACCGCTACGTGTCCATCTGCAAACCCCTGCACTATGGGACCCTCCTGGGCAGCAGAGCTTGTGCCCACATGGCAGCAGCTGCCTGGGCCAGTGCCTTTCTCAATGCTCTGCTGCACACAGCCAATACATTTTCCCTGCCCCTGTGCCACGGCAATGTGCTGGGCCAGTTCTTCTGTGAAATCCCACACATCCTCAAACTCTCCTGCTCCAAATCCCACCTCAGGGAACTTGGGCTCATTGCTGTTAGTGGCTGTTTCAGTTTTGGCTGTTTTGTGTTCATTGTTTTCTCCTATGTGCAGATCTTCAGGGCTGTGCTGAGGTTCCCCTCTGAGCAAGGATGGCACAAAGCCTTTTCCACCTGCCTCCCTCACCTGGCTGTGGTCTCTCTGTTCATCAGCACTGGCACATTTGCTCAACTGAAGACCCCCTCCATGTCCTCCCCATCCCTGGATCTGGCCCTGTCAGTTCTGTACTCAGTGGTGCCTCCAGCCCTGAACCCCCTCATCTACAGCCTGAGGAACCAGGAGCTCAAGGCTGCAGTGAGGAGACTGATGACTGGATGGTTTCAGGAGCATTAAACTGCTGATCAGTATCTGCATATCACTTATAATAAAAGTAATATTTGATACTTCTTGTTGGTTTCGTTGTGAAGTTTTTTCCTTTGTTTTAGGTTTTTCATATTGTCTAAAAATAAATGTCAATATTTGTGCCATTTCTCATTTTGTTTCTTTCCACCTTCTCTGTGGCCACAGACAGAGTCAATTCGGGGCTGTGCTCTTGGTGGCTTTAAAGGAACTAAAGGATGTCCCAGCAAAGTTTTCTGCAGAGATGCCCTTTTGTTGCCTTCTCTGGAGCTGCAGCAGCAATGTCTGTGTGCTGAGCTGGGGGCAGATCAGTGCTGGCCCAGCAGCTGGGCCCAGCAGCAGCAGCACTTGGTGTTGCCAGTGCTGTTCCCGTGGCCCTGCCCCGCTGCCCTGGTGGCCCTGGTGTTGCTGTAGGGCCTGAGTGCTCTCAGGGCCAGGCACAGTCCTGGGGGTGGCAGTACCAGGGCTGCAGCAGGGACAGGCCATGGGCACTGCTGGGGCAGCGCTGACGCCTCAGGCCAGGCCTTGGGGGCTCCAGGCTCCTTGCCCAGGCTCTCTCAAGAACACAGCCAGGCCAATGCTGAGCACAGAAAACCCCCGTGAGCAGCCCCAGGGTGGCTGTGGGCAGGCTGGGGGCAAACAGCATGGCTGGTGCTCTGCAAGGGCCCTGGGGGAGATGGGAAGGAGCAGCAGAGCAGGGGCTGATCCATCCCCAGTGCGCTGGACAGCCCAGGGCAGCGTCCCAGAGCGTCCTCATGGAGCTGCCAACAACATCCCCCCTCTGCAGCTCTGGGCTCTCCCCCAGCTCACACAGGTGCTCCATCCTTGCAGGCACAGACATGGCAGCACTGGCTCAGGAGCCCCTGTTTGCATTGCACAGAGCAGGGGGAGCACCCCCATGCTGTTGGTGTGGGGACATGAACCTGAGGGAGCACAAATGCCATCAGCCCCTGGGGCCAGCAAGGGCTGGGGGACAGCAAGGAAACCACTCAGCTTTGTCCTGGCCTCTGCAGTTAGCCAGAAAGTTTGTTCCCATCAGCTGAGGGTTTCCTGTCCCACTGCAGACACTGTTGCTCAGAGCCAGGGCTGCCTGGCAGCCACCCCCAAACTGCCCTCATCATTTCCTTGGCTTCACCTTGGCTTTCTTTACACTTCCCTTGTACATATTTCTTCCTCTTTTCCATGCCTTTTTCCTCGCCTGCAAACAGCCCGTCCCTGTTTACCCTTCCTTCTCTGGCCCCGTTCCACATTTCACTTTTGGACTTGGCACCATGGGAACGTCCCTTGGGGAGCAGGATCATCCTACAAGTGCTGCAGGAATTGTCTGCAGGCTGCTGCAGTGGCTCCTGCTGCTCCCTTGCCAGAGGCACCACAGGCCAGGGGGGCACATCTGGGCTGCTGTGTCTGGCTCTGGGGCTCCCTGTTCTGGGCAATGAGGAGGGGCTGCAGAGGCTCTGCAGGACTGACAGGATGGGCTTTGAGGCTGGCAAGAGAAGCTGAGGGACCTGGGCTGCTGGAGCTCCTGAAGAGGAGGCCCAGGGCTCATCCTGCAATGCTCCAAGGGTGGTTTCAGAGAATCCCAGAATCAGCAAGGTTGGAAAAGACCTTGGAGATCATCAAGTCCAACCTGTGTCCTGCCACCACCTTGTCTCTCCTGAGCCTCCTCTTCTCCAGGATAAACAACAGCTGCTCCCTCAGTCACTCCTCACAGGACTTGCATTCCAGACCCCTCCCCAGCCTTGCTGCCTTTCTCTGGACACACTCCAGCCCCTCCATGTCCTTCCTAATTTGGGGGGCCCAGAACTGAATACAGCACTTGAGGTGCTGCCCAACAAGTGCTGAGCTCAGGGGAAAACCTGTTAAACCTCTCCTTGTTGGATTTGGTTCCTGACCCAGCCTGCCCAGGTCCCTGTGCATATCTCACCTACCCACTAGCAGATCAACACTCCCAGCCAACCTGGTGCCACCACGATTCCATGAGGCCCCAGAGTGTCACAATGGTCTCCAGAATTCCATGAGGCCTCCCAGTGTCACAATGTCCCTTTTGGTTCCACGGGACACCTTGGGGTCATAAAGTCCTTGGATCCTTGGGGCCTGCAGTGTCATAATGGTGCCGTGGTCCCCCAAGGCCCTGCAGTGTCACAATGGATCCTTGGTTCCATGAGGTCTGGCAGTACAGCAATGCTCTCCTTGCTTCCACAGTGTCACAATGGCCTCTTGGTCCCAAGGTCACCACAGTGTCAAACATGTTCCCTTCATTCCAGGAGTCCCTGAGGAGCAGCATTGGCCCCTTGGTTCCATGGGGCCCTGCAGTGTCACAATGGCCCCATCATGACACCAGGTCCTGCTCTGTCACAATGCTCTGCATGGTTCCACAAGGCCCTGCAGGGTCACAGTGGCCTCTTGGTTCCATGAGGCCTCACAGTGCCATAAGGAATTCCTTGCTGCTACCGGGTCACAAAGGAGCCCTGGTGACACAAGATCCTGCAGTGTCCCCAGGGACCCTTGGTTCCATGGGGCACCACAGTTTCACAATTGTTCCCTCAGTTCCCAGAGAGCTTGCAATGGAGCAATGACCCCTTGATTCCATTGTCCCCAGGCTCTCCCAAGGGTCTCCTTGGTTCCACAGTGGCACAATGGCCCCTTGGTTCAACAGGGCCACACAGTGTCACAGTGGCCTCTGTGGTTGTACCAGGTCCCAGATTGTCACAATGGACTCCTTGCTTCCATTTAGGCCCACAGTGTCACCATGGCCCCTTGGCTCTGTGCTGCCATGTCGTACACTGTGTCACCATGGTCCTCTTAGTGCCACCAGGCCCCGCAGTGTCACAATGGCCCCTTGCTTCCCCAGGGCCCTGCAGTGTCACAATCATCAGAGAATCAGCCAGGATGGGACAGACCATGGAGAGCATCAAGTCCATCCTGGGACCCAACACCACCTTGTCACCCAGACCATGGCACTGAGTGCCACATCCAGTCATTCCCTAAACACCTCCAGGGATGGTGACTCACCCACCCCCCTGGGCAGCCCATTCCAATGGCCAATCGCCCTTTGTGAGAAGAATATTTCCTAATGTCAGCCTAAACATCTCCTGGTGCAGCTGAAGGCTGTGTCCTCTTGTCCTGTCCCTGTTCCCTGGGAAAAGATCCCGACCCCCACCTGGCTTCACACTCCTGTCAGGGAATTGTAGAGAGTGATGAGTTCTCCCCTGAGCTTCTTCTTCTCCAGGATAAACAACCCCAGCTCACTCAGGTGCTCCTCACAGGACTTGTGTTCCAGACCCGTCACCAGCCTTGTTGCCCTTCTCTGGACACGCTCCAGACCCTCCATGTCCTTCAGCAACCGGCGGCCCAGGACTGGACACAGCACTCGAGGTGCTGCACAACCAGTGCCCAGCACAGGGGAAGAATCACTGCCGTGGTCCTGCTGGCCACACCATTCCTGATCCAGAGGAGTGCCAGCAGCTGGATGAGGGAAATGGTGGGGAGGGGGTGGGGACACAGTGGTATTGATTGTCATCCATGAAGGGTCTTGATTTTTATATATATTCAGACTGCAATATGAGGTGCTGGGAGTCAATATTAATTAGACATTGCTGATACCAAACTATAAACAGGAAAATAATACATGACAAAACACTCCTCTCTGTTTTTTTTTATTTTCAATATAGCAGATTAACTTTGAAAATGGTTCTGAAATTTGTCTAATTTTCCCCAAAAGAATTTAATACAGAATATTCCTGGAGGCATTTTTTGTTCACATGTTTTGGAACAAATGTTTATGAGCCTTTTTCAGTGATATCCTGAACTGAAGAGCTCAAGAAAGAAGAGGCCTCTGGAGGAGCAAAATTCATCAGCAACTTCCCAGTGGCTGAGGATCCTTCCCCATCAGAGCAGCAATGAACAGAAAAGGGCACAGCTTTGGGGCTGCCCCAGCTTTGGGATGGGCCCTGGACCTGGAGCAGGAGCAGCTCTGGAGGGCCCCAAGGCCGGGGCTCTTGTGCTGCCCTGGCAGATGGGATGGCAGCAGGGGCTGCAGAGCTCTCAGCACCTCAGCCAGAGGGGAGCAGGGCACCCAGGGAGCCTCCTTGTGCCTTGGCCCAGCCCCTTCCCCCATGGCTGGGGCTGAGTCCTGTGGGAGCTGCAGCTGCTGCTGTGCCCTGGCCAGGGGCTGAGGCCGTGGGGCAGTGCCCAGAGCAGCCTGGCCTGAGCAGAGCTGTGGGGCCAGAGCCGGCTGGGCTGGGCTGGGGAGAGGCCCTTGGTGCTGCCCAGAGCTCAGGGCAGCTGGGAGAGCTTGCAGGGAGCTGGGCTGGGCTCAGAGAGCCTGGTACAGACACCATCAGTGTCCATCTCAGCCTGGCTGAGCGTGCAGGGGCAGGACTCAGGCCAGGCCTTGTGGGGCAGGGCCAGCGCCTGTGCCAGGCATTGAAAACAGGCAAGTGGGCCAGAGAGGAGGCTGCTCTGTGCCCTTGGGGGCATGGACAGAGCAGGGAGGGGGCCCAGGACATTTGTCAGGGCCAGCCTCTGTCACCAGCCCTTGGCAGCCCTGGCTGCTGAGCCCAGCTTTGCCCTGGGCTGAGTTTGGCTGTGGCCCAGCTCCATCCTCCTGCGGGGCTCAGGGCCTGTTCCCAGCCATGGCCAGTCTTGGCTGCCTCTCTGCTGGCCCAGAGTCCAGCTGAGCCCGGGGCAGGGCTGTCTGTGCAGGCCCACAGGTGCCACGGGCTCTGCAGGAGCTGGCAGAGGCTGCCCAGCAGGGAGGCCATGGGGCACAGAGCCCCAAGGCTGCTGTGGGCACCACGGCACAGGGGCCATTCCCAGCCGCAATGCTCCTGGCCTGGGCTGGGCCTGCACAGGGGCTGGGCCACCATGGCTGGGCCAGCACAGGGCCACAAAGGGGCCACGCAGCCGCTGCCAGGGCTGACAGCAAGGTCAGGCACACACAGGGATTTGCTGAGCATGGCCTGCGCTGGCCAGGGCTGACTGTGCCAAAGGCAGAGCTCAGCTGCCCTTGGCGGCTGCAGGAACAGTCCAGAGCCCAAAGAGCCTCCATGGCTGTGCTGGAGACCAAGGCTGCAGGAGGGAAATGCAGGGCTGCTGCAGGATGGGGAGGGCATTGAATTCCAGCACACACCTCAGCTGTCTGATGATCCCAGCACCATGCTGGGCCCTGTTCCAGACTGGAGCAGAGCAGATGTTGATGGGACAGGAGCCCTGCGGGGCTGTCAGGTGCCTGCAGCTTGCAGGGTGCTCTGCTCTCCCTCAGGTGCTCTGGGAGAGATCCAATCCCAGCTGGGCACCTCAGGGCACAAGTGGCACTGCCTGTTCATGGGCACACAACTGATGTCTGCCTGGAAAGGGACACAGGTTTTAATACCTGTTAATTTTATAATATACAAGCAAATCTTTATTATCTGGGTCATTTGAGTACTTTTAAGAAATGGCAAAACTTTCCCACATGGAACAAGAATTTTCTTGGAGGTGTACTGATGGCAGGAGAAATACTGGTCATTCTTTCTACTGGTGTCACCTATGTTCAGTGTACCACTTTCTCTCCCTTTTCCTTTAGGTGTTTGCATCTGTCCTGTTTAAATGGCCATGTTAAAGTACATCTCTTCATTTAGATCAGCCAGACTGGTGTACCTCTACTGCTCTCTGATTTCTTTATCCAGGAGCTCTGTAGTCATTCATGTACCTCTCAACTGACTGGTTTCATACTTTGAGCTACAGGGAGTTACCCAATCTTTCTGAAATTCAAATAAATATAAAATAAACATCATCTTGATTGTGTTTATATCTATCACAGAATTTATTTATGTGTTTGTCTAAAACTGTTCCTGTACCGAAATCTTTAGGGGATGGGGGACATGTCAGATTCTGCTGGAACATCACAGAGAGCTGAGGGAAGAGCTGAGATGGTTATTAAACTGTTCAAATGTTCAACTTGTGTTTGTTGGCAAGAAACCTTTCTGTGCCTCTGAGTGTCCCCAGGCCCTGAGCCCAAAGGACAAAAACCTGATGAGCTGTGGTTCCCACTGCAGAGGCACTTTGACCTTGACTCTGCACAGGAGAGCTCTTCATCCACTTTCTCTCTTTTCCTCCCTCTGGCCATTGAAGGAGCTCCTGACTTCAGTGTGTGACTCGTGTGTGCAAAGAGCAAATTTGGGCAGAATAGGGACAGGGAAGGTTTGGGGGGCCTTGGGATGCAGAAGGTGCTTTCCATTTCTGGGCACAGAAGATGTTTTCCATTGCTCTGAAACTGTCTGCTGTGCAAAGTGGATTTAATATCCAGTAGAGGAATTATTTTTGCATTTTGAGGGATCTGTGCCTTCCCTTGGCTTTTTTGGCTGACAAGAAATGAACATCCCTCTGTGTCTCAGGCAGCTCCTTCTCCAAGGAGAGCAGGTGGGAGTTGGAGGCAAGGAGCTGAAAGCTGCAGGTGCAGCCTGGGCTGGAGGGAGCTCAGATTTGCACAAGGCTGCTCTGAGTGCCAGGGCTTGGATGGGGGAAATGGTGGGGTGGGGGTAGGGACAGAGTCTGATTGATTGTCAGCCATGAAGGGTCTTGATTTTCATATCTATTCAAACTGCATAAGGAGGTACTTGGATTCAGTGTCCATTGGAGACTGCACATATCAATGAATTACCGGGAAAAAAAATGAAACAGGATGTAAAAATAATCTTTTCTCCCTTTCTTTTTAAATATACTGTATTCACCTTAAATTGGCTTTGGAAATCTCACAAATTAACCACAAAGGATTTGAAAACTAAAATCAAATTATTCCCAGAGGCTTGGCTGTTTGGGGTGCTCTGAATGTTAATGAGGCCTGGGACACTGAATTCCTGCACTGAAGAGCTGAAGGCTGAACAAGCCTCTGCAGCAGTGAAATGCAGCAGCAGCCTCCAAGTTGCTGAGGATGTCAGCAGCCCCCACTGAGGCCATCCCTGCCCAGAGCCCGTGGGGGAATGGGCAGCCAAGGAGAGCGTCCCTGGGGCTGGGGCAGCACAACTCAGAGGCACCAGGGGCTCCAGCTGGGAAATGGAGTGTGGAATGGGGCTGGGAAAGCCCTGCTTGGGCTGGGCCAAGCAGGACAGACAAGCCCTGACCCCCATCCCCCAAACTACTCTCTCAAGGAGACATTTCAAAGAAATTACAATTGTTTGTGTACTCTGAGTTGGACTTGTTGGATAAATGCCAACAAGAGATTCTCAGGAGCTCAAAACAAGAAAACAGCCTTTACTGGGAACTTTAGAAAATCAGAAAAACTTTGGGAAAAGGTTTGTTAGGACATTGTAGTGGTTTTGGTTTGTTAATTTAAGATTTTTCTACTCTTGAGATTTCTTAATCAATGTCTTGATAAGTGTGGTGGGGTTTAGTATTGGTTAATTATTTATGTATTTATTTTGTTGTGAGATTGGATTAGGAGTAGAGTAAAAAAGGCTTAAATTTTAAAAGAGTATAAAGAAAATTTTATTAAAAGTAACTTAAAGAAGATAAGGTAGTAAGAATTAAAATAAACTGTTCTGAACACTTTTTTCTTCACAATTTTTTTTTTTACTGATAATATAAAGAAACAGAACTAAAAGTTTCTGGTTACTTTACTATATCTAGAACAGTCTCTTTTTAAATTACTTTGGGAAAGTAATTTTTCTTGTTAAGGTTTTGGAGATTTTTTTACAAGAGGAAAAAATAGGTTTTTTGTTGTTTCTATTTTTTCATGGATAACAGTTTTCTGGGGAACTTTGTTATTGTGAAGTTGTTTCTATTGCTACAAGCTTTTTTACAGCTTGTTGATTGGCCATGTTGACTAATGGGGTATTGTTTTAAAGATGAGTTATTTAAAGGTAAAAGTTTTTATTATTTACTTTTAAAATTATTTTTAACTCTTCTAACAGAGATTTTTTATGTGAGTACTGGATTGCTTTTTTTTACCCCACTGTTTAAACTCTTTATGAAATTAGAGGTTGTTTAACATTTGTTTATTAAATCATGGATGTTTTTGTTTCATATTAATTTGAATTTTTTTATAGTTTTATGTGTTATAATGAAAATTTTTTATTTAGAGTTTATAAAAGGATTTTAATTTTAAGATTAAGTTTTTTTACTTCTTTTTTATTTGGGAATTAATTTCTTCTTTACTGACTTTGATGGTTTTATGTTTGTTTTTTAATATGCTTGTAGCTTGTTTCTCTTTTATTTGAGGGAGGATTGAGGTATTGAAAAGGTTAACACCTGAACTGCCAGAACCTTGTGGTGGAAGTTGTGTTTGGATTGTGTTAGGATTGGTTTTATGGTTGTTTTGGGGGAGTTTTTGGTTTAATTTTATTTGTATGGTTTTTTTTGTATGGCTTGTAGGTTGTAGGGGTTTTTTGTTTTAGTTGTGCTGGGGGGAGGGGACATGATGGTAAGATTTTAATAGCTGTGGTTGGCTTTGTTCTGGTTGGGGTTTTGTAGCCTCTTTTGTTTTCCTATTTGGGAATTGTTGGGGTTTGGTTTGGTTAGAATGGGGCCAATGATGGGGGGGGGCAGCCTGGGGAAGGGGGAAGGGGCTCAGCCCACAGCAGGGCTGCTTGGTTTGGTTTGGTTCGGTTTGGTTTGGTTTGGTTTGGTTTGGTTCAGTGTGGTTGGGATGGGGGCTGGGGCCTGCTGCTTCTTTGTTGACTGGGAATGAAAGAGGAGCTTCCTGGGTTTTTTTGTCTTTAACATTTGTGTTTCACAGAGGCATGTTCAGTATCTTAGTGGTTTAACAGATTGTCAGTTACACAAAAAGTTTTGTATTACTTTTTAAAATTCTTCTCATGTCAAACTACAACAGACATTCAATCAACAAAAGAAACACTTCTCAAAGCATTGACTTGGCCCATTCGACTTCACAAACTCTACAGCTGTTCAATGTAATGTTAATCAAAATTTGCAGGAGCACAGAAACAGAAGAAGAAGACACAGAAAGAAAGACAAAAAAGATACAGAGGAACACACACAGAGCTACCAGCTTCTGGATTCCAGTAGTGTTCAGATAGAAATTCCAAGAGGAGAGAGGGTCAAGCTGTGTGCATGCCTTGTGCTCAGCCTTCAGTATCCCTTGGCCTTCCTGGGCCCTTCCCCCAGGTGGGACTTGGGCTCATTTGGTCCCTCAGGAGCTGGGCTGGGGGCTCCAGAGGTGGCTGTGGAGCATTGCCTGTGCTGTGCCAGGGACTGGCAGACACTGCTGGGCTGGGATGGAGGCTCTGGGGAGATTGGGGTTCCAGGGCAGGGCAGGGCTGGGGTTCCAGGGCAGGGCAGGGCTGGACCTGCCCCTTCCTCCCCTGCGCAACAAATGCTTTGAGCCAACAATCTCCTCCAGTCTGTCACAACAGGCAAGGTTGGAGGTGGAACCCAAATTTGTCCAAGGGCACCTGGCCAAGAAAGACAGTTCTTTTCCATAGGATGGAAAGCAGATAGCCCTAGTGTTTCAGCAGCAGATGGGAAAAGTGACACTCAACATGTCAAGGTCAGCTGGACCAGTCAGGCAGTCCCTGGGAAGCCAAACCAGCCAGACATATTCCATGTTCCCTTGGTTTTACAGTGCCCCATAATGTCACAATGGTGCCTTGATTCCATGGGATCCAGCAGTGTCACACTGGCCCCTTGGTTCGATGGGGTCCCACAATGTCACAGTGGCCCCCGGGTTCCAGAAGGCTCCACAGTGGCACAATGGTCCTAACGAATATATGAGGCCTTGCAGTGTCACAATGGTCTCTGTGGTTCCCCAGGCCCCACAATGACATGTGACTCCTCTGTTCCATGAGGCCCAGAATGTCACAATGGACCTTTGGACCATGGGGGTTTGCAGTGTCACAATGGTCTCCTTTGGCTCCATATTGTCACAATGGACGACTGGTGACAGGAAGCCCCACAGTGCCACCCTGGAGCTTTGGTTCCAGGCAGCCCTGCAGTGTCACAATGGTCTCCTTTGGCTCCACAATGTCACAATGGACCTCTGATGACACGAGGCCCTGCAATGTCACAATGGACCTTTGGTTCCATGCAGCCCTGCAGTGTCACAAAGGTCTCTTTATTCACAAGGCCCCACAGTATCACAATGGTCCTCTTGGTTCCGTGGGTAGCCTGAGGGTCACAATGGTCTCACTGGTTCCATGAGGCCTCACAGTGTCACAATGCTTTGCTTATTCCATGGGGCCTCAAAGTGTCACAATGGTCTCCATGAGTCCCCTCAGCATCACAATGGTCTCTATGGTGCCATGGTGCCCCACAGTATCACAATGTCCCCTTGGTTCCATGACACCCCAAAGTGTCATAATGGTCTCCACAGTTCCATGAGGCCCCATGGTGTCACAATGGACCCTTGGTTTGATGGGGCCTGTCAGTGTCACAATGATCCCTACATTCCATGGAGCCACACAGTGTCAGTACGGCCCCCTTGGTTCCGTGAGGCCCAGAAATGTCACAGTGCTCTCCATGGTTCTGTGAGGCCAAATAGTGTCACCATGGTCCCTTGGTCTCACAGGGCCCCACAGTGTCACCATGGTCCCTTGGTCTCACAGGGCCCCACAGTGTCACCATGCTCCCTTGGTTCCATGGCCCTGTGCTGCTGCATTCCCCCCTCCCCTTCTCAGCCCGCCCTGCCAGCTGAGAAATGCTCCTTGGGCCTCGGCCTTGGCCAGCAGCCCCTGGGCTCAGCTCCTCTGCAGCTCATCACAAACACTGCCTGCTCCAAGCACTGCTGCTGCCCAGCTGTTGCCCGATCCGAGTAGAAAGACACAAAACAACAAAGTTGTTTTATGCGGTGCTTTATTGAGGGCCCTGGGGACCTGAGGACTATTGTCCAAAGTCAGAGCCCCAATTTGCCACAGAATTTACAGGGTTTATATATCTTTCTTAACATGATTGCTTCATTTACTCCATGTGCATTGCTAAGCATTTTTAATCAACGTCATGATACACCCAACATCTCCCTGCACGCTTTTAGAGATAGCATACAGAGATTTATTAGGTACACCATGACATCCGTTACTCAGCCAAAAGGTGCATTCCATAGATAAGGTTTAGTACATTCTCTAGATAATACATCTTCCGATCTACCTGGCACTAAAGCACTAAAGTTCACTTGAAGTTTACCGGGCCTATGGGGCCTTAGCATAACTACTGCTACTTATGCTAACTTTATATTGTTTCACTAATCTAGGCATCTATTAACTAGAATATAATTTTCAATCATTTCTGCAACAAGTCCCCCCTTTTGAGCATTCTTCAGATCTTCTGCAAGGATGCTCAACCTTCAGCTTCGGTTCTTCTAGAAAGGGCAGGAAGGACCACCTCTTCGTATTTAGGCGGGGGAATTCCCAATCCGTAGTTTCTTCCTATAGCTTTTACCAATCTTCGGGTTCGTCTTGTTTCCTTGGTTATTATTCCTAAAACACACTTATATGCTATCCAAGCAACAATTAGTACAATCACAAACAACAGTATATATTGCAGTATTGACGATATCCAACCAGAAACCTGAAGCCCCATTGAGTCTAACAAGGCCCCTATCCAATTGTGCTGGGCCTCCTTTTCAATTTCCTTTGTTCCAGATTCCACTATTTCTAGTTGGGACATATCCTTCTCTACCTCTATTGTTACATTTGGGATATGGATGCAACAGTGGTCAATTCTTTTGTTTAAATACCCACAGACTCCATGCTCCTTCAATAACAACATGTCTAGAGCCATTCTATTTTGGAGAGTCATACGGGAAGTAGCCTGCAACTGTAAGTTCAAATCTGTGAACCCTTTTCTAGTTGCTACTGCCAGTCTCTCTGTTTGTCCCAGTAACTTAAACAACATTTCTCTATTTCTATATGTAGCTATTGGTGCAAACAAAGATTCCAATGCCCATCCAAACTTCACCCCGCTGTCTGGTTCATGCCATTGGTCTTCATCTCCTAAGAAATTCAAATCATCATCAATTTCTCTCTTTTTCCTAGTCCCTGATGCCCTTAACTTAGACTGTTTCCACAAGGGGCATAGCGTTGGTATTCCCAAAGTTACTTGTGTCACTGGTCCGTCCAAAGGGAGATGAGTGGTCCACTGTCCATGTTCCATTACCCACACCAAATTTCCTGGACTTCTGAGTGTAGTTGTTCTACAGGAGACCCTTCCATAAAATCCATTCATAAGGGGTTTGCCTGGTATTGTATGATTGTATCTCCTACATTCACATCCCCATTTCAAAAGGACCCTTACTGGGACTAGGCTAATTTGATCCCCTGGAGTATCACATGTATAGACTTCTGTACAGTTCCAGTTTTCCTTTGTTATCGCCCTCTCTCTAGTTGAGGTATATATCTCCGACACTTCGTCATGTGATTGGTTTTTACTTCCTGACCACTGTACACACCAGTCAACAGGCCCAATATAACTATAGTGTTCCAGCAAACTTGGACCCCAAATAGCCTCCCAGTGGTCCCATAAGGGCTGTTCTTGTGTCATATTATGACATCGCATTTCCCGGGATAATTGCTTCCTCTTGATTTGTTGGTCTTGCTTATCAAAACACCAACTATAATTTCCTAATCCTCCATACAATCATGGTTTTGGTTTGTATCTACCTCCTTTTTCCCGACAATCCCAAATTGATGAATATCTCCATACAGGGGAATAGCCTTCTTTAATCTCTACTACCTCCTTTTCCACGACCTCCATTTGACACATGACTGTCATGTTCCCTTGTATTGTTGGAGGCATTGGGACCGGAATCACTCCCCATGGAATAGGCTCCCCAGCTGCCTGTGGGAGCGGAAGGCATGCTGTGATTCGTGAGACATTTTGTACTGTCCCAAAATCTCTGATCAATCCTACTATCAGATTTTCTTGTTCCTGCTCATTTTGTATAGTGATATTGGTTTCTCTTACTCCTCTTGGTTTCCCTCGAGTGAGCGAGACCATCGTCCTTGAATGTCCCCACCAAGAATCCTTGCTAATCCAGCACCAAGTATATCCCTCGTCTTCAGGCTGTACGTCCTTGATTATAAGGATGACAGTTTGGTCTGATCGTTTTTCCCTGCGATATTTCCCTTCCTTGTCCCATATATTGTTTCCCTTAAACCACCATCCATATTCAATAAACTGTACATCCCTTTCTATCTTACAGACTAGAATGACTGCCATGTTCCGTACTGCTCGAAATATTCCATGTGTTGCTTTAACCCTTTCTCCCAAATGTGCCTTAGCTATTGCCGATCGGATACCATAGTCTGCATCTAATCCACACATAACTAAACACAGATAACGCCCTTCATCCATGCCTTGTTTAGGGCCCGAGATGTTTAACCACCCAATTCCTCTGTCCCCTAATTTCCACCAACTCACCCCCTGGTCAATTTGTTCCCACATTTGTTGTTGTTCTCTCCACCACTTAACCTTCACATCTTGTTTACATGCTTCTGTCAGCGTGAATGGGCAATTGAGCTTTAACGGGGGACCGTCCCACATGTCTTGAATAGCGGATGTTGGCTTAACTGACACCGATTCCTGAGAGACAGTCCCTTCCCGTAATCTCCAAGATACCACCCTCAATTTGATTTTCTTATAGTCAAAGCTATACTTAATTTGCACTATACACATATAGATTTCCATATCTTCCTTGGTTACTTGCTTTAATTGTAATGTGGTATTTCCTTTCTGTGCATCCCTATCCCAAACGGTAGTAAAACTTGCCTTGGGGTACCCAGCTCCTTGTTTCTAGAATACTCGTAAATCTCGGGCTTCAGCTTTCTGGTCATTGGTAACAGCACAGGTCAGATTCACATCCATCCCTTCCATGATTCCGACAACAGATTCTGAAACAGTAACAACCACAACACCTTGAGTAGGTATCAATTTCATCATTACCAGTAACAGAATAATTAAGAATGCGGCTTTGCGCGAAATATCATTCGCGTCGGGGAGACCATCTGAGCCTCCCATTGTGTTGGAGTTTTCTTGACTCGAGTGTAGTGGATCCAGGTGTCGATTCCCGCCACCTTTACTGCTGTGTATGTCGTCAGGATCACCTGATAAGGACCGTCCCATGTTTCTTTCAGTGGATCCGTAAACCAGTTTTTCACATACACTCGGTCACCAGGCTGGATGTCATGGACGGGGTTCTCTAGTGGTAGAGGTCGGTTCCACTGCAGGGCTCCCCGTAGGCTGTTGAGAGTTCTGTTTAGTGACATTACATAGTTAAATATCACTTGATCCCCTTGTACATGCAAATCTCCCTTCAGTACAGTAGCATGATAAGGTTTGCCATATAGAATCTCATAAGGACTTACTCCCAACCTTTCTCTGGGCTTTATCCTAATTCGCAATAAGGCTAACGGTAATGCTTGCGGCCATTGCATTTTAGCTTCCTGACAAATTTTCTTAATTTGCCCTTTCAATGTTTGATTCATTCTTTCAACCTGACCACTTGATTGAGGTCGCCAAGGTGTGTGCAAGTCCCATGATATGTCCAGCATCCTGGCTACTGTTTGAACGACTCCAGCTATAAAATGTGGACCTCTATCTGACGATAACTCTAAAGGTACTCCAAACCTGGGAATTATTTCTTTGAGCAATGTCCTGACCACTTCTTTAGCCTGATTTGTCCTACAGGGGTAGGCTTCTGGCCATCCTGAAAAAGTACAGACATATACTAATAAGTACTTGAAATTCTGTGCTTTTGGTAACTCGGAAAAATCTACCTGCCAATAATCTCCTGGTTCCGGTCCTACCTGTAGTTTCCCCAGTTGAATTTGTTTCCTGACAATCGGATTGTTTTTCAAACAGACTGGGCACATTGCATTCACCCGTTTTGCAAGTGTTAACATCTGGTTCAAAACTATCTCTCTCCGTAAGAATTTTATGAGCATCTCTGCACCCCAATGGCATTTGTTATGTTCTGTTTCAAGGATGACTTTCATTATTTTTGCTGGTACCACTACTTGTCCCGTTGTTGTCACATACCATCCAGTCATGTTCTTTTGTGCATTCAATAACGTTGCCAGCTTCTCATTGTCTGTTGTGTATTTAGGTGCCTGGTTTAAGAAGGGATTCACTGGGCTTACCTTGACAGGTATTAATGCCATCTGAGTCCATACCTCTCGTGCCACCTTTCGAGCTGTCACATCTGCCAAATCATTTCCACGATAAATTTTTCCTTCCTCCTTCCGATGTCCTCTTACGTGCATCACCGCAACTTTTGTCGGCCTGTGTACTGCTTCCAGCAAGGCTAGGATTTCTTCTTTGTATTTGATAGAAGTTCCCTGTGAACTGAGTAGTCCCCTCTCCTTCCACAATGCCCCATGTACATGGATTACCCCGAAGGCATATTTAGAATCGGTCCAAATGTTAACCTTCGTTCCAGTACTCAGAATAAGGGCTCGTGTAAGCCCAATTATCTCTGCCTTCTGAGCTGAGGTGCCAGGAGGTAAAGCTTTTGCCTCTACCACCGTATGAACAGTCACCACGGCATACCCTGCATACCTGGTACCACTTTCCAGATAGCTTGATCCGTCCATAAACAGTTCCCAATCTGGATCTTCCAGTGGTGTGTCCTTAAGATCCATCCGACTCGCGTATACCTGCTCGATGACCTCCACACAATCATGCGCCAATTCCCCTTCCTCCTGTTCACTGCGGAGAAATTCTGCTGGATTGATATGATTAGTTATTTTCAATTCTACATCATCCTGCTCTCTCAATATGGCTTGGTACTGCAGCATTCGGCTAGATGATAACCAGTGACCCCCCTTTTGTTCCAAAACAGCCAGTACCATATGGGGCACAAATACCTCCATTTTCTTGCCCATTGTCAATTTTCTGGCTTCTTGAATGAGGATCACCGTGGCCGCAACCACCCGCAAGCACGACGGCCAACCAGCACTAACTGTGTCCAGCTGCTTCGAAAAGTATCCCACCGGGCGTTTCCATGACCCGATCCGTTGGGTTAACACTCCCAGAGCCAATTTTTGTCTCTCATTCACGTACAACTGAAAGTCCTTGCTTAGATCCGGGAGCCCTAAAGCCGGGGCCTCCTTCAGGGCTTGCTTTAAATTCTGAAAGGCATTCTTCCTTAACCTGTCCCAGTTCAGCTGTGGTTCCTTCAGGGCCTCATACAATGGTTTTGCTAATAACCCGAAATTCGGAATCCACAATCGACACCATCCTACCATCCCCAAGAAAGATCTTAATTCTTGATGACTCCTTGGGAGCGGGATGGCGCAAATGGCCTCCACTCGGTTGATTCCCAACCGTCTCTGACCCTGAATGATTTCACAACCCAGGTAAATCACACTTTCCCTTACTAGCTGTGCTTTTTCCTTTGATACTCGATATCCAGCCTGGCCCAGCATGTTCAACAATGCTATTGTAAGTTTCAAACACAATTCTTTCTCTTCAGTGGCTAGAAAAATATCATCGACATACTGCAAAATCACGTATGAGGACGGTGAGTCTCTTACCTCAGTCATCTGCCATCCTTCCAATTCTTTTGCCAACTGATTCCCAAATATCGAGGGACTGTTTTTAAATCCTTGGGGAATTCTCGTCCAGGTGAGTTGCTTCTTACGACCCGTGTCTGGGCTTTCCCATTCAAAGGCAAAATATTTCCTACTTTGCAATGCCAAGGGAATGCAGAAGATTGCATCCTTCAAATCAATCACAGTGAACCATTTAAATTTTTCAGACACAGATGTTAACAGAGTATATGGATTTGCAACCACCGGGTGAATATCCTTAACAATGTTATTAATTGCCCGTAAATCCTGTACCAATCTATACTTACCGTTAGGTTTCTTTACGGGGAAAATCGGGGTATTGTGTTCTGATCCACATTCTTCCAGTATTCCTTGTGTTAGAAATTGGGCTATGAGAGGAGCAACCCCTTCTTTGGCTTCAAGTTTAATAGGATACTGTTTTATATTTACAGGTTGTGCCCCTTCTTTTAATTCCACTATTACTGGTTGAGCAGCTTTGGACTTCCCCGGGACTCCTGTCTCCCATACCCATGGTACCACAGCCTGTTCCACCTCCTCAGGGATAGGGGTGGGTTCTACTTCCTTGATCACAAATAATTTGGCTATTTCTTCCTCAGGGACTTCTACTTTAACTCTTCCATCCTCAAACAGAATTTTCATATTCAAAAGAGATAGCAAATCCCTTCCGAATAGTGACTTGGGGCAATTGGGCATATATAAAAATTGATGATCTAACTCTTTTCCTCCAAATCTTAAATTTAATGGCTGTAGGAACGGCCTTTCTTCCAACTGGCCCATTGCTCCTACTGCTTGCACTGTAGTGTCACTGATTGGTCCCAATTGTTTATTTAAAACCGAATAAGTGGCTCCAGTATCTATAGTAAATTTCTGCTCTTTCCCTTCGATTTCTAACCTAACCTTCAGATCCTGTTCTAGTCAGCTCTGATTCTGATAGTTTCCCAGGACCATAGCTTGAGCGACATCTCCTGGAGTCATCGGGTAGCTTGCTGGCATGCTGCTATTCATTCCCACCCCGTTCATCCCGTTCCTTACTGGACATTCGTTCTTCCAATGGCCTATCTGGCGACAAAAGGCACACTGGTTGGGTCCCAGAATTTGTCCCCGTCCCCCTGTGTTTTGAAATCCTCCCCTACCGCGACCCATTCCTCGGCCCCGCATAGATCTACCTCTACCCCTCCCTCTATTTCCAGTTTGCTGAATTACTGCTAGAATCCCTGCTTGCTGCCTCTTGGCAGTCTCTCTTTCCCTATTGTTATATACTTTCCAGGCCACCTCCAGCATTTTATCCAAGTTGCGGGTATCCTCTCCCTCTAATTTCTGTAATTTCTTTCGGATATCATCTTGAGATTGCCCCATAAAGATTAATGCAAGCTGTAGCTTCCCTGGCTCATCCTCTACTTCCAAATTAGTATATTTTCTGGCAGTTTCCTTCAGTCTCTCTAAGAATGCTGATGGGGACTCGCTTTTGTCCTGTCTCACTGAATACAGTTTAGACCAGTTCAACGTCTTGGGCATACCGGTTCTGATCCCTTCCAGCAACAATTCCTGGTATTCTTTAATTGCGCCCATACCCCCGCTTGTATTCGGATCCCATCCTGGATCTTCGCTCGGGACTGAATCATTAACAGTTCCTTCTGCTAATTGTAACCTTATAGCCTCTATAGCTCTCTCCTTTGCTGCTTTTAAAACCATCTCCTTTTCTGTGGAATCCATCAATGTGTCCAACAACACCTGCAAATCATTCCAGTCTGGGTTCTGTGTTCTAATTATCATCTTTACCACCCGCGCCATCCTTTCTGGATCCTCCCGATAGCTTCCTGCAGACTGCTTCCAAATAACCAGATCTCCGGGGGAAAAGGGCACCTTTATCAGTACCCTATCCCCTTGGGGTCCCACTGCTTCCCTCAAGGGAGCTATTAACTTAGGTTCCCCAAGATTTCTCCGCCCTTGCCTTGTCCAATTCGCAAGAGGAGTTCTTTGCACATTTCCAGAAGGGCCGGGAGAGGGAGTATGAGGCTGTATTTTTATAGTTCTGCGTTCTTTCTTACTTTCCCCCGGTTTTTCCTCCTCACTATCATCGCTACTACTATCTCTAGGTAGCGGCGGGTATGAAGAAAGGGAAACCGGAGCAGGGGCTGAGGGAACACCCGGAGCCACGAACGGGGATAAATCCTCCTCTGGTCGGGAGGTTAAAGCCAAACACTGAGTACATTTAGATTTTTCTTTGCACCCTCGGCATTCCGCATTCTTTAACTCAAAAACCATTATTCCACATTCCTTCTGCCATTCCTTTTTCTCCCTTAGGAGATAGAATAAATCCAAGTACGGCACCTCATCCCATTTCTCATTTTGCTTTAAAAACTGCATTAAAGGAGTGATCACCTCATAATCCACAGACCCATTCACCGGCCACTCCGGCCCTACCCTTTCATATTCCGGCCACCAATGATTACAATAATCAATCATCTTTTCCTTCTCCAAATCCTGATAAAATCCTTCACTCCTCCACCGCTTTAATAAGCAACCTAGTGGAGTATTTCCCGGTATGTTATTGTTAGACTGGACCATAGTTTTAAACGCTTTAAATGGCATCTTACTTCAATAACCTTACAACAATCAGCCGCAACCACCAATACACACCAGCACTAAGCACAACCAGCAGAACTATAAATATCAATAGCTCGACTATTCCAACCATAAACAGCAAAAGCAAACAGCAAAAACAACACTAAGCACCACCAACAAAACTATAAATATCAATAGCTCAATTATTCCAAACATAAACAGCAAAAATAAACAGCAAAAACAACAGCGTGATTATTATTAGATACCAAACCAACCAAAACCAACCTTGCTGTTTCTCGTCGCCGCGAGTGGCAAGTGCCGGACCTGCGCAGCTTTCGCCGCGTCTGACAGTCGGCGCCTAGGCTTCCCAACCAGACGTCTTAGCCCAATCCTGTGAGGATTGCCACCTCGTCTTATGGACAGGCACCCCAATACCAATATCAGAAATAAAGCACCTTCGGGCTTACCTCCTCACAGTCGTCCGACAGGCGCAGGGGTCGGGCACGAACCGATGACTCCCCGAGAATCCCTCGGTGCCAGCGTGGAGTGGATCGGGACGCGAGCCGCCCCAGCCACCTTCGGAGTCCTGCCGCGGTGGCCAGAAAACTGTTGCCCGATCCGAGTAGAAAGACACAAAACAACAAAGTTGTTTTATGCGGTGCTTTATTGAGGGCCCTGGGGACCTGAGGACTACCGTCCAAAGTCAGAGCCCCAATTTGCCACAGAATTTACAGGGTTTATATATTTTTCTTAACATGATTGCTTCATTTACTCCATGTGCATTGCTAAGCATCTTCAACCAACGTCATGATACACCCAACATCTCCCTGCATACTTTTAGAGATAGCATACAGAGATTTATTAGGTACACCATGACATCCATTACTCAGCCAAAAGGTGCATTCCATAGATAAGGTTTAGTACATTCTCTAGATAATACATCCTCCGATCTACCTGGCACTAAAGCACTAAAGTTCACTTGAAGTTTACCGGGCCTATGGGGCCTTAGCATAACTACTGCTACTCATGCTAATTTTATATTGTTTCACTAATCTAGGCATCTATTAACTAGAATATAATTTTCAATCATTTCTGCAACAAGAACACTCTTTTAGACTCCCTGTCTGGAATCATCCCAACGTTATTCATGTCAGGGCCGATCCTGTCCTGGGAGTTGTCTTAACTTCGTCTTGATGCCAATTCTGACTTGGGAGTCTTCCTAACTTTTGTTCATCAAGGCCAATTCCAATCTCCTGTATCCTGTTTCCCACATGTATCATCTACAAAGAAACCCATCTGCTTCATACTATGAATCACATATACCTTTCCAATTTTCTTCCCAAAATATTGATATAATTACAATTTTGTTAGCATAAACCACATCCATTTATCACAATTTCCCCCATCTTCTCTTTGGATAATATTAATTCATGCTTTTTATTAAAGACTGAATTTTGGTATCTTCTACATCCCACAAATCCAGGTTTTCAGACTCCCTCATTTCTCTTTTTGATCAAATTTGATACATGGTGTTTTACCTATGCAGGAAATAAAACATGGTATAGACCACAATAGAGTCCAGCTGGTATAAACCACCAGATTTTGTTAGTACAAATCATATCCATTTATCACAGGAGGCCAAAAGCTTGGAAAAGGATGAAAGAAATACTCCGATAATGACAATAACAAAAAAAAAAAAAAACCAAAATAATTTATCTTTGACAGCAAATGAACACGGGCTGCCCTCCAGCCCCCCAGCCTGGCAGGCCAAGCGGTGCCGTTCCCATGGCATGAGGTGCTGGCAGCCTGCAGAGAGAAACCAGAGAGCCACGGTCAGTCGCAGCAGGCTCCTGTCCCCCTGTCCCGCCATGGCCTGTGCCCGGGCCAGGCTGCTGGCTGTGCTCAGAGCCCAAACCTCCCGACCCATTCTCTGTTTATTGAAGGGCAGCATGGCAGGCCACGTTCCACCTCCTCTGCTTAATCACGGCACAGCAACTCCTCAGCAGCTGCAAGAGCGGGATGCCCGTGTGCCCGCTGCCGCCTGCCCGGAGCCCTTCTGCCAGCTGAGCTGTGGAGCCGGGTGCCCACCTCTGGAGAGCTGCTGCCAGGAGAGGAGCCGATCACGCACCAGGTCCTCATCCTTCTGGAAGGGGCTGTCCCTGCAGACCGTGGCCCCTGGGGTAGTGCTGCCACTGGACGTGCTCCACAGACGCTGCAGGCGCTTCCCCGTCTGGTCCGGGCACCAGGTGTAATCCTCCTGGGAAAAACAGAGAACAATTGCATGGAAGTCAATTCAAAACAAGGCCTGGAAACAAGAAAAAGCACAAAGCCTGTCACCGTTTCACAGGCCTGAGGAGGGTCTGACTGCTCCATGCGAGAATTAAACCTGCCCAAGGGTGGGGAAAATCCCCACCTTTCCCACGTGTAAAGGCGCCCCTTCCTCAAGGGCCTGCAAAGCAGACCAGCTGGGGCACGGCTTCAAAACCTTTCCCCCCCCCACCCCCCACCACCCCCCATCCACATGGATGGATGCTTTTGTCTGGCTGGCTGCCCCCGCCTCACCACCTGCCAGGCTGGCTGGCAGAAGCTGTCAGCAAGGCCAACAGCCGGCTCCCCTTCCACAACATCTGTCCGCTGTCCTGCCAAAAAGCAGCTCAGGGGCTGGCAGAAAAATTAATATTCCCCAGCGCCGCCGAGCAGGGAACCTCTGGCACGTGGCCAGGCCGAGCCCTGCCCTGCCTGGAAGCACCAGCATCCCCCCACCCCTGTGCCGGCTGGGGACTCATCTTGATTTCATCGGGGCGCAGAGTGTGTCCTCCAGGTAGGGGCCGCAGCCAAAGCCCATTGGCTCTGCCCTGCCAGCAGCTTGCTCCAGGATGGTGTTCCCAGCTCCACGTCATCCTCCAGAAGAACACACCGGCTGTGCCTCGGCTTGTGGTGACACCAGAATGCCATTGAGATTCAGGGGAATGTTTCCCCTGTCCCAGTCCATGGCACCTTCACTGCACTGCCACCACTTCTCCAATACGATGGGGAGCTCAGAGCTGTTCCCTCCATAGCTCGCCGGGGACCAGCGGAAGCATCTCCTCGGCTGCGCTCTCTCCTCTGCACCACAGCCGCAGGGAAACGCTCTGGGCTTTTCTTCCAGCGCCACGGGACGCGTGCTGCTGGTACTTGCTGGGCTCCTGGATCCTACTGTGCACAGGGATGCATCTCTGCTGTCTCCTAGGCCAGACAGGGCTCCTGCAGCCAAGAATGCTCAAAAACGTCCTCCAGTGATGGTCTGTCGGTGGGGTCCATGCATAAACACCACCTGATGAGGTGCTGGCACTCTGCAGAGAAAAACCAGAAACCGCTGCTCAGCGGGAAAAGGCTCCTGTCCATGCTCTCCCACATTCCACAGTGCTCAGGCCACACCAGGAGTGCTCAGAGCTGCAGCCAAAAGCTTCCCATCGATCCTCTCTTGCAGAGGACACCAGCACAGAGGCACAGGTGCCACCTCCTCCAGCTAAGCCCAGGAGATCCACCTCCTCACCAGCTGCAAGAGCAGGACGCTTCTGTGCCAGCTGCCCCTCCCAACCCCGTTCTTCCCCTCGTGCCTTGAGGGCGCATCCCCACCTTGAGACACCCGGGCGGGGAAGCAAAGCTGGCCCCGGATGATGTCCTCATTGGTGTGGAAAGGAAGGTGCCCGCAGACCAGCTCATAGAGCAGGATGCCCAGGGACCAGATGGTGGCTGGCTGGCCATGGTAGCAGCCAAAGAGGATCCACTCCGGTGGGCTGTACTCCGGCGTTCCTATGGGACACGGGCGCAGCTCATACGCATATCCTGCTCCCTCCCTCCCTCCTACCCTCCCTCCCAGCCAGCTCCCGTCCCACAACAGCCAGCCCCTGCCCTGCCAAAAAGCAACTTGGCTGCAGCTGGCAGAAGAAGAATTTGCCCTCCTTCCTTCCCTCCCTCTTCCCCCTCTACCAGCAAAGGGGGGAACCTCCACTGCCTGGCTGGGCCCTGGCTTTGGGCTCACCTGACATCTGGGTGTAGAACGTGTCCTGGAGGATCGTGCCGCACCCGAAGTCGATGAGCTTCGTCTCGCCTGTGGCCAGGTCCACGAGGACGTTCTCGGCCTTGATGTCGCGGTGCAGGACGCCGCGGCTGCTGCAGTGCCGCACGGCCTCCAGCACCTGGCGGAACAGCCCCCGCGCCACGGGCTCCGTCAGGAAGCGCCGCTCGTGCAGGAAGTACCAGAGGTCCTGACAGCGCTCCGGACGCTCCATGACCAGCGCGAAGCCCTCGGGCACCTCGAACCAGTCCAGGAGCCGCACGACGCCGCGGAAGCCAGGCCACGACACCATCCACAGCAGCGCCAGCTCCAGGGGCACAAGGGCGCCGTTCTGCTGCGGGGGCACCGCGATGCCGTCAGCGGGGCTGATGCTGCGCCGCGCCTCGGGCACCCCCTGCCCGACCCTGCCACTGCTCGCCACCCCGCTCACCCCACGCTCGCTCCCCTCGCAGTGTTCCGGCTGCCGCCCTGCCGGGCCTCGCCTTCGCCCCGCCCGGCACGCCCTGCCGGCTCCTCCCGCTGGCCCCGCTCACTCACCAGCCGTGCCCACTCCGAGATGCGGTCCCGGGACACTCGCTTGATGGCCACCTGCGAGCCAAGGCGAGCGGCGGGCTGAGCTCCTCGGCCGCTGCCCGCCGCCCGCCGCCCCCCTCCGACCGGCCCCGTCTCTTACCGGGGCGCCGTCGGCGAGCCGGGTCCCGGAGTAAACGCTGCCGAAGCCGCCGCTGCCCAGCAGCGGGCCCTCCCTGTAGAGCTGCTCTAGGGGAGGCTTCTCCGCCCGTGCGGGCAGCACCGCGCTCCCGCTCTTCTGCTCGGGGCACCCGCCCGCCCGGCGCGCTGCTGCTTGCCCAGCCGCCCCGGGCTGCGGCGGCTCGGGGCGGGCGGCCGAGCTGGCGAGAGGCGGAGCTCGGAGCGGGGAAGCTGCCGGCGACGCTGTCGGCCACGGGGCGGGAGCCGAGCGGCAGCGGGGCGGCTGCGGGCGGAACCGCGGCAGGGGCTTCTTTCGGGGCCGGGGCCTCGGCCGCGGCTGGGCCAGAGCCCGCGCCAGGCGGAGCCAAAAGACCGTGCTGCTCCGCCAGCACCAGAGCGAGCAGCTCTTCCAGCGGCGCCACAGCCAGTACGGAGAGAGCCCGGCGGAGGCGGAACCACGGCGGGCCGGGCAGGGGCGGGCACGGGGCGGCCCCGCCGAGGGGCGCCTTGCGGGACGTGGCATGAGCCGGCCTGGGAGAGGCGGAACACGGACGGCACGGGACGGGACGGCATGGGGAGCAAGTGGAAAGTCGAGCGGAAAACCGATCGAGAGAAGCGCTGCTGCCGCCGCTGCTGCTGCTGCTGCTGCTGCTGCTGCTGCTGCTGCTGCTGCTGCTGCTGCTGCTGCTGCGGAGCCGCCGGAGCTCGCGGCCGTTCCTCCGTTGCCACCGCGAACCCAACGGAGGAGCTGCCGCGCGCCCCAAGGAACTAAAGAGAGAAACAAACAAATCACACCCCAAAGTCATTCCTATTAGAGAAGTAACCAAAGAAAACAATGTAGCAATAAAGAAGAGTGTTGGCTTGTGGCTTCTTTCTTCTTTGTGTGAGGCGAAGCATTTGATGGGGAAGAATTGCCTCTTCTGACAATTTTGCACAAGTGGACAGGAGCAGAGCATTAAATTTTCTAGTAGAAAAGGGAAATCATGTCGCTAATGTCATCTCTTTTCATCCTCTGTTGACACAGATGCAGGCTGCCAAAATACATAGTCTGCAGTGTGGAGCTTGGGGCCAAGTTTCTTTTCCTGCCAGAGGATGAGTAGGGGAAGTATCCCAGAGTCATGGAGTTGTGGCATGGTTTGGCTTGGAAGGGATCTAAAAGATCCCATGGCTGCTGGGAACCCCCCTGCTGTGGCTGGGGACCCCTTGCACCAGACCGGCTTGTCTAGAGCTCCATGCAGCCTGGCCTTGAACACTGTCAGGGATGGGACATGCACACCTTCTCTGGGCAGCCTGTTCCAGGAGAGTCTTTTTTCTGAATCCCTTACCTAAACCTAATCTCTCTACATTTGGATCCATTCTCCCTTGTCCTGTCCTTGCCTGCCCTCGTACAAAGTCCCTGTCCAGCTTTCTTGTAGGTTGCCCTCAGGTACTGGAAGGGCACAGTTAGATCAAGGCCCAGTCTCTTTCCCAGGCTGAAGAAGCCGAGCTGTGTCAGCTTTTCCTTGCAGGAGAGGAGCTGCAGCCCTCGCACCATCTCGCTGTCCCTCCTGGGCCCTGCTGCAGCGTGTCCACGTCCTTGCCGTCCGTGCCGGGGAGCCCGGCAGAGCCGGACGCAGCACTGCAGGTGCAGGGTCAGCGGCGGGGAGGAGACACGGCCCTGGCAGCAGCTCTGGGAGCAGCGATTGGCGATGGGCTGCCTGCCCTGCAGAGAGCCGGGGCTCTTGTGCCTGCCCTTGTGCCCAGGGCACCTTTCCCTGCCGCTCGTCCGCCCGCTCGGGGGAAATGCACCCTGTGCTGCCCCTCAGTGCCGCCCCTCGCCGCTGCCCCGGGGACTGCCCGGTGCCAGCTGGAGGGCCCCAGGCCTCGGCCTCACCCTGCTCAGCCCAAGGCCCTGGAAAAGCAGATTCAAACACCCACCCAGAAAGTGCCCGAGGATTCCAAGGTCAGTATTTTGTCACCAGCACAGCTTTGCCATCAGAGTCTGGATGGGATTAGAAAATCACCAGGAGAAAAGAGCATGAACAAGTTCTGCCTTGGCACTACCTCAAGGTGTGGGGGTACCAGTCGTCGGTTTCACTGGCTCTGGATTGAAGGGACTTGAGACAGTAATTCATCTTTGGACTCAAGTGTTTATTATTTCTTATCAGTAAAACAGTCTCATTAATGTGAGTTCAGCAGCTTTTCATTAGAAGGCACAAAATGGCTAACAATATCTTGTTCCAAGGTCTTTTAAGACTAAACTATCCAATTAAGAACTGACACCTAGATTATTTTCCCTTTTAACCCAATAGCTGATCCCAAAGAGCTTGCAATATGGAATTTCTGCCCAATTAGAAAAAGCCACCCAAACCCATGAAGAAGAAGGAAGAAGAAGCATGAAGAAGAAACCCAGGTTGACAACCTGTGCCATCCGTCTTGCTTCCATCCACAACATACTAAAAATCCCAAAACCTAAATTTCTCAGAATCAGAGTAGACCAAGGCCCAAAACCTGGAGGTGATAAGAATGGATTACAACTACAACCAAGGAATCTGCATGCTCTAAAAAGGCAGACCCAAGGAAGAGCCATGCGAAACAGTTCTTGAAACATGTAAACTGCTTTGGGGAAAAGTTTGCTATGCATGAGGGTCCATGAATATTCAACAGGCTGATGTAATGGAAAAGGTATTTCAGGGGGATCCCCGAAGGTAACAGGGTGCTCCTGGCTGAGTGCCAACATGCACCGGCTGTAATAACTTTTACTCCATGGTCCTGGTCTCCCATTGTCCTTTATTAAACATTTTACATTTTCACAGGAGAGTGAACGTGTTTTTCACATTTAGGAATGGTTTAAGTTTTTTCACTTTTCACGGGAGGGAGTCTTGAAGAGCTACAAGTGGCTAATCTGCCTGCAACAAGGACCATTCCACGGGCTCTTGTCACCTTTCCCAACACGTCTGCTGCAGCTCATGGAGGGTGAAGCCCTGGAGGCTCCTTAGGGGTGGTTATGGACGATTGCAGGCAGTGCCTCGATGCCCTGGATCAGCGGTGCCCCATCCTGGGAACCCCCACGTTTTCCAAACAGGCATCATCTCCTTCAGGGTGCTTCCTTAAGAATCTGAGCTGTACATTGATGACAGAGGTTACAATCTAAACCATTCCCATCAGTCAGTAATATAATTCAGGTGTTAAGATGTTGGAATGTTGGAGGACAGAAGACAGATGATGGACTTTGGACCTGGTTAACATAAGAGATTTGATACCAGGATGCCTTGGCAAAAGCAAACAGAACTTTGAAAATTAGACCTAGATTGCAAGAAGATTGAGTCAGATGGGTTTACTGGAAAAAGAAAATCCCATTAAACTCTGCAAGCAAGGGATGTTGTTTTATGCATAAGTTTGTGTAGGTAATTGTAACCTAATCATTGTAGTAGACATTACTAGTCTCCCTAAAATAGTATATAAGTGCTTGTATCCCACAATAAAATCGGATTCTGATCACCAAGTCAGTCTCCCAATCTCTCTCCATTGCTGACACTTCCCTAATAAAGAACTGTTATTCCTGCTCCCATAGTTTTACCTGAGAGCCCCCCTTAATTTAAATTTATACAATTCTGAAGGAAGGGGTTTCCATTTTTCCATTTCAAGAAAGGCTCCTGCCTTCCTTAGCAAACATCTGTCTTTCCAAACCAAGACACAGGAGCCACCTGTATTATACATGGAAATACTTCACACAAAAAACCAAGAGCCTCAAAAAGGCAAAACAGCTTGGTAATTTGTACAAAGTAACTCTGATCAGAAATAAAATGTCTTAATAGATCGGTCTGAAGATGACATTCACAATTTTCCTGGTGACATTGTGCACTGTACTGTAGCAGTGGACAGTCACTGGACATAGCCAGTAGGATAACTGGATATGCTTTTCAAACTTATTCTTAGTATTCATTGAATTATTCATTGAATCCTCATCCTTCGGTACACTTCAGCTCTGCTGTAAACTTCAGAGACATTTTTTCACAAGCTTCTAACAAGTTACTCTGGCTCCATAATTCCTGAGACCAAATGGAATCCAAATGCCAAGTGGGATTACTCTTTTCAAAGCCTGGAGTCACACAGAATGAAGCAGCACTTAAATCATCCTGTGCATCCCATACACATAACAGTCCAGTCACTGACCATCTGCAATAATTTTTTACTTTTGCTACAAATTACTTTCAAGAATAAGCTACAAATAATATCTTGATCCGGTTTAAATTTAGGGACAGCATTGCATTTGCCCAAAAAAATTCTAAGGGCACCTAGTGCTGTTGCAGTAATACAAGAGAACTGTAAGTGTGTATTTCTAGTTGTTATTCATATTAGGTAAAAATGGCTCAGCTCAGCTTTGCAAAGTAAGAAACAAAACATGGAGAGTTGAAATGATGGAGTTGGGACAGTGCAGCCCGTCTGCTTTTTGTGATAGATGCTCTTAAGCAGTGGCAGTTTTAATGCACTTGTCTCCTGTAACTTTGCTCCTTGTGATCTACTGTCCACCTCAGCAACTTTTTCTGCTCTTTTTTTTCCTTTATTTTTTCAGCTGAGTACCAAAAGGAAAAGACAGAACTGCAATGTAACTACCAAAATAATAGATTTTTTTTCAAACTAAAAAATACTCACAGCTTTTAGAAAACACATCAGAAGTGTTGGAAAGTATAAGCAATACAAGGTATTGAACAGTATTTTTACATTATACTACATCAGCCAAACAAATGGATAGTAGGGCTTGAGGATCAAGGATATCATTGAAGTTTTGTTAAAAGGGCTTCTTTTGGTCTCAGTGTGGTAACTGTCATCACCCTGATGTAAATACTTCACAATCTATTTACATTTTCCTAAGTTGTAATATTTTGCATCATTGATCAGCTATGGTTTTTTAGATTTCTCTAGTACCCATCATTGAATTATCTGAGCACAACCTCCAAATAAGACAAATGGCAAAGTAGCAAAGGTCTGCAATAACTGAGCAGCCAACAGGATTAGCCACACTGGCATCTCTTGGCTTTGCCAAATCCTCAGTGAGTGCTTTCGTTTCTTTTCCTCTTTGGTTTAAAATGCAACACATTTTCATTATTTCTGATGTCTCACCTCTGAAAGAAAAACATAGATATTCTTGTTAGCAGTGTCTTATTGGCCAACAAATCCTTAGAAGCTCTTGTAACTAGAAGTCTTGCGGCCTTGTGAGCCGTGCAGTGGAAATGGGAGCCAAACTCACCCTTTCTATCTATGCAGAAGATAAGGAAAAGAAATGGCATCATCTAAAAAACTCAGAGGTCTGCTCTCTAGCTCCTTCCTTACTCCTTCAAATCTCCCAAAGTGTGAATTAGTGACAAACAGATGGCAAGGACTTGTAATGCTGGCTCTTTGACTCCAAAGCAGCTGCTTTAGAATCTTTCACATAACCCTGTGTAGTTATGTGCCAGAAATGTATCATTTGAAGAAACTTTCCCAACTGACTTGAACAGAGGTTTGTTTGAAAGGTGTTTGAGGAGAAAGCCTCCCAGCAGAGGTCTGGCCTTTGGCCTAGCTGTGTCCCTGCTGATTGTGAAGTGTGCCATCAGCTGCAGGGCTTTCTGGGCTAAAAATAGCATCAAGTCACTTGAACTTGCTCCTTTTGGCCTATAAAAGCTGGAGCCACTTTCGGGGCAAATTTGGAGATGTCATCTATGGGTGGATGGAGCACCTAGGATTTTCCAAATTGCTGGGAATGGTTCTCCAGGTCCCCGGTGTAAAACGGGGCTCCCCAGCAAAATGAGAAACAATTGTCTTGGTTTGAAAAGACAGGTGTCTGCTAAGGAAGGCAGAAGCCATGTCTGAAATGGAAAATGTAAATCCCCTCCCTTCAAATGTTTATAATTTAGAAATTAAAATGCTCTCAAGTAAAGCTATGGGAATAGGACTGAGCCCGTAGAGCAGGGCAGCGTTTGCTGATGGTCTGAGCCCTTCCTAAAGATCCTGTCGGGCTGTCTTAGACCCCTGGGGCCAGGGATTCCTTCCAACCTGGGACAGTTTGGGCGGGCTGGGGGCAGCCCCAGGGCAGGTGGCAGCGTGTGCAAGGGCCCTGGGTAGCACGCTGCAGCACGGTCACCATGGCACGGAACGGAAGCCGGTGTCCAAGGGCCTTTGTGACGCGTGGGAAATAGAAGCTTGCCCGGGTGCTCGGAACACCCAACGGCTCAGAACTGGACAGAGCGGATCCGTGAGGAGCCCCTGCACAGCGCACTCGTTCCCGTCTGACCCGGAGCTTTTCTGTGGCCTTGTTCCTGAGGCTGAGCTTGAGGCCTGAATACAGGACTCGCTGACCAGTGGCCTTCCGAGGCTTCTGTTCTGCACCTGCCCTCAAGGGCAGAGCGTGGGACTTGGTGCCCTGGAGCTTTTCCAGGACATCTCTCCTGCAAATATCTCCAGTCAGTGGCATGGAGCAGAGACCCCCGAGCGTTCCCAAGCTGGCCTGCCTGGGGGAGGTGGAGGAGGAAGAAGGCCCTGGAGCTGCCCCAGCACAGGAGACTGAAGAGATGGTGCCGTTCCATCCACCACAGGAGGGTGAGTGGCAGATCTGGGCCGCAGAGCTGGAGCCTGCAGCCAACTTGGCCCCATCCCATGCCATCCCATTCCCTGGGGACATGCCCACAGAGAGGACGGAAGAGGGGTCAGGCACACACCCCGCAGTGGCCGTGATCCATCCTCCTGGGGCATCCCAGGGCTCTCCCTGCCTGGGAAGCGCAGGGCTGGGCTGTGTTCTCCGGCCTCTCCCGCAGCCCCTCAGCTCTGGCTGCGCTCACTCTTTGCCAGATGCAGCCCTAGAGTGCACACGAGAGCAGGAATCCAGCCGTGGCCGCTTCCGCAGCACAGCACAGGTACCTGCAGCCATCCCCACCTGGGCTGGGCCTGCTGTCCCTGCTCAGCCGAGCACCGTGTGTAGAGCAGTCCATGCAACATCCCCGGCTTCTTGCCCTTCTCCTACAGCTCGTTTGCAAGTTCCTCCACAGCGTCCGGCAGGGAGAGACCAGCACCACGGGCACTGGGCTCAGAGCTCACTCAGAGCTCCTGGGACATGAGACCAGTGCCGCCCTGCTGGATTTGCTCATGGAGAGGGGTGTTTCCAGGCCAGAACAAGTAAGCAGCCTTTGGCCAGGCTTCAATTCCCCCATGAGTCACATGGCTTCCCAAGCTGTGCCTGCTGGTCCCTGGGTGCCTTTGAGGCCATTGCAGTGCGCTGGGAAGGGAAGCACTTCTCTGGGGATGCTGGGGACCTCGCTCCCTCTGGCAGATTACCAAGCCTCCCTGTGCCTTCTCCAGGTGCCCACCACGGTGAGGTACATTCACCGATGGCTCCTGGCCAATGCTTCTGCTGAGCACCGGCTGGACAAGACCCTGCTGAGTGTCACCAAAGAACACCCAGGTGACACAGTCGTGACTCTCCTGCGTGTGGCCCCGTCCTGTGACAGGTATGGGGCCCACCTGCCCAGAGGGCTCAGGGCTCCCCAGCCCATCACCCTGTACAACCTCCTGTCCCAGGTGTCTGACCAACAGAGAATTCCAGGGCCCTCCTTTCCCAGCCCTGGCACGTCAGCTGCCAAGCCTGCTGCCATGCTCCCTTGCCGCCCCTCAGGGCTCTGTCCCCACAGGGCTGGGCTGCCCGGGTGCCGCTGGTAAGGGGCAGTGGGCAGAGGCAGAGCCAGCGGTCAGCCCTGGCCCCTAGGGATGCCCAGGCCACAGTGCTGTGTCTGAGACCCACCCTGAGACAGAGCTCTAACCCCACAGAGCTGCCATGGCCATGTGGAAGACCATCATGGGCTCAGCCAGGACTGTGGAGCCAGTGCTGCTGATCCTCCTGGATGTGCTGGGGAGCTGGCCAGAGCGCAGCATTTGCACCTCCGATGGGGACAAAACGGGTGTCGTTGCCCTGGCTGTGAGTTTCTGACGCAGGCCTTTGCTGGCCCCAAGGCCACCTCTCCAGCAGCTCTGCTTCCTCCTTCCCCCACTGCATCTCCCCACCTCAGGCGCTGGCCTAAAACCTGGCCCAGGGGCAGCTTCAGGCCCGCCAGGCCCCGTGCTCCCCTGGCACGGTCTCTCCGGGCTTCTCCCTGCCAAGCTCGGGCCCTGCCACACGGACACCTCGGCACTGAGCGCTGTCTTGGGGGCCTTTGTCCTTTGCAGGCAACCGTGGTGATGTGGAAGTTCCTCCAGGAGCCCCGCATCTTACATGTAGTGACGGCATACTTTCCCTGCCTTTTTGTGCATCTGCTCTTCCAAGTCTTCTTCAGAACAGAAGAGATGCCAAAGGAGGTCGATACCTTCTGGAAGCAATGCCAGGAAGAGCACGGCCTTGCCACCAGCCCAAACAGGTGCTCCATCCAAGTCCTCCTGTCTCTGGCACATGGCCTGCGAAGGAGCCAGTGCTGCCAGTGTGACCTGGGCTTTGCTCTGCACACAGGTTTGCAGTGCGGACCCTGAAGTCCCTGCTCTGCCGAAAGGAGCACACGGATGTGTTGGTGTCAATGGAACGCAAGCATTGCTGGGACACGCTGCTCTGTGCTGACACCCGCCACTATGCCGTGGGTCTGCTGGCCAGGTGAGACTCCCCTTCTGCCCACTGCTCCCGGCATTTGTGCTCTGTGCCAGGGGTGTCCCACACAGTCCCCGTGGCCCTGGGACACAGGGCCTTGTCACTGAGGGACAGCTAAGCAGACTGGAAAAGGCTGGGAGGGGAGAGAGCACTCGAGGAGACACCTCCTCAATGGCCCAGGTGCCTTTGCAGGATGGTGGTGCAAGACCACCAGGCTCTGTGAGCCTGTCCTTGGAGAGATTTGCTCAGGTTCCTGGTCTCTTTTTCACCCTCCTAGGGAGATGCGCCATGCTTATCCTCGCTTGTGTTCCAGTATTGCACTCCACCTCCTCTGGCTCCTCAGCACGCAGGAGCCACACTGGGATCTGCCCGCCCTGGCATTCCTTGTGGAGGTGAGCCGGGTGTCCAGCGCTGCCTCGCTGAGCTGCCTCCCAGCTCCCTGCCCTCTCGTCACCACAGCCACCTGGGACGGTGCCTGCACCCTGTGCTGCTGCCCGTACCCAACCCTGTGTGGCTCCGGGGTCCTGCTGGCTGGGCCCCCCATCACTGCCCTGTGCCTTTCAGGTCCTCGAGTGCCTGGATTCAAGTGAATGTGCTGACAGTGTTGTGAAGGTCTCATCAAGGTACCTGCAGAGCGAGTGCAGGGAGAGGCGTCGCCTGGCGCTCAGGGCCCTTCTCGAGCTCATTGATGATCCCTCAATGGTGAGAAGGGGGCAGTGGCTGAAGCTGCGCTGGGAACGCAGTCGCTTGGCCTTGCCTGGGCTTTGGGTGCTGGGGCAGCTGCTCCCAGCTCTCCTGCCTCCCACTTCAGCTGCCCGAGTGCTTCGGGACAGGCCTTTGGCCTCTGGGCCCTGGGGCAGCAGGGTGGGGTTTCACAGACTTGTGTTCCGCACAGGACGAAAGAATGTGGAGCTTGACCGAAAGCCTCATGGACCTACTGTGGGACAATGATGCAGAGATAGCTATGATGACACTCAGCTTTATATTCCTGCACAAATACATTCTGATGTCAACCCCCATTGCCCTGCAGCTGGCTGAGGCGCTCCTGCCGCTCTTTGACCACGTAAGGCCCTGTGCCCCCAGCCACAGCCACTGGGTGCTGCCTGGAAACTGTGTGCCCTGTGCACTTCCAGGCCTGTGCCCAGGAAGGCCTGGAGGAGCCAATGCTGACGTATTTTTGCCTTTTTTTTTTATAGAGGATAACAGCCAGGTACAGCTGCTCTCCATAAAACTCTTCCAAGACATGATGGACTTTTTGGAAGAGAGAGAAAAACCTTTGGAAAGCCCTGTGCACCAGAGCCTGCTTCCACTGCTCTTCCACTGCCATGATGAGAATCAGCACGTGGCAGAGGTGAGGACTCGAGGGCTGCTGCTGTGCCCCTGGGAGGGGGCTCGGCTGCATCCTGCCCTGGTGCCTGCTGGACCGCAGCCTCCTCCAGGCCGTGGCACAGGGAGGCTGGTCCCATGCCCCGGGCTCTGGGACCATCTCCAAGTCTCTGCTGCTCTCCAGGCTTCCCGGGAAACACTGCTTTGTGTGGTCAAGTTCATGAAGAGGAGGGATCTCAAAAAGCTGTTGAAGGAGGAGAAACTGTGGAAGTTCAGCAAGTGCCTGGTAAGGACGACCAAGAATGCCCAGCCTCAGCCTGGAGAAGGCCCCCGAGGGCGATGCTCAGAGTGCGGGGGTGGCAGCTGTGCCCCTGCCCGCTGCTGCACGCAGAGGCCGCGCGGGCTCTTCTCCAGGCTCCCGTGGGCCAGAGCCGGATGCCCGTGGAGCCCCGGCCCGGAAGAGCTGCAGGGCGGGCCGGCACCGCCGCTCCCCGGGCAGCAGCCGGCCCTCTGGCTCCTCCCCTCGGGAGCCCGGCGCCGGCGGCTGCTGGCCGCGCCTCAGGGCTGTGCGGGCAGGGGAGGCCGGGGCTGGGCGCAGGCAGCGCCCGGCCGAGGGGCTGAGCCCGCGCCAACCCTTCCTTCCCTCCCGCCGCTCTCTCCAGCTGGCAGAGGACAGGAGCAGCGCGGCCGAGCACCTGCGCCGGGCCCTGCACTACCTGAAGAGCCCACAGGAGCCCCTGCGAGAGGCGGCCATCAGGTTCATGGGTGAGCCACGAGCCCGGGCTCCCTCCCCGGCCCGCCGCAGCTCGGCCCCAGCCCCGCCTGCTGCCCCGGCAGTGCTGTCCGGGCCCGGCGCCGTGGAGCTCCGGCTGGCCTCGGCGCTGCTGCCGCCCTCTGGCAGCCGTGCCCTGGGGCGGCAGCGTGCGGCCAGGGCCCGGGCTGAGCCCCGCCGGGCCAGCAGGCCGTGTGGCCACAGCGCCGGCAGCGCCGCTGGCAGGGAGCTGTGCCGCTGGGGCCGTGACAGGCTCTGTGTTCACAGGGATTGCCGGGCAGAGCTGGAGTGGGCAGCAGCAAGAGCTCCAGCTGATCTGCAGTGGTGAGTGAGGGCAGTGGGCTGAGCGCGGGGGCTGACAGCGGGTGGAGAACTGCGAGCCCTGCCCTGGCTGCAGTGGGCTCTGCTCCCGTGGGCAGAGCACACAGAGATTTCAGGGCCACGTGTGCCATTCGTCGCCGGCAGCTTCGGGCTGATCCCCTGGGTCCCTGCTTTCTCCTGGCCATGGCAAGAGCCGGCTGGCATGGCCTTGGCCGGGGGCTCTCCTGGGGTCCCTGACCATCTGGGATCTGACTGTGGCTCTCTGTTGCAGCCCTTGAAGAGCAAACAAATGATGTCAGCCTCGCTGTCAGAAGCCTGGCAATTCAAACACTCTTCATCCTCAAGTCATCAGATCCGGCTCCGATCTCCATGTTCCAGCGGCTTCGAACTCACCTGCGCAGGGCATGGAAGATGCGGCATCGCCTGTCACGGCTCAGCTGCCTGCCCTGCCGGAGCTCTGTGGAGAGCTGATCCACAGGCTCTTTTTTGTGAGGCCACCTGAGTCAGGAGGCATTTTTTTTTTTCTTCAGAAATGTTCTTTTCTAGCCTTTTTCTTTGTTTTTTTGTTTTGGTTTTTTTTTTTATTTGTTTCCTTTTACAATGTAAATATAGACTGTGTTATAATACACAGACTGCCAGGATCTTTCTTTTGCTGCCCAGGGTCCACAGGGCATAGGGGAAGAGCGGGAAAAGGGTGCTTGTGCTCAGCCAGCTGCCCAGGTGTGCAGTGCCTCAGGGGAAATGCCCAGAAGCCCCTTGGCCTTTGGTGGTTCTGCTGAAGCCTTTGTGCTGCCGACCGAGAGGCCGGGCAGGGGCCGGAGCTGCGGGGATCCCTGCGAGAGCGGTGCCTGGAGATGGCCACAAGCCCTGTGCCAGGCAGGAAGCGCCATCCGTGTCCTCCTGCCCGTGTCCTGCTGCCTGCGTTGCTGAGGGCTCCGAGGTCCCTCTGGCTGGTGGGGTGTCCTCTGGAGCTGCTATGGGGCAGCTTGGCTGGGCTGGGGCAGACCCTGAGGGGCTGGGGCACTGAGAAGCCCTGAGCAATTGGGTGTCAGAGGCCATAAGCAGCCCTCTGGCAGCCACCTTGCTCCTGCCGGAGCTGACTTGCAAGACGGATCCTGGGCGCTCTGGAACTAACAGCATCCGTGTTGTTGGAAACCTGTGGGGGGAACGGTGCGGGATGCAGAGGTTCAGCAATATCACAGGACAACCAATATGATCCAGTGAAGCCAAATTTATTATCCCTCAAAAGACTGTATTTATAATAATTCTGTACTGTCCACGCGTCTCTAGCTAATACATGATTGGCCAGGCCTAGCTGTTCACGCGTCTAAGATAGGATGCTGATTCGATCATCTAACTTTTCACACGTCTGGCTGTGGTTTTCTGTCCCACCGATGAACTGTCTTTTTTCCTCACTTTCCCAAGCTCACTGATAAACTTGCTGAGTCCATTTGACTCTTCTTCTTGTATCAAGTATATACCAACCCTTTTTTCTGAATACGTCCATTATCCCAAGCAGGCTGGATTGTGCATCATCTGAATATGGCCATTGTTTTTCAAAAACTCCTCAATCTCCAACAAATCCTCAACATTTCCCCTGCTTTCTTTTTGCACAAGCCAGACTGATTTAAAAGCACAGTCATTTAGTTTCTGCACCCAGCATAGTAAGCAAGGCACTATAAGCAGAAGTGACAAATGAATACAAAGTATCATTATGCCAAAACGCACAAAGTCCTTGAGCCAGCCTGTTATTCCCCAGGATTTTAGCCACACATCAAAGGAATTGTCAACAACTGTGAGCTTTTACGCATTCTTCTTAAGAAGTGTCTGTTTTTTGTGAATAAATTCAGAGCGGTCAGAGAAATTCATGCAACACATCCCTTCAAAATCCTCACACCCATGTCCTTGTGCTAGCAACAAAAAATCTATAGCAGCCCTGTCTTGTAGCACAGCGTGGCGTATGCTACCTACATCAGTGGTAAGCTCATTCAGTAATTTAGATGTAATGTTATTTTGTTTTCCTGTCCAACAAGCCAATCGTGTTAATTGTGTAAGGGCCTGTGAAGAAGCTACGCCTGATGTAAAAAGTGATGCCAGTATAGCCGAAGGCCTCTTCCCCAGTTCTACATTATCCTTACAGCCTGAGCCTAATGAATGCACACTACATTTCTGATGTTGGTATTTGTGCCTGATGTTAAGCATCTGTTGAATGCTAGGGGCAAACAGTGTCAGTTTCCCAAAATAGCAAAGTCCTCCTAATGCTTTCTGAGGAATTGCAGTCCAAGCTCTATCTCCACAAATGAGAAAAACTCCAGGAGGCAACATGCTTGCTGATTTTTGTTTTGGGGGGTACAGACCGTGTCCAGTTGGCACAGTATGCCGTGGTATTGTAATACCACAAAGAAACAGGAGATATCCAAGTGCTGTCATCTCCGGGCTTTCCTGACCTCTCCCTAATCATCTCTCTGCCCTTGAAGTACTCAAAGAACAAACAATAATTTCCTGGCACTGATCCCAGAATATCCAGCTCCTGCGGCTCCTGACTTGTAGTATTTAAATTTTCAGTGATTTTAAATGCCTGAGCTCCTAAAGGATTTCTAGGGATTTTTTGTTTTTCACACCAATTTTCTGTGATTATTCCATTTTGATTAGTACACCAATTTGACTAGGCCTTACTTAAGTCACCATAAATTTGAGCTCTGGTCCATTTTCCAAATTCTTCCATTGTGTCTAGGGGAACTCCAATTAAGCAGGTACAAAATGGATCCGAAGGTGTATGTTAAGCCTATGTGGAGTTGCTAGTACTTCCTCAGCATACTCCAGCACACTTGGTAGATACTCCGATCGTTGCTCAGCTGTCAGGTGTTGGAGAAGTGGATTCAGGGCTGTCTGGAATCGGTGCTTTTGTCTCTGGACACAGCATGGGTTGATGACGGTGGTTTCAGATAGGGCTTCACCCACTTGGCTGGGATCCAACAAATGCCTTTATCTGTAAGCAAGCACATATGACCTCTGCCTATTTGTTTTACTGTAGCTGGTCCTTCCCACACCCCTGTTTCTGGGCTTTTGAACATGACCTGAATACCGTCAGGCAATTCCTCCCTTGGATTACTGTGAGGGCATGATGCACAAGAATAGGTGGATCTTCCCTATCTCTTGTTGTTCTAAGGTAATTAAGCACAAAGATGGCTTTAGCTGTTTTTTCCTCAGGAGATAACCCTGTAGTTCCCCCTTTTGTTTTTGCAGCATGCCCTTGAATGTCTGATGAGCACGCTCAATAACTGCCTGACTAGTAGGGTTGTGAGGAATACCAGTGTCATGTTGAATACCCCATAAATTACAGAAACGCTTGAATCTTAAGGAACAGTAAGCAGGACCAGTGTCAGTCTTGATTGCTAAGGGGACACCTAATATGGCAAAGCAATTGTACAAATATTTCTCAACATGACGTGCTGCCTCACCTGTTAAGGGAGTAGCCCATGTAACACAAGAATAGGTATCAATGCAAACATGTACAAACTTTTTCTGACCAAATTCTGCTACATGAGTTACATCCATTTGCCACAATTGCAAAGGTTGAGGACCCCTAGGGTTAACACCAGTGCCTAAACCAATGCCATCTTGTTGACAATCAGGACAGGATTGCACAATACCAGAAGCATCAGTAAAGGGAACACCAAATTGTTTAACTAACGTTTTAGCAGATTGATGAAGAAAAGCGTGGGAAGTTTTAGCCTGCTGGAATTTATCAGGGTTTGGCATTGGCCAGACAGTGGCTACCAACTGATCAGCTCGAGCGTTACCTTCAGACAGACCAGGGAGAGCTTGATGACTTTGAATAAGAGTAATAAAGTATTCCTGCCACCATTGGTTTAAGTTTTTAAGTGTTTCCCTCAAACACCTCACTCGTTGGTGACTCCACCAGCGCCCCCAGGGCAGAGCATTCCCATATCTAGTGCCCCTTTCTGGGCCAAAGTTCTCCCTAAAGTCCAATGTAAACCTCTCTTGGCCCAGCATTAGCCCTCCTTGGCATCTGCTCTCTCGTGTCCTCGCCCATCTCTGGGAAGGCTGGCGCTGCCGTGTTGGTCGCTCGCTGGCTGTGGGAGGAGAGGCTGTGCCAACGAGTGCTGCTCAGCTTTTAGCCACTCAAAGGAGCACTGGGTTGTGCCTGCAGGGGAAAGGACCATTCCTGCATGTTGGCATTTCTTACAGGTTTTGTCAGATTTTCATGGACAGCTGTCCTAGTGGAAGCAGGTCTGTTTTCATGAGTATTTGGAGGGTAATGGAACACAATGCCATCCAGGGAAATTCTGCTGGTTTCGTTTCTCTGAAGTTTTGAGATAGTTGCAAATCCCCAAAATTTTCTCCTTGGGGAAGTAGTGATTTCCACAGTTTAGGTGGTGGGGATATTGATTACCCAATGTTGACGACCTAATGTAACTTTCAGCACCAAAAATTTTAAACATCCAGTGGTTGTCCTTGAAACAAAAACATTTTACATCTTTTCTGTAGACAGGAATTGCTTCTGTGTTATTTCACTTAATCCATTAAAAATCTCACGCCTGGAAAAAGTCCATAGTGCTGTGTGATTTCCTTGGTTCTCTGTGGTTCCACTGTTCTCTGGAATGGCTTTGCCCCATTTTCTGAAGCTGCCCACAGAAAGGTAACAGATGTGTGAGAAGTTCTGAAAGGCAAACTGGTGTAGGTCTTGGCCTCCTGTTTAGAGGTCTGTGGTGAGCTGTGAGTCAAAGAACTGATTTCACAAGATGTTGAAAACCCAATTGAACCTTTTTGCAGCAGGATGTATTTGTAGAATCAAAGCAGAGCATGGCTGACACTAGTAAATGAATTAAAATGCAAATCTGGAATGTGTTTATTTGATTGTTATGCTGATATTGTGGTAGTAATTACAAGGTCTGAGTACTAACCAAGCTAGCACCTGATCTGTAGCTGCTTTTCTGTCTCTAATGTAGGGAATATGTTTTTAAAAATTATGTTTTCTCTTATAGCTGAGCAATGTCTTGTTCCCAGGCTGCATCTTAATATCAGTTTGCTTTTGCAGAAGAGCCAGTTTCACCTGAAGATGATTTTCCTTGCCCTCACTTTTAATTTTTACTTGATGTGTTATTGTCCAGCAGGTTGACTTTTTCAGATTCTGTGCTGTGAAATGTTGCTGCTATGGAGAGTTGGTGCTTTTCTGGCTTTTATTTCAAATATTGAGAGATTCAAGGATCCTATGGTGGTTTTTTTGCAGAAGAGACGTTAAATTGATGGAAAATTGTATTATTTGATAGTGTTTGTATTCTGTGTCTACAGCAGTGTGCAATATTTGGGTCAGACTGTTTTTGAGTGGTTAATTGTCTGCCCAACTGAATGCTCAAGCATAATCAGGCTGATTATGTTCAAGCAGTTGAAAGTTCAATGTACAGTGAGAAACAGGATAGCAATTATCTTCTGAATTCCTTTATATGAGCCACAGGAGGTACTTTTGCTCCGGTCTGGAATCCTGGATAATTTGTATCATCAACACAGTTTGTTCCTAACATGTTTTTGAGAAAAAAAAACCAGCATGCAAATGATTGAAGTTAATTTTTATGTTAATCCTCAGGCAGATATGAGTGGGAGGCACCTGTGATTTCAGACTTCTAAAACAATTCATAGTTCAGTAGTTAAAATTCTGAGCCCTGAAAGTACAAGAGAACTGCTTATTCCAGGTATTCATGAAAACCACATTCCAGCACAGCCCAAAGAAGGTGCCTTTGCATTAGAAGTACGGGATTACATGAGGCTTTTTAAACACTTTGGTTTTTTGGCCTTTGAATATATGTGATATTTCTTAAGAGGGCTCTTTCCCAAGATGTATTTGGTGCAAGGAATATGCTCTCAGAATCAGTAATTTGATATTAGAAGTTATTTCTCTTGGTTTTCTAGAAATCTAAGCTTGGAAGTTTTTCTATCAAATGCTCCCAGTCTGAAGGGAAATATTTTTCCCTCTGGGTTTTGGGCAAAGGTGCCTTACTGAACACCTGGGGCTGTTTTGTTTGGCCATTCTGGCTGATGTCACACGGATTCTCTGAGCACAGCTGAGAATAACAGAAGGACAGTAGAGAATTTTTAAGTTCTTGAGACTGTATCTTTAATACAGAATCAACTTCTGCTTAATCAGCTTCATGATGGGTGAATATATTCAAATAACAAATATGTGTAAATAAGTTTTTTTCTGAATCAGTTTCATTTCTTTTTCCAGCAGATCTACACCTGTTGATTTAATCTAGTTGAAGGGGTTTTTTTTTTCCAAACAGAACTTTAAAAAGTTATCATTTTTCCAGTTTTCTTGTAAAGCAATATTCTCTTCAAAAAGATCACACAGATGCTCAGAAGCACTGAGGTCCCTGTGCATTTGAATGAATCCAATGGCATTCTCATTGTGTTCTTACATTAAATCATAGCCATGTGTTAATTTTATTTGGTTTGAACCCCTTTGACCTGGTTCGCTTGGAGCAGTGATACAAAGCTGAGGTAAATTTAAAAGAAAAAGGAAATGTAAAGTCTGCTTTTTGTCAATACATCTTTATGATCTATCCTCCACAAGAGGCTCCTGCTCCTCTGATAATGTGGGATGATAGCTAATGGGGGAATTGTTCTGCTGCTGAGCTGATCATCAAAACAGGAGGAGATGAATGAAGTCATCAAACAGGTTTAAAACAGCAGCTTTTATTTCACAGCACCTTTAAGACAGTGCTTCAGAAAAGCTGTGACATCTTGCTCCAAAGCCTCATGGTGCTGAAAATGTAAATTGCTTGAGAGGTTTAAACCCAGCACTTGTTCTGTGTTTTCTAGACTGTTCTTTCACCGTTTTCTGAATTCTCCATGTTGATGGCAAGTGCCTTGGTAACAGTAGGTGATGGCTGGTTGTATGGAATTTTCCCCTGAAATATGTAATTTAAACATTATCTGTGATGGACACAGGCTCCTGCTGGTAGATACTAGTTCAAAGTAGAGCTCATATCCATCCTCAATACCAAGTTTACTTGTTTTAATGGGGTATTCCTCTGCATTTTCACGTTGTCCTAAGTTCTCCTTCCTCACCTACTTGCACTTCAGATGGGTGATCTTTCTTCCTAAAAATTAATTTCCCAGAGTCCCCTTATTACTTCTCCAACCTGGGTATCTCCTAAGCATAAATGACCACTCTGACATGGGTGTTCCCATCTGTTCCAAAGCTTATTCTGCTTTTGGTTCAATGGAGGATTTATTCAGTGAGGAGGAAATACCTCCTGAGAATCATTCAGGGGCTACCCCAGCACCTATAGAAAGAGCCCTCCCCTTCTGAGCTGGAAGGATCTCCCTTCCTTCCAAGAAAGCCCCATCTGAAATTGTTTCCTCACACAAACTTTGCTCGTGCATTCTCCATCTCGCTGGACAGGCTCCAGCACTCCCTGTGGGTGACACAAATGTGCTGAGAATGCCAAGTGCCCCCTGTTCTCAGTCACAAAGGCACTGGCAGAGACTAAATGGTCAAAAGAAAATTTGTTGAAACATGTTGAGAAGTAAAATAGCAACAATCCCGACGGGCAGATGGTGCTCACAGAAAGCTTGAAAGAAATCACTGTTCTGTAGGCTGGTAACAAAAATATGTTTGCTGTATTTAAATGAAGATACTTTACTGAAGAGTTTCAGAGTAATTAGAATTTTCCTAAAACTCTCTGTCAAAATTACACTGAAAGAACTGTGGGCCAGATGATTCAGACCCAAAGAACTAGGTTCAAGCTTTAGGTGCTCAGCCCAAACGTTCTCCCCTTCCTTGTCTTTCCTGTTCAATATTTTAGCCCTCGTGGCTTCACTTGGTGAAGTATTTGATAGAAGATTTTAATTCAAGTATCAAAGAAAAGAGTAAAGCCACACTGTGCAGCCACACTGTGCAGTAAGCTGCAAGCTAATGTATTTTAGTGTTTTATAAATTGCTGCTCTGAGCCCTGATCTCAGTGACATCCCCAATGGTTTCAGCTGAGCCATGATTCTTAGCTCTGGCAATCCTATTTATTCACTGTTGCTTTCACTACCAGATTACAGTTTAAGTGGCAGTGAAAAGCTTCTTCATTCCTTGAGACAGCTTTCTGTGTTTTCACCTTTCAAATATATTTAAAGACTCATTAAACAAGTCTTTAGGAGTTCTGCTACAATAATTCAGATGCTTTTGGTGCTTTTTTGTTTCTTACACATTTCCTTCTATTTTTAAATTTTTTTGTCATTATGCCATTGTCACATTTTCCACTGAAATCAGTGAACTCTGCAGTAAACTTCACATTTCTCACAATTAAAAAAAAAACCAAAACCAACCACCACCAGCCAATTCCAACCATGCCACATCTTCCTTTCCATAAATGAATGTGAGTTTCTCTAATTTACTCTTGAACAACTTGCAGGGGGAAAGAACTAAAAAAAAGGAAATGGCTGATCTTTCTTCCTTCTTCCTTTTCCTCAAAGGAGAGGACAACAGGATTTCTGATAGATTTTCCCTTAGAAGACAAATGAGAGCATTCCAAGCTTTGAGGATTGGAAATCAATGTGCATAAAGCAAGAAAAATGGGCAATGTTATCAAGCCCAGAGTTTGCACAGGCAGTGAACTGCAGAGAAAATGGGCTGTTTCCCATCTCTGTCTAAGCTGGCAAGCTCCAACAAAACTGGCTCCATCTGAGATTGCCCTTCCTGCCCCAGCACACGGTGTTGGTGCTGCCTTCGACTGACCCACCTGTATCCTGAGAAAGTTCAGTGCAGTTTTTGGTATGATCCAGTGTTGGGTCAGGTTTTTACAAAGTAGTCATCAATAGTATTATTCTTCTGTATACAAAATGGTTGCCCAAACTTTGTGTGTCATATTTTAAATCTTTCTTTTCTAGACTTTACCGATAACTTCCCTGTCTTCGCTACAGTGAAGTTCCATAATGGCAACCAAATTAGGGAAAATATTTGTAGCTAAGAGCATCCACCTAAATCCAATTGACTTCTGGGGTGATGCATAAGTCCCACAAGCAATTTTAAGACAGAGCATTAATTGTTCTTTCCATCAGGGACATAACATCAGCAAGGTTTTGTACCAATCTGTTGTGCTTTTTAAGTATGACAGAGGCTCTTGTAATTCTTAGCCATTCTGTCCTGGCATATTACATGTGTGGAATGTAATTAGGTTTATTTGGAGGACTCTACAGAATGTCTGTGAAGGGAAAGTGTGTGGGTGGAATCCTGGCCCTGTTAAAAGAGATGAGAAGTTTCCCTTGCCTGGAATGAAGTTCCATTTTTTAACTGGGGTTTTGTACGCATGAGATAAGCAGCAGGCAAAGCTCCTTGGTGGTGGATATTTCTTATCTCAGAGGGAAGTTGTCCTAAGAAATGAAGCATTTAGAATCCTCTGACATGTACATTACTGTCAATTCTCAGAGTGGCAAGAGAGCTACCACTTGAGTCTGTGAAAAATCTGGGTAGTTGTAGCATCAAGGGTACATCTTTAGGAATATTCCTTACAGTCACACTGAGTGGGATTTCTTGGCACTGAAGCTCTCATTATGTATTGGAAAATGTGTTTCTTCATTTCTATGAGATAAGAATTTAATGAAAATCTCTTTCCCTGGAGAGGGAGTTCTTTCATTAGTGCCGGAGTAACTGTAGGTTAATTTTAAAGGTTTATGCAGTCAAATTATTCTAATCTGCCAGAAAATTTACCTGGATGCATATGAAGACATCACCTATTCACATTCATTTGAATAACAGACAGTCACACTATTTTTTTTACTTAATCTGTGAAGCAATAGTCAGTCTAAATCCCTAAAATTGCACTGCTGCCTTAAAATGTCAATGCTATAGAGGAAATCAGAGCTGGGGAAAGTTCTGGACTCTTTTCCATGGAAACAGCATTGGTCATTATCCCTGGGATAGTGAAGATTTTAAAGCTAAACCAAAGAAGCTCTGCCCTCTTTCAGTATCCCAATAAGTCTGAAAAATTTATGGGATAATGTATAGATAATCAATCAATGTTATTTCTTTGCTTCTAAATAATGCTACAATCAGCTCCACAAATTGAGTTCTATTCTCAGCCTCTCTTCTGTTGTCAAAAGAATTTAAAATCTGCCAAATTGAAAACAAGCAAGTAAAGCACACTTGGCTTTTTTTGCCTTGAGTATATAATAACTTTCCTCAGTCTGCTGGCTGTGCCACTCTGAAATAAATGACACTTGTTTTTGCAATAGAGGAGAGTAGCTGTTGATCGTATACCATCTTGTCATCCATTGCAAAATCATTTGTGGCTCCTGATAGCTCTGGAGTCTTGAATTTTGATTAAGCAATTCATTTTTGAAATGACTGCTTCCCACTTGTCTTAAATGTTCCATTACAAAAGGCTTCAATGCAATTTGATTTTCATTTCCTTGGATCTCCTTCATCAATTAAAGGTAAAAAAGATGGAAATCCACCACTAAAGGTCCTTTGGAAAGGAATAGAGATTATGAAAATACATGTCCACATCTAGAACCATGTGTGCAGTTCCAGTTTCTTTGTCTCAGGAAGTGCATCTGAAGTAGGGAACAGATTCTCCTTTCTATGTAGAAGATGGTGTCTTTACATGGATATGTGTCCATGTAAAGAGACTTTTACTGGCATTGAGGGGAACAGGAGATGGGAAATGAGCCAAGAACAGAACTGGAGGCAGACTGGAGTGCAGAGTGGGGCTGGTGATATGCCAAGTCCAGAAATGGGGAGGTTCTGTTGTTAAAAAGAGTCACATCTCTCCCAAAGGACAGTGAAAACAGGAGTGACCAAATTTTTGTCGCTTCTTATGAGTCAAAGGAAACATATTTCCATCAAATCCTGCCTGTTCTTTCATGAATCTGAGGTTCTAGCATGTGTCTCATTCCTGTTTTCTGCTTTGGTCAGTTTTGTATGTTTTGTGGCATATTTTGCTGCAATAATCTCAAGATGGAAAGGGCAGAGATGGGTACTGCAAAGATGATCATCACAGCAGGCAGCTGGTAAGAGACAGCACGTAGGAAATAATTAGGAGCCCAGTAATGATGAGGAGACAAATAAAAAGTACTAGAGAAAAATACCAGCACACACAGTTCAAACCATGGGGAGATCAAGAAGGAAAGCAAATCCATGGATATTTTGCAGCTGTTGCTATTCTAATTTAATTTCATTCTCTTCCCCTGGTGTGTATATGAAAATAGAGTATCTGGCACTGGCAGAAATTTCCTTCGCTTGTGTTGAACATTTGAGAAAAAAAGTCAATATTTTATCTGGACTGTCTTGTACCAATTTTTCAAAAATATTTTTGTTTTCTTGAAAGGGGAAAAGCTGGGTTTTACTGAGTGACCAGACCAGACTCTATAATCAACATTGCTAGGAAAGGAATCAGTCCAAGCTGAATTTAGTGGTAAGGGAACCTAACAGTGTTGTTTCTCTGGTAACAGAAAAATTGTGCAAAGAGATCAATGTGTTCACAGGCAAGGCCATTAAAATTCTTTTACTGCAGTACAGTTTTGCTTTATTGCTGATATCTTTTTCTCTGCTCTTCTCACTGGCTTTCTAAATTCAAGTGAAAATGAATCTTGTTTTGTTTCACAGATAAAATTATTTTTCAGCTGTAAAGAAAACCAGGGTTTTTTTCCTAGATTAAATAGCCTGAAGTTTGTTGGATTATTTGTAAATGCAAATTTGAGCTGTGACTTTGGCCTGATCAATGCATTGCTCAGCCTCCAGCTCTGTGCTCCTGCCTGGCCCCAGGTCCCTGTTTGTGTGACTGGATGTCAGCTTTGGGAAATGCCCTGGCCTGGCACGGGGCTGAGGGGTGTGTGCTCTCTTTGGAGATAAAGGCTGGGAACTGGGAAAAGCTGTTACTGATTTGTGTGCTTGTTTATGGCAATAGGAAATGAAATATTCCTGGATGGCAGAAAGAGCAACATGGAACCAGAACAGCCTGTTAAAGGTGAGAATGGTACTTGGATAAACAGTGCCCACAGTGTCACCAGGAAAAAGAGGCTGCTTTTTAATTCAAGGAGCAAAATGGAGGCGCTTGGTAAATTGATGAAAACTACTTATTTATTTATACTACTGCAAAAAGCAACAGGTGGAATAACATACACATGTCTTAAAGGTTTTGCATAGTACAGGGAAGGAAAATGGCAGTCAGAAAAGTATATAGGATCCAGATGAAGGATGAGTTGGTTCATTATAAGTGAGAACTGTAGGCAGGAACATATCTGTGACTGAAGTTGTCGCTTTTAAAGGACATATTTTGGTTTGCAAGAGCTCTTAGTGTGAAGTCAATTGCTTGGATATAAACGGGGAAACACTTTGAGTTAAAAGATGAAAACCTATCAAAAATGCATATAAAAAGTGTGGGAAAGGGAAGGAAAAGTATATAAAAAACTCTAAAAAGAATGAGAAGATGATTTCCAGAAAAGTGTAGGATTGAGTAAGAACCCCCAAAGACTAGAATTGAATGGATTGATGAAGAAAACAGTCAAGTTGTGGAGATCAAGAAACACAGGGCTAAAACCAGATCTGACGAAAGTAAAACCAAGTCGGATTTTACAAAGACGACTAAAACATGTTTTCAAGTTGGCTTGGAGTGATTCTGAAGGCAGCCTGCTCCACGATCCTCAGCTTTCTGTCCCAAATGGTTGCTGATCCGTGAGGGGCCGGGCCCGCGGCCTTGGGGCTCTCTCGGCCGAGCTTGGGAAGCCTCAGGGCCCAGCACTTCTGTCTGGCTCGGCCAGCTCGGTTTTATGGACCCTGAGCAAAAAGCTTTTCCCTTCCTGGCTCGGAGGAGCTGCAGGAGCGATCTTCCAGCTGCCTCTGCAGAACTGAGGCCGGAAAGCACAGGGAGGGGGAGAGGGAGAGCAGAGACACAAGGAGAGGCTCCAGCCCCGCGGCTCCGCCCGCCCCGGCTGCGGGGAGAGGGGATCGGCCCCAGAGAGCCCCGGCAGGGCCGGCATCGGGCTGGAGCTGCGCCTCCCTCCGAGGGAAAAGGGAAGCTCCGTGGAAGCTCCATTTCCCTCAAGGTAAAAAGGGAAGCTCCGTGGAAGCTCCATTTCCCTCAAGGTAAAAAGGGAAGCTCCGTGGAAGCTCCATTTCCCTCAGAGGGAAAAGGGAAGCTCCGTGGAAGCTCCATTTCTCTCAGAGGGAAAAGGGAAGCTCTCTGGAAGCTCCATTTCCCTCAGAGGGAAAAGGGAAGCTCTCTGGAAGCTCCATTTCCCTCAGAGGGAAGAGGGAAGCTCCGTGGAAGCTCCATTTCCCTCAGAGGGAAAAGGGAAGCTCCGTGGAAGCTCCATTTCCCTCAGAGGGAAGAGGGAAGCTCCGTGGAAGCTCCATTTCCCTCAGAGGGAAAGCCGGCACACCACAAGTCAGGCAGGGAGATTTCTTCAACATCTGCTTTATTCTCCAGCATTCTGTTGTTAATAAACTTTTTGGTTTGGGGTTTTTTCCCCACTTTATTAGTAATAATTTTCCCTTGGTGGAAGGGAATTGTTGAAACTGTTTAGAGAAGAGTACTCATTGCAGAGTGTCCTCTCTTACGTTTGTCTCAAAACTGAGACACAAGTGTATTTTAATCTACATAAAATAAAAAGAGAGTAAAATCTGGGACATTATCAACTAGAAAATTAGCAAATCATTCAGAGACAACTGAATTCTCTTCAAAACTAAAATACTGGGATTTATAAAACGAGGTAATGCTTTCTTGATGACAGGTAGCAAGAATTTACATCAAGAACTGAAGACATGGTCTGGAGGAAACGATAGAGATGGAGGAGGACCAGCTGTGAATACCAGAAGATACACACCAAAACAGTGAGGAAAAGGCAGATGTGGTTGAAGAGCACATCCAGCAAGGTAATTCCTACAGAAAAATATTGATACTATTGGGAAAGAATGATGGGATCTCACTTGGGAAGCCATTTTCAGTCTGAGTCCCCCACACGGGAAGGATGGGACTGGAGAGATGCAGAGGGCCCAGGAGGGAATGGAAAATGAGGAGCAGAGCAGTGTTTGATAGGCTGGGACACAGGGGAGACAGACAGACAATATTATATATACGTGTTAAAACTGCATCAGATGTGTGGATACTAGAGGCAGAAGAACAAACACCCGTTGTTTCAACAACTAGAACAATCAACAATTTTTCAACTAGTTACGTGTAACTCGACTCTGAAAGTTAGAAGTGGGTTTCTAATCATGAAATGTGGCAAAGTTTGCAGCAGTCCTCATAAAAGAGCAGTGAAATAATTGCAGAAATTGACCAAGTCTGAAGTTGGCAGCAACTGAAAGGTTTTATATTTTGCTAAGTAATTGTCAATTTCTTGGTTTAGTTTCTCTCACTATATATATTTAACCTTTTATGAGTAGCCACTCAAAAGTGAAGCTTTTGATCTTGTGAGACTCCTTTTCAGGCCCTGCAGTCAGATATTTATTCATTAAACTCTGTGATGCCTCAGAGCTACTTGTCTGCTCTTGGATACCATGAATACAAACATTCACCATCGGGTTGTTTACAGTGTCAGCCCTGAATAAACACGCAGGAATTACCAGGTGGTTACAGTGTTTTAGGTATGACAGATCCATGGCCTGGTATTCCTGGTTTATTATCTGTTTCTTTTAAGACACCTTATTTAGTGCCAGGGGAGCAGACTCCTCTGAAGCAATAAACATCTGTTGCTGCTGTTAGCCTGAGCATTTGCAGCCCATAATGTTCTTGTCCCCTCTGGCAGCCGAAGGTAGATAAGGGAACATCACTCAAGTGTCAGTGTGGAGGGACCCGGGTGAGGAAGGGGGGACAATGTGTGACTACAGAATTAGGTCTGAATTCTCTTCCTGAAAACATATTTTCCATGGAAGTTCACATATAAATAATATGAAAGTTTGAATTTAAACAACAGTCTAAAAGAAAAAAATAATCAAAATGCATATATTAGTTTTGCATAAGTATATTTCTGAAAAAAACCCCAAGCAACCCTCCCAATAAACCAGGAGTGAATATTGCTGCCTTGGGTCTATGCTTCCTAAACTGCAGTCAGACTTCCACTCAGTTTAGGCTGTTTCCTTGCAGCCTCTGAGTGTGAAAAGATGGTGAGGGTCATGTATTTACATCAGGTAATTGGTATTCCATAGATAGGGAAGGTGGGCTTGTTAGTGCCCTTTATTGTCACCATCCCCATCACATTTTATTCTAAGACCTTATTTTCAGGTGGGTTGTAGCTTCAAAGTGCCTGTGACCTTCCCTCCTTCCCCTGCCACTGTCTCCTTTCAGATAACTTCTTCCTGCTATTGCAGCTGAAATAGCCATTTTCTGAATCTGAATTGAGGAAAAATTCTTACTAGCCATGCTAATAAAACCACATGAGCATTTAATCCAAATGATCTCATCCCCTCTGCATGGTGGAGCACAGGCTTGAGATCAGAGGAGCAATCTTTGCCTGGGATGAGTTCTTTCTGTCTCTGTGAAATTTGCCTATCAAGTCACCAGCCTCTGAAAAATCCCATTTTACAGACATTTACTAGAAACATGTGGATTTTGGTAGCTGCAGTCTCTGAAAATGCCCTGGGCACAGAACCTTCTCCAGAAATACAGCCTCTGAGCGAGCTGCTGCTGTTATCACTGCTTTCCTCTGCAGTTGTTTTCCTGCAGGGATTGGGACCGCAGGGACCATGACCCACCTTGGCTGTTCCTGCTGTCACCAGTTCTGGACTGCAACATGAAACATTCAGGGTCTAGTTTGGATAGCTTTGGATGCTTTTCCTTTATATTTTTCTTCTGCAAAACATTTCTAGGGAAAGGAAGGAGGAAAACAAAAGTGTGTCCTAGCTTTATTATTTTTTTCTTTTTAAGGCAATTTATTTTCTCTACCATTTTAATCTTAGTGTTTAACAGTAGAAAAGTACTTGGAATGACTAGGAAAGAAATGGTGCCCTTTCAGGAAATACAAGGCCTTTTGTTCAGCCCTGTGTTTAGCCACAGAGTGAGGGCAGGTAATTAAATAATGAATAAGTGCTCACTTAGCACACAGGACACAGACATGAAAATACTCTTGCAGTCAGAGCACCTTCAGCGTGGACCTCCTCACATTCCAAAGCTATGACACCTTTACATGATGTTGTGCCATAACAATGGGAAGATAACCTCAGTTTTCTGCCCATTCATTTTTCTTGTCTTCACACAAATTATTAAACAAAAAGTGATAAACACAGCAATTTCAGCATTCAGTGAAACTGCAGTTTTTTCTTATTCCATCTTTCTCTGAGAGATATTTCTCAAGTCCTGGTTTCTTTATACATTTGGAAAGAATGCAAAGCATAAACCCTTCTGAATGATACTTTCTAAGCCATTTTGTCATCTCTGTTATTCTCATCTGCTTGGCTTTCAATTTGTCTTTTTGAAATGTCATGTCCCAAACTGAATCACATCAGTGCTGCTGCTGAAGCCTGAGCACTGCTGAGCAGAGCAGGATTATTGTGCTGCTTGAGACAAACTGTTATTGTTAATATAATCATGGGCAGCATTTGTCCTTTGTTGTGTAAGCATCTTATATGTGAATTGCAAGCAGTGTATGATTTAACTTCTAATAACTGTGTCTTGGTAGGAGTGTTCCTTGGCCCACATTGCTCATAAATATTTGCTTTGGGTTCAGCAGTCACTAGCATTGCTGCAGTCTTCTGGACTGTAAAAAGAAATCTATTTTAAAGAGTACATATGAAATGCATTAGGCAATGGAAGGCTAAGACAAAATGGCTCTCTGTGGCAGGGAATATGCACGGAATATCACAGAATCACAGGGATTTTTTGTGGCAGCCCAGCAATCCAAAGGTATTTTTTCATGGCTGTTTAATGAATCTGAATTAACTGGATTGTCATGGGGAATACAGCCAGCCCTGCATGCTGCATTTTCATCACCCTGACAGACTGCTCAGAGCTCAGGGCCTTTGCTGTTACTTCAGGGGAGAGGAGCACACTGATGGTGACATTTGAAACAGGAGGGACAGTAGGCACTTCATGCTAGAGTACAGAAATGTGCTACCAAGAATTTCACAGCTGCAGATAGCATCTCCTGAGTGTTGAAATGAATGTGGGAATCAGTAGCTGAAATAAACTGAAACTGCTACTCTAGGTCACTTTTCTTTCTCACTGCCAAATATTCTGCCTTCTTATATCTTAAGACGGAATATAAGTACTACAGAGGCCATAGTCCAACTTCTATTTTCTCTCCTGTGACAACACTGACTACACCTCAGAGGGAAAAAATAATACTCAAGCTCTTCAAGTCCCTGGCACCTCTCAGAGCAGATTATATACAATTTTAGTAGTTTCTCCACAGATCAGAGAAAAAAAGAACATTGATCTTTTCTGAGACCCTCAGAGTTCAAAGTGGTAGATCAAGAGCTTGTGCTTGTCAGGAGAAGGTAATAAGACAGTCAGTGCTCAGATGTTAAAAATATCAGATCAGAAATATGAGGTAACCACTCATTGACTGCTCCTAATGAAAAAAAAAAAAACCCAATATTTACTTGGAGATGAATAATGTTAAGGAAACATGTTATTTAGAATAAAATGGAATTAGTGCATGGGTCTAGCTGTAAAATATGTTGAGCAGCCCCAGTTCCCATTGTGTGGCAATTCTGCAGTAGCTCCACTGTGGGCACAGTAATTTCCACACCAGGAATATTTTTGTATGGACTAAATGTGGCCACACGTGGGGGTAATGGAGAACAGCTACTAGACTTGAAATTCCTTCCCTGATTTATCCCACCGTGGCTTCCATCTGCAGACAATCTGCTCTTGTTCCTTATGCCTCATTTGTGGAAACTCCTGCAAGGGAAGCCAAGAGAAGAATGAGAGCAGGTTAAAATCTCAGAATGTGGATGATTTCTCTGAGAGTTGGGGGCACTTAGCACCTGCAGGATTGAGCCTCAAGGCACTTATTTTTCCTTCACATTCAGACAAGTCTTCAGTTCTTGAAAAACGGATGCTCAGGGTCCCTGTTGCTGTAATTCTGTTCGGGAAAATGGCTGGAATATGAGGGAAGCCAAATGTTACATGAACACATTGAGTAGTCCTAGCAGTATCCAGCTTCCCTTGCTGTTCATTGCAAAAGCAGTGGAGTCAGCTTTGCATGGCAGTTTTCAGCATTGTGGAATGAAGGGTAAGGCATCCACTCAGTTCTCCCCTGGACCATTTTCTCTGGGTGAAATTCAGGACAATGATTTCTGCAGAGGAAGAGAATCCTTGAGAGCAAAAACTCTTCCCCGCAGTGTACTCAGCTTGATTCCATACACAAAAGCCCAGATTAAGGTTTTACAATTTTAGGTGTGGTGTGCCCAGTCAAAATTCTGCCATGTGATTACAGTGACAAGTAAAATTTTATGATAAAGAGAAAAAAAAAGGAGAAATCCTTGTAAATTGATATTTTGGTAAGAAGGTGAATATCCTGATTTTGGTTATGTTAACCATCTAAACCTCCCATTTTTGGTGTCAATCCATGTAAAGCCAATACCCACTCAGTGGCACTTAGGAGGTTCTGAGCCTGGACATATTTTCAAATGCAGATATCATGGAGTAGACTTTAAAATACAAATACATTTTCTGTTACTAAAACTGAAGTTGCACATAGTGACAATCTGAGTTACAAATTATGAGGGTTTGGGGGTTTTTTTAGATTATGACTTAAATAAGTCTTTCACCATTACATTCTGGATACTTTGAGGAGGGATTATAAAGAAATGGGAGAATGTTATAAAATAGAAATTGATAAAAGGCTTATTTGGTGTTTGGGAGTCCTGTGCAAGCAGATGAAAAAGCCTCTGGAACAGAACCAATCTCTGTGAAACCTTTTTTGATTACACAGAGAAAAGTCCATTTTAAACACTTTCATAGCCCTGTGTTGCCTGAGGAAACAAAATCTATTGCACTCAGATTTCAGATTATGAACTTTTTGTTTATGAACTCAGCTGTCTTAATGGGCAGCTGGAAGAAAGCAGCATTATTTTTTCTTCTGTCTCTAAAGCCGAGTTATCCAAAAGCCCATATTTCTCCAGGTGTCTGCCCCTGCTGTTCTCAGGCCATCCATAGTGTGAGGTGCTCTGCCTCACGCTGCAGCTGGAGCTGGAATGGCTGGCTCCTGGAATGGCTTTCCAGGTCAGGGAGCCTCTCAGGTGCCCCCACACTTCCAGTGGGCAGGATCTGGGCTGGGCTCCCTGATCAGTGTTTGTGTAATTGCTCTGCTTGCTCCAGGCTTTTTTCACGCTCCGGGTTGTTGTGTTGCGTTAGGAGAATGACTCAGATCTATCCGTGGTTAAATAAGCTGTGAAATAAGCTGCCCAAAGAACTCTCACTCATCGGGGTGATAATGCTGCTCTACACGAGGATGTCCACCTCTCTTTGATCTAAGGAAAGGTCTAAGCCAGAGAGATGGGAGAGGAAAAGTGATTGCTTTTCTTTGCCTTTCCTTAAAAGGGTGAATGTCAGGCTGCAGTGGAGGAGATCTGGGTTGGGAAGCTGCACGAAATTTCCACATCCTGGGGAAAAGAACAGAAGCTGCTGGGGGGCTGGGAAAGAGGAGAGCAGGGCAGGGCAGGGCTCAGCAAGGCAGCGGGGGGGTCTCTCTCTCAGCTGAGCTCAGCCGTGCCTCTGGAACTCGGGGTTGTGCGGGGCGGCTCTGCCTGCGGTGTCTGGGACTGCAGCCAGGGGGGCTGCACTGACTCCTGGAGAGCAGGAAAGGGCAACCTTGTGTGTGCCCTGTGGTCACGTTTCTGCTGGCCTCCAGTGGTGGGGCTGACATTTGGCATCTCGCTGAGGGTGAAATGATGTGACCTGCTTGTTCTAGCCCCAGGTCTTTTATACTTTTGGCTTCATACCATCCATCCAGCTGAAATTGGTACCTGTGAGTGCTATAAGTCTCAGGACTGTGAAGGTGATTAAATTGACTCTGAACCAGCATCTTCAAACACTTCTGCCTATCCCCTCCATTTCCCCAAAGCTCAAAGTGTGCAGAGAAGGGGTAAAAATGATGAAATGCCTAACTTGGTTCCATCTAGATCTTTCCTTGGAGCTTACAGTTCTTTTCCCTCAACCTGACCCTCATTTCTGACTGTGAGAAACAGACTGTGCTGTTCACAGCATGTTTTCTCTCTCCTCTTGTGATACCGTGCCAGCCCGACAAGTTTTAATGACTCCTTGACATTTGTTTTTTATTTTTTTCAGCAAAAAAATAGAAAAGGATGTGAGAAAGATTTCTCACTGGTAATATCAAAAGTTAGAGCCTGCTCATTTGGCCAATAGCACCAGGTCACTGCACTTTTACCATGGATTTATGTCTCATGGAAAATGTGGATAAACACAGAAATAACTGGGGAGATGCCTCAAAGCACTCACAGTTCTATTCTCTTGTACTCAGCTTCTCTTTTCAGTATAGTTCTGAATGGAAGCTTTAGCAGAAGAGTTCTGGCAGATTGTCAGGCATTCAAGAGATTTAACTTCTTTCTTAGGCTGAACACTGTAGGAAAGATTTGATGGAGAATTAGAAAATAATGGAATGAAATTATAGCATTCCTACAAAATTAACAAACTCCCTACATTTAGCATCTAGGCATACCAGCTTTAATTTTTGTTAGCTGTGATCTTGTGGGGTTTTTAAGACAGTTTTACAGAGGTAAATTTAAAATAGAAAACATTTACAACTTTCCAAAACCAGTGCGTGAGGATTCTGCAGCATTTGGCTCTGTACAAGCCCCAGTCAAAATTAATCAAAATGTTCACTCTTGGTGTGAGCAATAACGGCTTGCAAAAGTTGCTGCAAGTGTAGCAAAAAGTGTGATAGGATGAGGGGGAACTGTTTTTTCCTCAAAATGGCTTTATTTTGGGAAGTTTTTTACCAGCAGAGACTCAGAGATGACTGTGCACTGGTATCTGAAAGCAGTTTAGAAGAAATTCCAGATCTTCCATGGCAGGCAGTATGGGAGTCACTGCTTTTTAGGGGAAGATCAGTCCTGATTTCAGTGAATTAGACTTTTCACCTACTAAAAATTAATAATAAAAATGCATCTATAGAATTCTGTCTCACCAAATGGGTGTTTTTGTTTCATTGCTGCTGCAAGAGTGTTTGGGGAAACTGTTAATTTCATTAAGCCATGTTTCATTAAAGGTGTTTTACTCCAGTTTAGAATTTACCAAGAGCTTTATAGCTGCTGAAACTGCTCTGTGATTGAACAAGGGCCTCTAAAGAAATGGTTGTGATCTTTAAACAAATTGCCTTGATTGGAGGTTTGTCTGTCTGGCAACACCTGATGTCTCTGTGTTGTCTAAAACTGTGCTGCCTGAAAGGAGGGACAGTATTGACCAACTTTAAATGGGTCTGTTTGGTTTTACTGAATTTTAATTAAAAAAGAATTGGAGTTCTTGAAAGTGGACATTGGAAAGGAAGATTATATTGGTGAAAAATTGTGTGGGTAATTTACAAATATGTCTTCTAATAGCAGCCAGACATTTTCAGTGCAAACCAGACCTAGCAGGCTAGGTTAGTCAAATTTAATTAATTTTCCTTCATGTATCTTTTGGCATGTTGTTCATCTTCCTCTGAGGTTTACACAGCTTTACCAACCAGAGCAGAAGCATGGCTCTGTGAACAGGTGCTGTGGGCTGGAGACAGCTTTGAACACCAGGTGTGTGCTGACAGGGAGTTAGAATGGCTCAGATTCCTTCTCTGAGCCTTTCCTAGGAAGGGAGGTATTGGCCTGAACTGTCAGAAATGGGCAGAAGGGGTTTTACCCAGACTTTCTGCTCCTTGTACCTCAATCACCTCATGTAAGCACATGCATCAGTCACAAGGGTTTGCCCCACAAGTGTGGGAGCAGCACAGAACAGGGCATTGCCCAGAGCCCCTCTGTGCAGCAGAGCTGATTCAGCTGTTCTGAGCAGGTGTCAGTGTGAGACTTGGGTGACGGAAGAACCACTGTCCTGAAGGTTTGCTGTCTTCCCTGTAACCATTTATTTTCAGGAAACGCTCTGAGTTCATTACTTTCAGCTGGTATTTTTTGTTCTATTTGTAATCTCAAGACTCCAGGTTAGAGTTTGATTTAGTAAGTGAGCAATGGCTTGTGTGCTGTGATTAAAAAAATCCCAACAGATTCCAGAGATGAAGAGCAGCAATGTAAATAAGTAAGGTAAAAGGAAAAATTTGGTTTCCATTTCTCTCTGCAAATTGGTTTAGCTTTTTGTCTGGGCAGACTTTTGATAGATTGCAGCCCTGGAACTGCAGAAATAAAACTTTTATTTATCAGCAATGTTATATCAGCAGTGTGTGGTAAAGGCTTGCTTGGCCCCCTCACCTCCCATATCTCCTCTCTAATTTATTATCAACACAGAGCAGTCTAGATCTTCCAAGTAAGTTTCTATAGCCATGCCAATTCATGCAAATTCTTAAAAAATAACTTCAAAAATTAAGTACTTACCTCATTAGTCTGATCTTCTGGAAATAGACCATTATTAATTCTAAATAAAATACTTTAAATACAGTTTAATTAGTTCAATTTGTAGAGCATTAACTAAATATGGTTCTGCTATTACAAAAATAATGCTAAGATAGCCATAATATGTTTACCTTAATAAGCTAAATATTTCAACTTCCCTTTTAAATGGGCACCCTTATGCCTCATCTCTGATCCCTTTGAGGCTGGACTTCACTCAGCATCTTTATTCCTAGTATCATTTCCTTACTCTGTCATTGTTTACTGCAGGATTAAGTTTGTTGTTTGCTCTGCTTAGAAGCAGTAACAGCTTTGCTCTGAACCAACAGCTTGGTTTCCAAAGTTCATCTGTAGTGATTCATTCAGAGCATCAAAAATGAGCTCTCTGGATTTGAATTGTCGGAATTGACATCCTTGTGCAAAACTCTGGACAAAAGGACAGCAGGTGCTACTGGTGTGAAGAGGGAGAAGGTGCTCAGTCAGAGGTTGAGCCTAAAAAGGCACCTCAGTGCAAACTGGAGGGAGAATGAGACAGGCTCTGCAAGGAAGAGTTAAAAGAACAGCCAGGCCACGGGCAGAATAAGAAGCAAAGGTGAGCTGAGGGAAGTCAGGCTAGCAGCAGAATGAAAAGAAGTAGAAATAAGGTTGAAAAATGATAAGTGTGACTGCCGGGTCAGAGGGTGTGCAAACCCCCCCCCAGTGATGGATCAGAGGCTGGAAAGGAGAAGTCCCTGCAGACTGGCAAGAGGAATTTCTGTTCTCAGCTGGGTTTGGGCTGCTGTGGAGGGGAAGGGGCCTCGGGCATTTTCTGTGACCAATGAGCTCCCAGGTGAGAGGGAGATCAGAGATACTTGGGATATTTAGTCGTGGGGAGGGTGGAGCCTGGGGCACCAGTCCCTGCATCCAGACAGGCCAGGGAAATCACCCAGGAGCAGCAAGGGGGGGCAGACTGGAGGAGAAAAGCTGATTCTGCTGGGCCAGCTCATCTGCACATTCAGTTCCAGCCCAAAGAGAGCAAGGGCTTCACAGCCAGGTTATAAAATGTGACTGGAGAATGCAGAGGTGGGGTAAATTCACTACTTGGCTTTGGTGTCAGGGAGACACTGCCATTGTCAGCTGCACTTCCACACTGAAGGGAAGGTGATGGATGGAATTTGATTATTTCAGAGCAAGAGTTTGAGGCTTTAAATTGTTGGGTTCTGTAATCCATGGACACACATTTTATGTGTTATGAATATGGTAAAAGCATTTACTGATGCAAATTGAAGGAATGGCTAGGATAACATGCTGAAATTTCTGTATGAAACAGGTTTTTATCTTTGAAATTATCATCTGAGATACTGTGAAAATAATGTTTTTTCCTTGTTGTGTCTTAGTGATAGATGCTTTTTTTTCTATGGAGCTTTCAGATATCAAGCTAGGTTTATGGAGAACTGGCGTTCTCCTACATTATGTGGATCTCTTAATGAAGGTTCTGGGTGATAAGAACGCTATCATATCTGAACAACCAGATCACATTAATCTCTAAAGGGCTTTTTTATATATTTTAGTAACATGATTAAAGAAGGCAAAATGCCAGACCTATATTTGTCCTTTCAGAAGACACCAGATACTAAAAAAAAGCCTTTTTAGCAAGTGAATTTCTATGATATAAGCTGGGCATGAATGCAAACCACAATTACACTCGGAACATAAATGTGTTAAACTGAAATAACAAAATTAGGGCAGACAATAAATAAAACTGGTGGGGGGGTGTGCTTTTACTGCCTTAGCACAGTGAACTCCTCATAATGATGGAAATTATCCCAATATCACTAATGGCGGGATCTTTCTGGGACACAGACCAGACTGTCTCATTCCAGAACATTCAGACATTATCTATGGGGTCCAGTCAGTGCCATTCTTCTATCTGTTGCCAAGTGCCCCATACAATTGGTGATATTTATACAGTGCTTGTGATGAAAGGATCAGCCAGCAGCAGCAAAGTCCCAAAAGTCTACTCCAGAGCAAATCCCTCTCAGTTCATTCATGCCACTGGAGAATGGCACCACCCTCCTAAACAGATGGGGAGCATTTAACACTACAGTATAGTAAAAAATCCTTAATCAAAGAAGAGTACATTAAAAGAATTAGAGAAGGTTAATACTGGTGGCTTAATGCAGGGGAACAGCTTTTTTATTGAATTCCTTTGGAACACATTTTGCCTTTGTGCACACTGCAGCATGCAGCATTAGCTGAGGGAAATTGTGGTTGAGAACAGGACAAGGACAGAGAGGCAGAAAGTGAAGAAAGAACTGATGTCAGGAGAGAACCAAGCATACTTCCTGATCAGGCTGAGACTGGCATGTGTTGTTTGATATTTAATTGTAGAGCTCTTAATTAAAAGCATCCTCCCATACCTTTGGATGCTGTTTTCACAAAGGGGATGTTTGAACTCATTCCAGGGGAAACCCGTAGAGCCTCCTGATGCTGTTGTATATGGCTGCCAAATCAAAGTCTCTCTGGATCCAAATTCTGAGGAAGTCTGTTTGAGAAATGACCAGGACACAGGGATGTGTATTTAAGAGTTTTCCCGGTGGACAATTGGTGTGTGAAAGCAAGAGGGCAGATGTGAGTGTAGATTTAAGAAGTGCATTTCCACTGAGTTCCTGATACCTGTTCTGAATTTCTGTAGTGTTCCTGGCAAATCACATCCAGTAAAAATATTCCTTTAATTTTTTCTCCTATTTCAGCACGAATCTATACTTTTTCAGCCTCCTATTGCAATAAAATGCTATTCTGTTTTTAGATCCTGCTTCCAAGCATCTGCTATTTCTTATTTTCACAATTTGGATGCTAATGGTAAAACACTAGAAATAACAGTCCTTGAAATGAATTTATTCTTGTTTTTAAATTTTTCTTATGACTTTGATACTGCATTCTTTAGGAATTAAAAAGTCCTCTTTTGTTGCCTGTTTCATTTTTTATTCTATAACAGCTTTTGCTTGGTGTGTGCAGGAAAGTGCTGGAAATTTGAATGTTTCTATTAGATATATGAACCCTATTGATTGTGTCTAATGCTTCTCAAATGTACAGAGTATGACTAAAATCAGGTCAGTCTACATCTGTATTATTATTTTCATTAAACCCAGGGTATTGTTCATCTGGTTTTCCTTGAATTTCCCCAGAGAGCACACGTAAAATATGAATGTAACATTTACTTTTAACAGCTATATAATCTGAGTAATACTGGTCAGGAGAAACATTGTTGAGATTTTTTCTGTAAATATTTTGTAGTGATTGTCAACATGCACCCAACTGATTGCCTGTGATTATTTAAATTGCAAGTATTACATTGGGATGTGTGTTCTGTTTCCTATCTCTTTCACTGACTTTCAGAAAGAAAAGGCAAAATAATATTAGTGGTGTCCATGGATATTAAATGGTTATATTTTGCAGCTGAAAGTTGAAATTGAAGGAACTAATTTCAGTATTATTGACTCTGTAGGGTTCTTTGCATCCGTGCCAGATCCTGAGGACAGAATTTGTCTTGAGTCACAAGACATTGCATGTTGTGGCATTTCTAGGGTTTCCATTTGCTATTTCTTTGCCACATGTTGCTGCCTGTGAGCTCTCAAATACAGACAAAAAAAAAAAAAAAAAAAAAACCCAACCAAAAAGCCCCCCAAAAACCTAAAAACCCTAACAGAAAATCTCCAACAACAGTTACAACTAAAACAAATAATGTATAGAATCTGTAATTCTGTTTATTTCTTTCTGAAGATCATTAATTTTGTGATCTAGTCTCTGTAGAATCTCTTTAAATTGCAGTCAGTTTGTTAGTGTTCAGGAACACATAATCACAGGAAATTATTATATGCAGGTGCTTTTATTGAAGAGCTCTGGGTGTCAGGAGTACAAACCCAAATCTGACTCCGACATAAGTTCGGGATGAATGTGTTTTTATATTCTACTGTTATATAACTTTCATGTTAATTTTTAAGCTTACATTGTTCTATCGTATACATAGATCTCAGCCAAGCATAGCCTCCTTAGATTAGGAACATACAGTTTCTCATGGTTCTTCTTATGATTATACAATAATTATTTTTATTACTAAACAATCATCAAATCTAGCAATTATATCATTTATCATACTACTTATGCAGGTGAAACGCAAAGCTTAACATTTCAGAGTTTTATCTTAACATTTTTCCAGGGCCTCACTATCATTATCCCCCCTTTGAAAGCATTTTCACTTCACTATAGGTGTAAATGTTTTCACTTGATACAGTCCTTTACTTCTCAATTTATGCTTGATGTTCTTCAAATCCAGGGTTGATGTAAACGTTGTCGTGGATGCTGTCACGGGCTGGAGAACCAGAAGATAGTGGGTGTGGATCTCGTGTCAGTGCCTTTATTATTTTCTGCTTCCAAGACATTTTCTTCTGTATCTCTCTCCTTAAAATGCTGTAAACTAACCAAATTGCTAAGAATACAATTAGTAAGATTATCACACTCTCAATGATAGATTTAATCCATGAACTCACATTCCACCCTAACCCTTTAAAGATTTTTCCTAACCAACTTGTAGTCAAATCCTTTTGCTCTTCTTGTGCTTCATACTCTGTGTCAACCGATTGATGTCATATTCTACATCTGCAGTTACATTTGGGATGTGAACGCAGCAATGATCAACTTGTCTCTTTAAAAATCCATATACTCCATGCTCCTTTAGGAGTAACAAATCTAAGGCTAATCGATAATGCAAAGTCATTTTTGTGGTGGCTTGTAATTGTGCATTTAATTCTCTAAATCTTTCCTGGGTGACTCTTGCTAGTCTATCTACCTGACCTGTAAATTTGTACAGCATCTCTCTACTCTGATAGTTTGCTATAGGACCAAGTAAAGACTCTAGGGCCCACCCAAGTTTCACTCTACTAGAGGGTTCTTGCCAAGTGTCATCTGGATTTTTGTTGTCTAGAACTTCTTGTCTTGCTCTTTCTGCAGAAGGACTTTTTCCAAATTGGACATAAGGTTGGGAGGCCCAAAGTAATTTCCTTTACTTTCCCGTCTACAGGCAGATGTGTTGTCCAGGTACCATCGCTTGTTGCCCATACAAATTGTCCTGGACTTTTAATTGTACTCCTGGTACATCCTATAATCACTTTATAATTCATTTTGCCTTGTTTATGTTTGATCCCTCTGCAAGCACAACTAATCTGTAGGGCTATTGCCAGGGGTGGTATCTGTTTTATCTCTGCATCATCAGAAGTGCAGTCATAAGTTTTATTGCATGCCCACCAACTTACTTTGTCTGCCCACGTTCTGCTACTCGTGGCAGTGTGTGTTACTGCTGGATCTGTTTCACTCTCAGAACCTTCCCACTTAATACACCAAGGGGTGTTTGCCATATATTGGAATTTTGAAGTATACTCACAGACTATGCACTGTCTCAAGGCTCTATCTGATCTTTCTGATCCTCGGCCTCACACTTCCATACCAGAGCAGTTTCTGTAACATTTTCTATGATCTTTTTATAGTGTGGCAAATAGCATTGCCATTGTGTGATGCCTCCTGACTGTCCCAAAGGGGTTCCTAGTATGCCATCACTTAGAATACAGTCTTTCTGGCTCATAGGTCTCATCCATGTTCCTACTTTCTCCCAAGTTTCCTTGACCACCTGTCTCGACTCGGGTACCTGTTTGCATGCAATTGTTTTGTTCTTTTGTATTTCAGGTAGCTTTGATGTTATGATTCCCCAATTTACTGGATCTCCTACTGCCTTTGGTATTGGCAGACAGGCAGTTATTCTACTGGTGTTTTGTATTTTGGCAAAATCTTTGACTAATCCAATCATTACATTCTCAGCTCGAACTGCGTTAGAGATTTTTATCACTTGTGTTTCTGCCTCTCTCTTCATTCTAGAATGAAGAGTGGTTAGTTGATCTTTTTGCATCCCACATCCCAAAGACAATAATGACCATAAAATTAGCACAATCACTAATAGCATTCTCAAAGTAATTAAACACATCTTATCTGCAGTCTCGGTTCCACAGTTTACACAGTCTGTGATCCAGGATGGACTTTCTTCACTCGGGTATAGTGAATCCAGGGGTCCACACTGGCTACTTTCACTGCTGTAAAGGTGGTCAGCAGTACCTGATAGGGTCCACTCCACTTTTCTTTCAGCGGTTCTTCGTTCCAGTTTTTAATGTACACCTCGTCTCCTGGAAGTATGTTATGAACTGGGTTCTCAAGAGTTATTGGTCTATTCCACACGAGGATGCTCCGGAGCCGAGCTAAAGTTTTCCCAAGAGACAGAACATAATTATACACTTTCTGTTTTCCTGTAACGTGTACATTAGGGTTAGGCTCAGGAGATTCATATGGTTTCCCATACAATATCTCATATGGACTGACTGACATCCCGCTCCTAGGTTTTATCCTAATCCTCAACAGTGCTATTGGCAAAGCCTGGGGCCACTGCAGCTTGGCTTCTTGGCATATTTTACTGATTTGCCTTTTTAGTGTCTGATTCATCCTCGCTACCTGTCCACTTGGCTGGGGTCTCCACGGTGTGTGGAGGTCCCAAGTTATCCCCAGCAATCTACTTACTTCTTTTACTACTGTAGCTATGAAATGGGGCCCCCTATCTGACGATACCCCTAGGGGTACCCTGAACCTGGGAATAATTTACTGTAGTAACCACTTAACTGTTTCTTTTGCTTGGTTTGTGCGACAGGGAAGGGCTTCTGGCCATCTGGAAAATGTGTCAACCCCTACTAACAGGTATTTGTGTCCTCGAGTTCTTGGCAATTCTACGAAATCTACCTGCCAATAATCTCCTGGCTCTATTCCTATCCGAATTCTTCCTAGCTGTGCCTGTCACCTAGCCACTGGGTTGTTTTTCAAGCAGATATCACATTTTGACATGACTGATTTTGCCATTGTTTACATCCGTACCGAAATTAAATTCTGCTTTAGCAATTTTACCAATGCCTCTGCACCCCAATGACATTCGTTATGTTTAATTTGTAGAACTTCTCTCATTATCAAGGGGGGTACCATTATTTGTCCTTGTGCAGTTAAATACTATCTTTCTGAGTTCTTTTGTGCATTTAGTAAACGTGCCAGTCTCTCATCTTCTACTGAATATCTTGGTTTTGGAGGCAGATTAAATTGGGATATATTGAGCTTTGAAGGTATCAATGCCATTGTTGTTTGCACCTCCCAAGCAAATTGTCGGGCTGCCCAGTCTGCCTTTCGATTTCCTTCACAGATTTTGGAGTTTCCTGATTGGTGTGCTTTACAGTGTATAATTGCCACTTGCTCAGGTTTTTGTACTGCTTTTATCAATTGCAGGACTGCATCTTGGTGTTTAATGTGTGTACTTCGAGAAGACAATAATCCCCTTTCTTTCCACAGTGCTCCGTGTACATGCGCCACCCCAAAGGCATATTTTGAGTCAGTCCATAGATTTACCTTTTTTCCTTCACTTAATTCTAGTGCTCTGGTTAGAGCAACCAGTTCTGCCTTCTGGGCAGATGTATTTGGTGGTAATGCCTTTGCTTCTACTACTGTGCTGACTGTTGTTACCGCATATCCAGCGTATCTGGTTCCGTTTTCCATGAAGCTGCTTCCATCTGTAAATAGCTCCCACTCTGGCTGCTCTAGCGGGACGTCTTTCAAGTCTTCTCTTGCTGAATAGGTGTACTCTATTACTTCTACACAGTCATGTTCCAATGGGCCTTCTTCAGTTGTGGTACCTAGGAACAAAGCTGGATTCAAAAGGTTAGTTGTTTTTAATGTGACATCATCCTGCTCAGTCAGGACTACCTGGAATTTTTTCATCCTGCTTGGAGATAGCCAATGGCCCCCCTTCTGTTCTAAGACAGTGGTTACCATGTGTGGCACATAGACATCTATGTGTCTTCCCATAGTAAGCTTCCTGGCTTCTTGTATCAGCATCACGGTGGCTGCGACCGCCTGCAGACATGGAGGCCACCCCGCACTTATGTTGTCAAGTTGTTTGGAAAAGTAGCCCACCGGCCTTTTCCAACTTCCCAGACGCTGGGTCAGGACTCCTAGTGCTAGGCGTAGCCTTTCATGTACAAACAGCTGAAAATCTTTAGACAGATCAGGTAACCCTAATGCTGGAGCAGTCGTCAGTGCCTCTTTTAGTTTTAGGAAGGCTTCCTTCTGTGGCTTGCCCCAGGTGAATGGCTGCGTCCTCTGAGCTTCGTACAGGGGTTTCACAATCAGTCCATAGTCCATGATCCACAAGCGACACCATCCTTCCATCCCGAGGAAGACTCGCAGCTCATGTAAGTTCTGGGGCTCTGGAATAGCACAGATAGCTTGGATACCTTGGTTAGTACCTAGTTTTCGTTGCCCTTGTGAATTTCACATCCCAGGTAGATCACAGTCTGTTGGGCAATTTGTGCCTTTCCTCTGGATACTTTGTAACCTCCCATTCCCAGTGAATTTAAAATCTCAATGGTTACCTTTATACAGGTTGCTTTTTCTTCGGTAGCTATTAGTATATCATTAACATACTGCAACAATAGGTATTGGTCTCTTGGTACTTGCCCATTTTTGTTCCAAATATCCAGCTCCTTTGCCAGTTGGTTTCTGAATAGGGTCGGACAGTTTTTGTCCCTTGTAGAAGTCATGTCCAGATGAGTTGGGTCTTTCTTCTGTTTCCTGGGTTTTCCCACTCAAAGGCAAACAGTTTCCTACTTTCTTTGTCAAGGGGAATGCAGAAAAAGGCATCTTTTAAATCAATTACAGTAAACCATTTATATATCTCCTTTACGGATGTTAGCAATGTGTAGGGATTTGTTACCACTGGATAAATGTCTTTTGTTATTTTATTTATTGCTCTCAAATCCTGCACTAATCTATATTCTCCGTTTGGTTTCTTTACTGGAAATATTGGTGTGTTAAATTCTGATTCACATTCTTCTAAAATTTGGTACTTTAAGAATTTCTCAATAGTTTTTACTCTTCCTTGCCGTGCTTCTGGTTTTATGGGATACTGTTTGATTTGTACAGCCCTTGCCCCTTCCTTTAACTCTACATGCACTGGTTGTGCCAATTTAGATTTCCCTGGTATATCCGTTTCCCATACAGAAGGAATCACTGCATCATCTACCTCTCTAGGGATAGAGGGAACTGGTTTTTCTTTGATCATTAAAATCTCTCCCGTCTTTGATTCAGGTATTTTCATTACAAGCTCCCTGTTTTCAAAGGTTATTACCGCATCAAGTTTCGCCAGCAGATCCCTCCCTAAAAGCGGAATTGGACACTCAGGTACATATAGGAATTCATGCATTAAAGTCTTGTTCCCAAAGCACAAATCTAGGGGTTGCAAGAATGGCCGATTTTCCTCCTTCCCTGTAGCCCCAACTATTGTTGTCTGCTTATTTCCAATTTCTCCTTGTAGATCATTCAGCACAGAGTAGGTAGCTCCAGTATCCACTAGAAATTTGACTTCCTTATGCCCCAGCTGTATAGTTATGAAAGGTTCTTTAACCTGTTTTACGGGTTCCACGTCTAGCCAGCTGTTATATTCACCTAACACCATTGCCTTGGCAATGTTTTCCTGCTGGAACTGATTGCCCTGGTGAAACCGGTTGTTTGGCTTGTTTGGGCACTCTCTCTTCCAATGCCCCTCCTGCTTGCAATACGCACATTGATTTAGGCTTAACCCTTGCATAATTGGTCCTCTACCACGACTACCTCTGCCACATCCCCTGAAATTTGGGTTACCCTTCCCTTGTATTACTGCCAAAAGATTTTGCTGTTGCCTTTTACTAGCTTCTCTTTCGCGATTGATATATACCTTCCAGGCTACCTCAAGTAGCTTATCCAGATTCCTTACTTCCTCCCCTTCTAATTTTTGCAATTTCTTCCGAATATCATCTTGTGATTGTCCCAAGAATATGAGAGCGAGCTGAACCTTTGCTTGTTCTGTGTCTGTTTGGAGATCTGTATATTTCCTTGCTGCCTCCTTAAGCCTCTCTAAAAACGCAGTGGGAGATTCTTTCTTTTCCTGCCGAACCTCATATAGTTTAGGCCAATTTATGGTTTTGGGCACTGCATTCTGAACTCCTATTTGGATCCACTCCTGATATTTCTGTAGTCTCCTCATATCACAAAGTAAATTAGGATTCCATTTTGGATCCTCAGTTGGGAAATTGAGATCTAAATTTCCTGTTACGAGCCCATTTCTGATATCCTCCCTTGCCCTTTCTTTGGCTGCTTTAAGTACCATCTCTTTCTCTGTGGAGTCCATTATTGTATCTAATATTACTTGTATATCATCTCAGTCAGGATTCTGAGTTTTCATGATCATTTTTACTACCCATGCCACCTTATCAGGGTTTTCTCTATAAGTTCCAGCTGACTGTTTCCAAATAATTAAATCTGCAGGAGAAAAGAGCACTTTTACAAACACTGGCCCTTCTGCTCCTACACCTTGTCGCAAGGGGGCAATCACAGTCCATTTTTGTCTGCCTACGTCTTTTCTTTCCACAACCGGGGCAAGCTCTGACCGGCTTCGGGTTCTGTGGGCTACCGGGGTTACTGATTTATTACCATTGCTATTCCTTTCACTCGCATCCCTCCCCCTCCTTTCTATCACAGTTCAGTTTTGCTCATCTTCCGAGGAAAAGGGGTCAGGTGACGATGGGAGAGGAGAAAAAAGAGGGAAAGGTGTACTAGATGAGACAGGCTCAGGATTGGGTGAGGTATGGAAAGGCAGTGGGATAGGGACAGATGAAACAGGTGGGGTAGGGCTGGGCTCCCTTGGTCTTATTGGAGCTACCTGTAAATCAATATCTGCATCATTTTCCCTGCTCAGATTTTCTTTCAACGCCAAGTGTTTTAGACAACGTTCCTCGCAAACCCCGCACTTATTACTTGCAGACGCTCTAACCACCATTAATCCACATTCATCTTGCCATTCTGGCTTTTCCCGTAAATAGAAAAACAAATCAACATACGGAACCTCATCCCATTTTCCTTCTTTCTTACAAAATGACATTAACTGTGAAATGGTGCTATATTGCAAAGTGCCGTATTTTGGCCATTTTTTGCCATTCTCCAAGATATATTCTGGCCACCATGTATTACAATAATCAATCAACTTAGCTTTACGTAATTCTTCCCCAAAATTATCCTGTTTCCAATGTGCTATTAAGCACCACAAAGAAGAAGTTTGTGGAATAGAGGCATTGCTACCCAAAATTCCTTTGAGTTTCTCCATCCAGAATACCAAATGCCGAACCTGCAACGCTTTCTTGATTGTCTTACGGAACAGCACCTAGGCAATACCACCAGGAATTCCTTAGCCCAACCAAGCGCAGCTTTTGCTGCGTCTTACTGGCAGGCACCCAAACCAGAATAAAAGCACCTTACCTCTCTCCCGGGGACATTGTGAGCGGCAGAGGCGGTCGTGGCCGATGGGCTCCCCGAGAATCCCTTGGTGCCGGCTGGAGCGTGATCGAGTTGCGAACTCGCCCAGCAGCACTCACAGGGTCCCATCTGGGTCACCAAAAATGTTAGCGTTCAGGAACACATAATCACGAGAAATGATTATATGCAGGTGCTTTTATTGAAGAGCTCTGGGTGTCAGGGGTACAAACTGAAATCTGACTCCGACATAAGTTCGGGATGAACATGTTTTTATATTCTATCGTTATAGAACTTTCATGTTAATTATTCAACTTGTATTGTTCAATTGTATACATCGATTTTGGCCAAGCATAGCCTCCTTAGATTAGGAACATACAGTTTCTCATGGTTCTTCTTATGATTATACAATAATTATTTTTAATTACTAAACAATCATCACATCTAACAATTATATCATTTATCATAATACTTACGCAGGTGAAACGCAAACCTTGACATTTCAGAATCTATCTTAACATTTTTCCAGGGCCCCACTATCATTAAGAGTGACTCTGCTCCTGACTGGACGCTTCAGGCACGCCAAGACAACAAAGCAACAACAAAACCAAACAGAATCCAGGCAATCCAACCAGAAATGAACTGAGAACTGTCTCAGTGGGTGTGTGTGACAAAAGGACAGTGAGGGCAAGGATAAAACAAAAAAAAGAGATAAAAGCTTAACAGACCTCAAACTAACCATGACTTAACACATGCCTTAACCTTAATTGATACCTTCACTTCACAATTTAGCAAAGAACAGCACTTTACAGTATTTATCCTAACTTAAATCCTATGACTTAGCAATTTAACAGAGGAATAACACTTAACAATATTTAAGTTAGCTAGTAACTTAAACTTAACAGCATGGCAAAAGAACAACTCTTAAGAGCATTTAACTTAGCTTAGACCTCGTGACTTAACCTCACTTGCTGATATCTGGATATCTGACTGACTCAGCTATGCAAGGCACTCAAACCCCTCAGAGAGCAGCATTTCTGCCACATTTCCCCAGCACAGGCACTCCTGTGTGCACACAGACACAAAGAGTCAGTGCAAGGCACCTGGGAGAAATTCCCCTCAGGGCAGGGAATGCTCCCTGTGGATCCTTTGGCATCTCCCCAGCAGGCCAAGGGTTGAGCCTGGAGCAGTGGGGGGATCAGCCCAGGCTCTGTCATTGTTCAGGATCCCCGAGTGCAGCAAACGGGAGAGTTCCCGGCTGGGAGAGGCCCCACTCAGAGGGAGTCGCTGGCCCAGGAGAGCTCCAAGGGCTCCTTTTGGAGCGCTGTTTGCAGGGCCCCACCAGAGGGGCTTCAGTCCCAGCAATGGTTCATCCTGGCCACACTTGGCATCAGCAGCTTTCTTTGGCACTGTGAGAACAGGGATGTTGTGCCACGGAGGGAACAAAACCAGTTCCCAGGGCTGCTCCTACAGAAAGCAGGAGCTGGTTGGGCAGCAGCAGTGCCTGGAGCAGACAGTGTTTGTGATGAGCTGCAGAGGAGCTGAGCCCAGGGGCTGCTGGCCAAGGCTGAGGCCCAAGGAGCATTTCTCAGCTGGCAGGGCGGGCTGAGAAGGGGAGGGGGGAATGCAGCAGCACAGGGCCATGGAACCAAGGGAGCATTGTGACACTGTGGGGCCCTGTGAGACCAAGGGACCATTGTGACACTGTGGGGCCCTGTGGGACCAATGGAGCATTGTGACACTGTGGGGCCTTATGGAACTGTGGCTCCATTATGACATTTTGGGGTGTCATGGGACCAAGAGGCCATTGTGGCATTCCAAGGCCTCATGGAACCATGGAGACACCATTAAGAGACTTCACAGCCTCATGGAACCAAGGGACCTTTGTGACACTGAGGGGACTCTTGGAATCATGGGGACTATTGTGACACTGTGAGACTCCATGGAAAAAGCAAAGCCTTGTGACACTGTGAGGCCTCATGGCACCAGTGAGACCCTTGTGACCCTGGAGGTCCCCACAGAACCAAGAGGACCATTGTGATACTGTGGGGCCTCGTGAAACCAGGAGGCCTTTGTGACACTGCAGGGCTGCATGGAACCAAAGCTCCATTGTGACATTGCAGGGCCTGATGTCATCATTGGTCCATTGTGACACTGTGGAGCCAAAGCAGATCATTGTGACACCGCAAACGCCCAGGGTCCAAAGGACCATTGTGACATTCCGGGCCTTATGGAACAGAGGAGTCACGAGACATTTGGGGCCTGTGGAACCATGGACACCATTATGACACAGCAGGGACCCATGGAACCAAGGTGCCATTGTGACACTTCAGAGCCCCATGGAACCAAGGGAACATGGAACAGGTCTGGCTGGTTTGGCCTCCCAGGGGCTGCCTGACAGCTGGCCTTGGCATGTGGAGGATCTCTTCTCATCTGCTATTCAAACGATGGAGCTCTGGGCTTTCCTTCCTAAGGAAAAGATCTCTCCTTCTCCTCCTCCAGGCATCCATGGACAGGATTGGGATTTCCTTGCCAAATTTCCTTATGTTCAGGGATCGTTCCCATAGGAAAATTGCCAGGACAAGTCTGGCTGGCCATGGTTTCACAAGGGTCAGCTCTCATCTGTCCCTAAAACCCTGGGGAAGGCTCCATGCTTTCCTTTCTATATAAAAGAACTGTCCTTCTCCAGGTACCCATGGCCGAGATTGAGGTTCCACCTTCAGATTTCCCTAAATCCAAAGACAGCCCCCAGACAAAATCTGCCATTACTGACAAGTCTGGCTGGCCTTGAACTAGTGAGGCTCTCACCTGCCTTCCAAACACTGGGGCTCTGTGCTTTCCTTCATGTGGAAAAGAATTGTCCTCCTCGTCTAGGTGCCCATGGCTGGAATTGGGATTTCACCACCAACATTGCCTACTGTGACAGACTGGAGGAGATTCTTGGCTTGAAACATTTCAAGCGTGCCAGGGACAAAGGGGAAGGTCCAGCCTTTCCTTGCCCTTTAAGACCCAGCACTGCCCTGCCCTGGAACCCCAATCCCCCCTCCAGAGCCTCCATCCCAGCCCAGCAGTGTCTGCCAGTCCCTGGCACAGCACAGGCAATGCTCCACAGCCACCTCTGGAGCCCCCAGCCCAGCTCCTGAGGGACCAAATGAGCCCAAGTCCCACCTGGGGGAAGGACCCAGGAAGACCAAGGGGTATTGAAGGCTGAGCACAAGGCATGCACACAGCTTGACCCTACCTCCTCTTGGAATTGCCATCTGAACACTGCTGGAATCCAGGAGTTGGTAGCTGTGTGTGCGTGTGTCTCTGTATCTTTTTTTTCTTTCTTTCTGTGTCTTCTTCTTATTCCCTCTTCTTGCAAATTTTGATTAACATTACATTGAACAGGCTTAGAGTTTGTGAAGTTGAATGAGCCAAGTCAATGATTTGAGAAGTGTTTTTTGTTGATTGAATTGTGTATTAAACCTTTTGACAAAGTTTTTCTTATTTTCCTAAGTTGCGAGTAAAGTTTCTTTTATTGTTTTGATGTCTTGAGAATCTCTTGTTGGCATTTCTCCAATGATTCCAACTCAGAATACACAAACAATTGTAATTCCTTTTAAATGTCCCCTTTGAGAGAGTTTTTTTGGTGATGCGGGTCAGGGCTTGTCTGTCCTGCTTGGCCCAGCCCAGGCAGGGCTTTCCCAGCCCCATTCCACACTCCATTTCCCAGCTGGAGCCCCTGGTGCCTCTGAGTTGTGCTGCCCCAGCCCCAGGGACGCTCTCCTTGGCTGCCCATTCCCCCACGGGCTCTGGGCAGGGATGGCCTCAGTGGGGGCTGCTGACATCCTCAGCAACTTGGAGGCTGCTGCTGAATTTCACTGCTGCAGAGGCTTGTTCAGCCTTCAGCTCTTCAGTGCAGGAATTCAGTGTCCCAGGGCTCATTAACATTCAGAACACCTTAACAAGCCAAGCCTCTGGGGATTTTAATTTGATTTCAATTTTCAAATCCTTTGTGGTTAATTAGAGAGATGTCAGAAGCCAATTTAAAGTGACTACACGATATTTAAACAGAAAGGCAGAAAAGATCTTTTTTACGTCCTGTTTAGTTTTTTTTCCCAGTTGATAAATTAATATATGCAATCTGCAATTGACACTGAATCCAAGTACCTCCTCATGCAGTTTAATAGATAAGAAAATCAAGACCCTTCATGGCTGACAATCAATCAGACTCTGTCCCTACCCCCACCCCACCATTTCCCCCATCCAAGCCCTGGCACTCAGAGCAGCCTTGTGCAAATCTGAGCTCCCTCCAGCCCAGGCTGCACCTGCAGCTTTCAGCTCCTTGGCTCCAACTCCCACCTGCTTTCCTTGGAGAAGGAGCTGCCTGAGACACAGAGGGAAGTTCATTTCTTGTCAGCCAACCAAGCCAAGGGAAGAGACAGTTCCATCAAATGCAAAAGTCATTCCTCTGTTGGATAATAAATCCACTTTCCACAGCAGACAGTCTCAGAGCAATGGAAAACACCTTCTGTGCCCAGCACAGATCCCAAGGTCCCCCCAAACCCTCCCTGCCCCGATTCTGCCCAGATTTGCTCTTTGCACACACAAGTCACAGGCTGAAGTCAGGAGCTCCCTCCATGCCCAGAGGGAGGAAAAGAGAGAAAGGGGATGAAGAGCTCTCCTGTGCAGAGCCAAGGTCCAAGTGCAGTCCCTGCAGTGGGAACCACAACTCCTCAGGTTTGTGTCCTTTGGGCTCAGGGCCTGGTGACACTCAGAGGCACAGAAAGGTTTCTTGCCAACAAACACAAGTTGAACATTTGAACAGTTTAATAACCATCTCAGCTCTTCCCTCAGCTCTCTGGAATGTCCCAGCAGCATCTGACATGTCCACCATCCTCCAGGGATTTCCAGTCAGGAACAGTTCTAGAAAAAGACATAAGACAACACAATTTTGTGATAAATATAAACACAAACGAGATGATGATTAATTACTTTAATCATCATAATGAAAAAAAATAATAATTAATTTTTATTTTAACTTCAGAAATATTGGGCAACTTCTTGCAGACCAAAGAACTAAAACAGTCATTTGAGAACTACTTGAATGACAGGAGAGTACCTAGAAGAGAAAATCTGGGACCAGCAGGAAGTACATAGATCCACCTGCTCTAAATGAAGAGTTGTCCTTAGACAGGCCCATTTAAACAGGAGAGCTGGAAACACCTGAAGGAAGAGGGAGATTAAATAATAGACCGAATATTGGTGACATAAGTAGAGGGGAAGATCAGTATTTCTTCTCCTTCTGCCATCAATACACTTCTAGGAAATCCCTGTTCCTTATGGGAAATCTCTCCCATTTCTTAAAAGTACTCAAATGACCCAGATAATAAAGATTTGCTTGTATATTATGGAGCTAACACCTGTGTCCCTTTCCAGGCAGACATCAGTTGTGTGCCCATGAACAGGCAGTGCCACTTGTGCCCTGAGGTGCCCAGCTGGGATTGGATCTCTCCCAGAGCACCTGAGGGAGAGCAGAGCACCTTGCAAGCTGCAGGTCCCTGACAGCCCCACAGGGCTCCTGTCCCATAAACATCTGCTCTGCTCCTGTCTGAAACAGGGCCCAGCATGGTGCTGGGATCATCAGAGAGCTGAGGTGTGTGCTGGAATTCAATGCCCTCCCCATCCCGCAGCAGCCCTGCATTTCCCTCCTGCAGCCTTGGTCTCCAGCACAGCCATGGAGGCTCTTTGGGCTCTGGACTGTTCCTGCAGCCCCCAAGGGCAGCTGAGCTCTGCCTTTGGCACAGTCAGCCCCGGCCAGCACAGGCCATGCTCAGCAATTCCCTGTGTGTGCCTGGCCTTGCTGTCAGCCCCGGCAGAGGCTGCGTGGCCCCTTTGTGGCCCTGTGCTGGCCCAGCCATGGTGGCCCAGCCCCTGTGCAGGCCCAGCCCAGGCCAGGAGCATTGCGGCTGGGAAGGGCCCCTGTGCCATGGTGCCCACAGCAGCCTTGGGGCTCTGTGCCCCATGGCCTCCCTGCTGGGCAGCCTCTGCCAGCTCCTGCAGAGCCCGTGGCACCTGTGGGCCTGCACAGACAGCCCTGCCCTGGGCTCTGCCAGCCTCTGGGCCAACAGAGAGGCAGCCAGGGCTGGCCATGGCTGGGAAAAGGCCCTGAGCCCCACAGGAGGATGGAGCTGGGCCACAGCCAAACTCAGCCCAGGGCAAAGCTGGGCTCAGCAGCCAGGGCTGCCAAGGGCTGGGGACAGAGGCTGGCCCTGACAAATGTCCTGGGCCCCCTCCCTGCTCTGTCCATGCCCCCAAGGGCACAGAGCAGCCTCCTCTCTGGCCCACTTGCCTGTTTTCAATGCCTGGCACAGGCGCTGGCCCTGCCCCACAAGGCCTGGCCTGAGTCCTGCCCCTGCACGCTCAGCCAGGCTGAGATGGACGCTGATGGTGTCTGTACCATGCTCTCTGAGCCCAGCCCAGCTCCCTGCAAGCTCTCCCAGCTGCCCTGAGCTCTGGGCAGCACCAAGGGCCTCTCCCCAGCCCAGCCCAGCCGGCTCTGGCCCCACAGCTCTGCTCAGGCCAGGCTGCTCTGGGCACTGCCCCACGGCCTCAGCCCTGGCCAGGGCACAGCAGCAGCTGCAGCTCCCCCAGGACTCAGCCCCAGCCACGGGGGAAGGGGCTTGGCCAAGGCACAAGGAGGCTCCCTGGGTGCCCTGCTCCCCTCTGGCTGAGGTGCTGAGAGCTCTGCAGCCCCTGCTGCCATCCCATCTGCCCAGGGCAGCACAAGAGCCCCGGCCTTGGGGCCCTCCAGAGCTGCTCCTGCTCCAGGCCCAGGGCCCATGCCAGAGCTGGGGCAGCCCCAAAGCTGTGCCCATTTCTGTTCATTGCTGCTCTGATGGGGATGGATCCTCAGCCACTGGGAGGTTGCTGATGAATTTTCCTACTCTAGAGGCCTGTTCTTTTTTGAGCTCTTCACAACAGAAATTCAGTGAGAAAAGCTCATAAACATTTGTTCATTACATCAAAAAAGAAAAGTCCCAGAGAATCACTTAATTTTTCAATTTTCCTCTGGTTAATTAGTCATATTTCTGAAGTGTATTTGAAGTGAATATACTGTATTGAAAACAATGCAGGGAGAATTGTTTTGTCCTGTTACTTTTTTTTTTTTCAGTTTAGAGATTGATATCAGCAATGTCCAGTTGATATTGATCCCCAGCACCTTTTAATGCAGTCTGAATAGATATGAAAATCAAGACCTTCAATGGCTGGCAATCAATAACACTTTGCCCCTATCCCCTCTCCACCATTTACCTTATCCAACACCTGACACTCCTATGGATCAGGAATGGTGTGGCCAGCAGGAGCAGGGCAGTGATTCTTCCCCTGTGCTCAGCACTGTTTGGTGTTAGGTCACAGGAATTGGCTGGCCAAGGAGGTGGGTGAGTCACCATCCCTGGACGTGTTTAAGGAAAGACTGGATAGGGCACTCAGTGCCATGGTCTGGGTGACAAGGTGGTGTTGGGTCCCAGGATGGACTTGATGCTCTCCAAGGTCTTTTCCAGCCGGGTTGATTTTCTGATGATTGTGACACTGCAGGGCCCTGGGGAAGCCAGGGGCCATGGTGACACTGCGGGGCCTGGTGGCACTAAGAGGACCATGGTGACACTGTGTACGACATGGCAGCACAGAGCCAAGGGGCCGTGGTGACACTGAGGGGCTGAAGGGAAGCAAGGAGTCCATTGTGACAGTCTGGGACCTGGTGCAACCACAGAGGCCACTGTGACACTGTGTGGCCCTGTTGAACCAAGGGGCCATTGTGCCACTGCAGAACCAAGGAGACCCTTGGGAGAGCCTGGGGACAATGGAATCAAGGGGCCATTGCTCCATTTACACAACTCTGGGAACTGAGGGAACAATTGTGAAACTGTGGTGCCCCATGGAACCAAGGGTCCCTGGTGACACTGCAGGATCTTGAGTCACCAGGGCTCCATTGTGAACACTGCAGCACCAAGGAATTCCTTGTGGCACTCTGAGGCCTCATGGAACCAAGAGGCCACTGTGACCCTGCAGGGCCTTGTGGAACCATGCAGAGCATTGTGACAGAGCAGGACGTGGTGTCATGTTGGGACCATTGTGACACTGCAGGGCCCCATGGAACCAAGGGCCAGTGCTGCTCCCCAAGGACTCCTGGAAGGAAGCAAAAAACTTTGACACCATGGTGACCCTTGGGACTGAGAGGCCACTGTGACATGGTGGGATGAAGGAGAGCATTGCTGCACTGCCAGACCTCATGGAACCAAGGATCCATTGTGACACTGCAGGGCCTTGGGGGACCAAGGCGCTATTGTGACACTGTGGGGCTCAAGGATCCAAAGGACTTGGTGACACCAAAGGGTCCCATGGAACCAAAGGGACACTGACCCTGAGAGGCATCATGGAATCATGGTGACAATGAATTGGCTGGGAGTCTTGAACTGGTGGATGGTAGGGGGCCTCCTTGCTCAGGGCCCTGGACAGACTGGATCTACGGACCAAATCCAACAAAGTGAGGTTTAACAAGTCCAAGTGCCGAGTCCTGCACTTTGGCCACAACAACCCCTGCAGCACTAAAGACTGGGGACAGAGTGGCTGGAGAGCAGCCAGGCAGAAAAGGACCTGCAGGGACTGATGGACAGCAGGCTGGACATGAGGCAGCAGTGTGCCCAGGTGGCCAAGAAGGCCAGTGGCTCCTGGCCTGGATTAGGAATGGTGTAGCCAGCAGGAGCAGGGAAGTGATCCTTCCCCTGTGCTCAGCACTGGTTGGGCAGCACTTCAAGTGCTGTGTCCATTTCTGTGCCCAGAATTTAGGAAGGACATGGAGGAGCTGGAGCGTGTCCAGAGAAGGGCAACAAGGCTTGGGAGGGGTCTGGAGCACAAGTCCTGTAAGGAGCAACTAAGGGAGCTGGGGTTGTTTATCCTGGAGAAGAGGAGGCTCAGGGGAGAAAAGGCGGTGTCAGGGCACAGGTTGGAGTTGATGATCTCCAAGGTCTTTTCCAACCTTGCTGATTCTGGGATTCTCTGAAACCACCCTTGCAGCAGTTGCAGGATGAGCCCTGGGCCTCCTCTTCAGGAGCTCCAGCAGCCCAGGTCCCTCAGCTTCTCCTGCCAGGCCCAAAGCCCATCCTGTCAGTCCTGCAGAGCCTCTGCAGCTCCTCCTCATTGCCCAGAACAGGGAGCCCCAGAGTCAGACACAGCAGCCCAGATGTGCCCCCCTGGCCTGTGGTGCCTCTGGCAAGGGAGCAGCAGGAGGCACTGCTGGAGCCTGCAGACAATTCCTGCAGCACTTGGAGGATGATCCTGCTTCCCAAGGGACATTCCCATGGGGCCAAGTCAGGAACTACAATTGGGAGTGGGGCCAGAGACAAAAGGGTAAACAGGGATGGGCTGTTTAAAGGAGTGGGAAAAGGGGTGGGCAAGAGGAAGAAATTTGTAGCAGGGAAGAGTAAAGAAAGCAAAAGTGAAGCAGAGGAAATGCTCAGGGCAGTTTGGGGGTGGCTGCCAGGCAGCCCTGGCTCTGAGCAACAGCGTCTGCAGTGGGACAGGAAACTCCCAGCTGATGGGAGCAAACTTTCTGTCTGACTGCAGAGGCCAGGACAAAGCTGAGTGGTTTCCCTGGTGTCCCCCAGCCCTTGCTGGCCCCAGGGGCTGATGGCATTTGTGCTCCCTCAGGTTCATGTCCCCACACCAACAGCCTAGGGCTGCTCATGGGGGTTTTCTGTGCTGAGCATTGGCCTGGCCGTGTTTCTGAGAGGGCCTGGGCAAGAAGCCTGGAGCCCCCAGGGCCTGGCCTGAGGCGTCAGCGCTGCCCCAGCAGTGCCCATGGCCTGTCCCTGCTGCATCCCTGGCACTGCCACCCGCAGGGCTGTGCCCAGCCCCGAGAGCACTCAGGCCCTACAGCAACACCAGGGCCACCAGGGCAGCGGGGCAGGGCCACAGGAGCAGCACTGGCAACACCAAGTGCTGCTGCTGCTGGGCACAGCTGCTGGGCCAGCACTGATCTGCCCCCAGCTCTGCACACAGACATTGCTGCTGCAGCTCCAGAGAAGGGAACAAAAGGGCATCTCTGCAGAAAACTTTGCTGGGAGATCCTTTACTTCCATTAAAGCCAGTGAGACCACAGCCCCTCATTAATACAGTCTTTGGCCACAGGGAAGGTGAAGAGAAACAAAATGACAAATGGCACAAATCATGACACTTTTGTGGAGCAGATTTTAAAATAAAAACAGAGAAGACAAACCTCCAAAATTAAACCAACTATGTGTCAAAGATCACTTTTATTAGAAGCAAGCTTTAGAAACTGACCATCACTTTAGTGTTTCCGAAAGCATCCAGTCATCAGTGTCCACACTGCAGCCTTGAGCTCCTGGTTCCTCAGGATGTAGATGAGGGGGTTCAGGGCTGGAGGCACCACCGAGTACAGAACTGACATGGCCAGATCCAGGGATGGGGAGGACATGGAGGGGGGCTTCAGGTGAGCAAATATGCCAGTGCTGATGAACAGGGAGAGCCCGACCAGGTGAGGGAGGCAGGTGGAAAAGGCTTTGTGCCGTCCCTGCTCAGAGGGGATCCTCAGCACAGACCTGAAGATCTGCGCATAGGAGAAAACAATGAACACAAAACAACCAAGTCCTAAACAGGAACTAACAATAATGAGACCAAGTTCCCTGAGATAGGAATTTGAGCAGGAGAGCTTGACGATCGTGGGGATTTCACAGAAGAACTGGCCCAGCACATTGCCATGGCACAGGGGCAGGGAAAATGTATTGGCCGTGTGCAGCAGAGCATTGAGAAAGGCACTGGCCCAGGCAGCTGCTGCCATGTGGGCACAAGCTCTGCTGCCCAGGAGGGTCCAGTAGTGCAGGGGTTTGCAGATGGACACGTAGCGGTCATAGCACATGATGGTCAGGAGGAAATATTCTGCTGAGATGAAGAAATACAAAACAAAGAGCTGTGCAGCACATCCTGAGTAGGAGATGGTCCTGGTGTCCCAGAGGGAACTGTGCATGGCTTTGGGGACAGTGGTGCAGATGCAGCCCAGGTCAGCGAGGGCCAGGTTGAGCAGGAAGAAGAACATGGGCGTGTGCAGGTGGTGGCCGCAGGCTACGGCGCTGATGATGAGGCCGTTGCCCAGGAGGGCAGCCAGGGAGATGGCCAGCAAGAGGCAGAAGTGCAGGAGCTGCAGCTGCCGCGTGTCTGCCAATGCCAGCAGGAGGAAGTGCCTGATGGAGCTGCTGCTGGACATTTGCTGGGGCTGCACATGGGGACCTGTTCATGGAGAAAAGTACAGTGAAGTGTTAGAGGAGATACATGTACCAAAATCAAAGCCATTTCCATTACCCCCTCCTGTGTAACACAGATGGACATGCTTTGTTGTTCAAGTGTTCTTGCGTTTTTTAGAGGTCCCCCATCTTCGCTGGTGTTCTTGGATATTAGAAACCCTCAGCATTTCTGGGAGAACAGAGCAAGTTCTGTGAGGCAAAGTGATGAGCAGGGATTTGAGGAGATGGTCTGTCATTCTGACCTGTTCAAAGTTTTTCTATATTTTATCCTTTGTCAGGTGGAGGCTGATCACCTTCCCATTCTTCACATAAAATGCCACCAGGTACTGCTGAGAGCAGATGGATCCACCACAGCCCAGCTCCACATTTGTAGCCAAGGACTCACTTTGATCATTTCACCAACCCCACAGCATTTTCAGTGTCACAACACCTCTGCCTTTTCCTATCAATCTTATAACTCAGAGATGCTCTAGGACAGGTTTGCACCGTGGATTGAAGCTCCCAGCTTGGACTGAAATCTCAGGGAGACTTCCAAGTGCCCTAATGATGGCATTGGATTGAGGGAGATGCAGCTCCTTCCCTGGCTGCACTGACAGCATTGCCCAGAGCCAGGCACTGGGGACAGCGTCACCCTGAGCCAGCTGTGCCCCCTGCCAGAGCCCTCAGGGCTGGGCAGCTGCTCCCAGCCCTGTGCTCTGCAGAGGGAACTGGGCCTGGGGCTGCAGAGCTGCCTCACGGCTCTGCTGCAGCTCTGCCTGCACAGGAGGGGCTGCACACCTTGGAGCCCTGGCCCTGAGGGCAGAGGCTTGGCTGGGAGCACAGGAGGGAGGGGGCTTGTTCAGAGGGAGGGGCTGCACTGCAGGGGCTCCTGTGGAGATCCCTAAATTCTCCCTGCCACAGCATTTCTGGGCTTTGTTTTCTCCCACTGCCTGATCTCTCTGCTTCCTGAAGATTTTCCTCCTGCAGGTGTTTCCCTGTGCCTGATCTCTCTGTGCCAGCACTCACAGACCCCAAATCTCTGTGCACACTCCTTGGCCCTACAGAACCCTGCCTGTTTGCATGGCAATGGATGGGGGCAGGTTCTGTTTGCAGCTTGGAGAAAGGACAGCTCAGACTGAGCCTGATGGGTCCAGCAAAGGTGATGCTGGTGCTGTCCAAGGGCAGAGTGGCTGAAAGCACATTAGGGATCTCCTGTGAACCTATGGATCACTAAAAGTAACAGTTCAGATCTCTCAGCCTGTTGTCAAAATTCATCATTATTACTTCCTAATGAACCTTTAATATTTATCCCTTCTCCCTGCAATTCCCTAATATTATGAAAATGAATATAAAGCCTTACAAAATTTCCTCTTTTTTATCAAAATCCTTGTCTTGGAAATATTCTATGACTGTCCAGAACCCCTCAGCATGTCAGAGCTTCATGAGCATTTCACCTCCCCTGCACCAGAAATACCCAGAGTTGCACTCACAGGGTCTGTAGGCATTGGGATGTTCTAGCTTTAGGAGATCACTGCAGGAGCTGCAGCTGCATTGTCCTGTAGCCAAGGGCTGGCAGGGATTGTGCCCCAGGCACTTCTCAGCACCTTCCCAGCCCTGACTGATTGAAGCTCTCTGTGCCTCTGTGCTGTGCCCAGGGTGGCTGCAGGCAGTGCCCCAGCCCTGCTGGGCTGGGAGAAGAGCTGCTCATCAAGAGAAATGTGCTTTTGAAGCTCTGCTTGGTTACCAGGAGCTGCCTCTGTGCCAGGAGCCCAGCCCAGCTCAGCAGCACAGACACAGCACAAGGACTTGAATGACTCTCTGGGGCTTTGTGCTCAGGCCCTGAACATCAGTCCCTGAGAGGGAGCTGAAGAAACCTCTCAGGAACTCCAAGTCAGAATCCAACTCCAAAGGTTCTTGGACTTTTAATGGGTCCCACTGAGGGACACAACTGAGAAAGTGTCCCCAGG